>NC_091363.1:20519409-20836703 GCF_038502225.1 Cherax quadricarinatus | reverse complement strand
GGCTCTGATCCACCAGGAGGCCTGGCCACAGACCGGGCCGCGGGGGCGTTGACCCCCGGAACTCTCTCCAGGTAAACTCCAGGTATACTACACTATCCTAGACTACCCTACCCTATACCACACTATCCTAAGCTTTCCTACCCTTTTGTAGCCTATACCATCCTTTCGTTGGCTATCTAAACCTATCCTCGCCTATCCCACACTGTCCTAGGTTATACCCTATCGTAGCCTATCCCACACTATCCTAAGCTATCCTAACCTATCATAGCTTATCCCACACTATCCTAGGCTATCCTTCCCTATCATAGCGTCTCTCACACTATCCTAGGCTCTCCTATCCTAGCCTTTCCTAAAATATCCGAGGCTATCCTTCCCAATTACGGTTACAAAGCATGGCTTGCTTCTGCAGTGTTTTAAAAACTGAGGTTGGAGAGTTGAAGGAGGAGGTCTTGCTTCTCCAGGAGGAGATTAGGAGGCTGAAGGTCCACCTCAATGGGCCTGGGAGAGAGTGTGAGGTGGTTGGAGATGTGGGGAATGAGGCTTCTAGCAGTGAGGTGCAGTCTGTCTCTCACTGTGAGGAGGCTGTAGGTGGGGAGGTAGCAACGGCTACCAGCATTGAGGTGCAGCCCAGCACCTGCTACAAGTGGCGAGTTGTTCACAGTAATGGGAGGCGCATCAGAGTAAGGAAAGTTAAGAGTGAAGATCTGAAGGTAGGAAATCGCTTCTCTGTTCTCCAGGATGAATGTACTTCAGTGGCCAGTGAAGGTAAGGGTACTACTGCCCCTGCTAATGAAGGTAAGCGCATTCTTGTGGTTGGTGACTCTCAGGTAAGATATGTTGACCGTGCTTTTTGTAATAGGAATAAGAAGATGAGAGATAGTGTGTGCTTCCCTGGAGCTGGTGTTGGGGACATTGTCAACAGGCTGGATAATATCATGTCAGGTAATGGAAACAAGCCCATTATCTGTCTCAGTGCTGGTGGAAATGATATTGGGAAGGGTAGGAGAGAAGAGCTGCTAGATAAGTACAGGTCAGCTATAGATTTCATTAAGTCTAAGGGTGGGATCCCAATCATATGTAGCATCTTGCCTAGAAGGGGAGTAGGAAATGAATGGTTGTCTAGGGCAATTGGTGTAAATTGCTGGCTAGACAGATACTGCAAGGAACTTGCAATCCCATTCATTGACAACTGGAACAACTTTTATGGCAAACATGATATGTATGCAAGGGATGGGGTACATCTCTCTGGGGCAGGGGTGGTAGCACTTGCAGACTCGATTGAGAAGGCCATTGGTGAAATGCCTATGATTTTAAACTGATGGAAGATAGAGGTATGGGTGTGTGTGGGAAACAAGCAGGTTGCAACACTAGGGTTGGAAACAGTAAATGTATAAAAGGCATTCAGCATGAAGTTATAAATAAAGACAATAGAACAGGTCAGCAAACAAAGGGGGACAGCAGAGGGCAGCAAGGGACTAGCTCCCTTAAGGTTTACTATACTAATAGCAGGAGTGTTAGAAATAAGATAGATGAGCTAAGATTAATTGCAAGTGCAGGAAACATAGATATTATTGCTATAACAGAGACCTGGCTCAATCTGAAAGATAGAGAGATGCCCTCTGAATGTCACATACAAGGCTATAAATTATTCCACACTGACAGGGTCAACAGGAAAGGTGGTGGAGTAGCGATGTATGTCAGAGACAATTTAAATTGTTGTGTTAGACAAGATATTAAATTAGAAGCGTCAGCCACTGAATCTGGTTACAGCTTCTCGAGGGCCGAGAAAAACTAATTTTGGGTGTGATTTACAGGGCCCCAAATCTTGATAGGGAGTGCAGTAAACTTCTATGGGACGAAATTCGTAAGGCATCTACATACGAAAATGTTGTGCTAATGGGAGATTTCAACTATAGACAGATTGACTGGAGCAATTTGACAGGAAATTTAGAGTCGGGTGACTTTCTTGATACGATCCAGGATTGTTTTTTAAAACAGTTTGTGACAGAGCCAACTAGGGGAAATAACCTCCTTGACTTGGTTCTTGCCAGTAGGGAAACACTAATTAATAATCTTGAGGTTAATGATGAGCTTGGGGAGAGTGATCACAAATCACTCAGTTTTAACATATCATGGAATTCCCCTAATAATGGCAATCAAGTCTCCGTCCCTGACTTTCGCTTGGCTGATTTCATAGGACTGAAAAATTACTTAGGTGGGCTGAACTGGAATGACCTGACTAGGGGTCAGGTAGGTGGTGATGGTTGCCGATATGATGCTTTCCAGGGCATAGTTCTAGCTGCTCAGTCAAATTATGTTCCAAATAGGGAAATCAGATCAAACAAAAATGATCCTAAATGGATGAACAATAGATTAAAATATCTGATTGGTCAAAAGAGAGGCATATATAGGCAAATCAAAAGAGGAGAGGGGCAATTAAGAAATCGATATATTCAGTTAAAGAGAGAAATAAAAAAGGGAATTAGAAAAGCAAATAGAGATTATGAGGTTAAAGTTGCAAGAGAATCGAAGACTAACCCAAAAGGATTCTTTCAGGTATACAGAAGTAAGATCAGGGACAAGATAGGCCCACTCAAAAGTTCCTCGGGTCAGCTCACTGACAGTGATAAGGAAATGTGTAGAATTTTTAACACATACTTCCTCTCAGTTTTTACACAGGAGGATACCAGCGATATTCCAGTAATGATAAATTATGTAGAACAGGACGATAATAAACTGTGCACTATTAGGGTCACAAGTGACATGGTCCTTAGGCAAATAGATAAATTAAAACCTAACAAATCCCCAGGCCCTGATGAACTGTATGCAAGGGTTCTAAAGGAATGTAAAGAGGAGCTTAGCACACCTTTGGCTAATCTTTTCAACATATCACTACAAACTGGCATGGTGCCAGATAAGTGGAAAATGGCAAATGTGATACCTATTTTCAAAACAGGTGACAGGTCCTTAGCTTCGAACTATAGACCAATAAGCCTAACCTCCATAGTGGGAAAATTTATGGAATCAATAATTGCCGAGGCAGTTCGTAGCCACCTTGAAAAGCATAAATTAATCAACGAATCTCAGCATGGTTTTACAAAGGGGCGTTCCTGCCTTACGAATTTATTAACTTTTTTCACTAAGGTATTTGAGGAGGTAGATCATGGTAATGAATATGATATTGTGTATATGGACTTCAGTAAGGCTTTTGACAGGGTCCCACATCAGAGACTATTGAGGAAAATTAAAGCACATGGAATAGGAGGAGAAATTTTTTCCTGGATAGAGGCATGGTTGACAAATAGGCAGCAGAGAGTTTGCATAAATGGGGAGAAATCAGAGTGGGGAAGCGTCACGAGCGGTGTTCCACAGGGGTCAGTGTTGGGCCCCCTGCTGTTCACAATCTACATAAACGACATAGATGAGGGCATAAAGAGCGACATCGGCAAGTTTGCCGATGACACCAAAATAGGCCGTCGAATTCATTCTGACGAGGACATTCGAGCACTCCAGGAAGATTTGAATAGACTGATGCAGTGGTCGGAGAAGTGGCAGATGCAGTTTAATATAGACAAATGCAAAGTTCTAAATGTTGGACAGGACAATAACCATGCCACATATAAACTAAATAATGTAGATCTTAATATTACGGATTGCGAAAAAGATTTAGGAGTTCTGGTTAGCAGTAATCTGAAACCAAGACAACAGTGCATAAGTGTTCGCAATAAAGCTAATAGAATCCTTGGCTTCATATCAAGAAGCATAAATAATAGGAGTCCTCAGGTTGTTCTTCAACTCTATACATCCTTGGTTAGGCCTCATTTAGATTATGCTGCACAGTTTTGGTCACCGTATTACAGAATGGATATAAATTCTCTGGAAAATGTACAAAGGAGGATGACAAAGATGATCCCATGTATCAGAAACCTTCCCTATGAGGATAGACTAAGGGCCCTGAAACTGCACTCTCTAGAAAGACGTAGAATTAGGGGGGATATGATTGAGGTGTATAAGTGGAAGACAGGAATAAATAAAGGGGATGTAAATAGTGTGCTGAAAATATCTAGCCTAGACAGGACTCGCAGCAATGGTTTTAAGTTGGAAAATTTCAGATTCAGGAGGGATATAGGAAAGTACTGGTTTGGTAATAGAGTTGTGGATGAGTGGAACAAACTCCCAAGTACCGTTATAGAGGCCAGAACGTTGTGTAGCTTTAAAAATAGGTTGGATAAATACATGAGTAGATGTGGGTGGGTGTGAGTTAGACCTGATAGCTTGTACTAACAGGTCGGTTGCCGTGTTCCTCCCTTAAGTCAATGTGACCTGACCTGACTAGGTTGGGTGCATTGGCTTAAGCCGGTAGGAGACTTGGACCTGCCTCGCATGGGCCAGTAGGCCTTCTGCAGTGTTCCTTCGTTCTTATGTTCTTATGTTCTTAATGTGAACCTATCCCACACTATCCAAGCCTTTTTCACACTATCCTAGGCTATCCAACCCTATCTTAGCCTATTCCACACTATCCTTCGCTATCCAACCCAATCCTAGCCTATGCCACACTATCCTAGGCTGTCCTTCCCTCCCCTGGCCTATTCCACACTATCCTAGGCTATCCTGCCCTATCGTATCCCTCACTATCGTATAGCCTATCCCACACTATTCTAACGTATTATAGCCTATCGCACGCTATCCTACCGTATTATAGCCTATCCCACACTATCCTAGGCTCTCCTACCCTATCCTAGCCTTTTCTACACTATCCAATGCTATCCTAGCCTATCCCACACTATCCTAGACTATCCTAGCCTATCCTACACTATCTTAGGCTATCCTAGCCTATCCCCCACTATCCTAGGCTATCCTAGCCTATTCCACACTCTCCTAGGCTCTCCTATCTTATCCTAGGATAACCTAGGATGCGCTATCCTACCCTATCCTAGCCTATTCCACACTATCCTAGGCTCTCCTATCTTATCCTAGGATATCCTAGGATACGCTATCCTACCTTCCCCACACTATCCTAGGCTGTCCTTCCCTCCCCTAGCCTATTCCACACTATCCTAGGCTATCCTACCCTATCCTATCGCATGCTATCCTTCCGTATTATAGCCTACCCCACACTATCCTAGGCTCTCCTACCCTATCCTAGTCTTTGCTACACTATCCGATGCTATCCTAGCATATCCCACACTATCCTAGGCTATCCTAGCCCTTCATACACTATCCTAGCCTATCCCCCACTATCCTAGATTATCCTAGCCTATTCCACACTATCCTAGGCTCTCCTATCTTATCCTAGGATACGCTATCCTACCCTTTGAGAACCTTCCCCACACTATCCCAGGCTATCCTACCCTATTTAAGCCTATCTTACACTACCATAGGCTATCCTTCTCTATGCAAGCGTATCTCACAATATCCCAGGCTATTCTACCCTATCTTGTCTTCCCCACACTATCCTAAGCTATCCTACCCTATCCTAGCCTATCCCACACTATCCTAGGATATCCTACCCTGTCCTAGGATATCCAACACTGTTTTAGATTATCCTTCCCTATCATAGCCTATCCCACACTATCCTAGATTCTCCTCGCCTAGCCTATCCCACACTATCCAAGGCGATCCTCCCATATCCTAGCCTGTCCCACGCTGTCCTTCCCTATCCTAGCCTATCAAACACTATCCTAGGATATCCTAACCATCCCCAACTATCCTAGGCTTTCTTACCCTATCCTAGCCTACCCAACACTATCCCAGGCTATCCTACACTATCCTAGCCTATCCTTTACTATCCAAGGCTATCCTCCCATATCCTAGATTATCCCACACTATCCTAGGCTATCCTACCCTATCCTAGCATATATCCCACTATCGTATTCCGTCCTACCCTGTTATAGCCTATCCCTCACTATCCAAGGCTATCCTTTCATATCCTTGCCTTAAGGCACCTAAAATGGAGGAATATAGCAAATAATATTGTTGCAGTAATAACACCAGGAGGCAGCTCTGATGAAAACTCACACTCACGCGAGCTTTTAAATCTCTGCACAAAATTCAATTTAAACCAGCAAATAATAGAGCCTACTAGACTGGAGAATACACTAGACCTCATCTTCACTAACAATGATGATCTGATAAGAAATATCACCATATCAAAAACAATATACTCAGATCACAACATAATTGAGGTTCAGTCATGTATGCGCGGAGCCCCAGACCGACATAATGAGATTAGTCACGAGGGAGCATTCACCAAATTCAACTTCAATAACAAAAACATAAAGTGGGACCAAGTAAACCAAGTCCTAACCGATATAAGCTGGGAAGATATACTAAGCAACACAGACCCCAACTTATGCCTAGAACAGATTAACTCGGTAGCACTCGATGTATGCACAAGGCTTATTCCTCTAAGAAAAAGGAGGAGTAGATGTAAAACAGAAAGAGACAGGCGCTCCCTTTACAGGCGACGGAAAAGAATAACAGAGCGGCTAAAAGAGGTCAATATATCTGAAATGCGTAGGGAGACACTGGTCAGAGAAATAGCAAGCATCGAACTTAAGCTAAAAGAATCCTTTAGGAGTCAGGAATCGCGGGAAGAACTAAAAGCCATAAATGAAATCGAAAGAAACCCAAAGTATTTCTTCTCCTATGCCAAATCAAAATCGAGAACAACGTCCAGTATTGGGCCCCTACTTAAACAAGATGGGTCCTACACAGATGACAACAAGGAAATGAGTGAGCTACTCAAGTCCCAATATGACTCAGTTTTTAGCAAGCCGCTAACCAGACTGAGAGTCGAAGATCAAAATGAATTTTTTATGAGAGAGCCACAAAATTTGATTAACACAAGCCTATCCGATGTTATCCTGACGCCAAATGACTTCGAACAGGCGATAAATGACATGCCCATGCACTCTGCCCCAGGGCCAGACTCATGGAACTCTGTGTTCATCAAGAACTGCAAGAAGCCCCTATCACGAGCCTTTTCCATCCTATGGAGAGGGAGCATGGACACGGGGGTCGTCCCACAGTTACTAAAAACAACAGACATAGCCCCACTCCACAAAGGGGGCAGTAAAGCAACAGCAAAGAACTACAGACCAATAGCACTAACATCCCATATCATAAAAATCTTTGAAAGGGTCCTAAGAAGCAAGATCACCACGCATCTAGAAACCCATCAGTTACACAACCCAGGGCAACATGGGTTTAGAACAGGTCGCTCCTGTCTGTCTCAACTATTGGACCACTACGACAAGGTCCTAAATGCACTAGAAGACAAAAAGAATGCAGATGTAATATATACAGACTTTGCAAAAGCCTTCGACAAGTGTGACCATGGCGTAATAGCGCACAAAATGCGTGCTAAAGGAATAACAGGAAAAGTCGGTCGATGGATCTATAATTTCCTCACTAACAGAACACAGAGAGTAGTCGTCAACAGAGTAAAGTCCGAGGCAGCTACGGTGAAAAGCTCTGTTCCACAAGGCACAGTACTCGCTCCCATCTTGTTCCTCATCCTTATATCCGACATAGACAAGGATGTCAGCCACAGCACCGTGTCTTCCTTTGCAGATGACACCCGAATCTGCATGACAGTGTCTTCCATTGCAGACACTGCAAAGCTCCAGGCAGACATCAACCAAATCTTTCAGTGGGCTGCAGAAAACAATATGAAGTTCAACGATGAGAAATTTCAATTACTCAGATATGGTAAACATGAGGAAATTAAATCTTCATCAGAGTACAAAACAAATTCTGGCCACAAAATAGAGCGAAACACCAACGTCAAAGACCTGGGAGTGATCATGTCGGAGGATCTCACCTTCAAGGACCATAACACTGTATCAATCGCATCTGCTAGAAAAATGACAGGATGGATAATGAGAACCTTCAAAACTAGGGAGGCCAAGCCCATGATGACACTCTTCAGGTCGCTTGTTCTATCTAGGCTGGAATATTGCTGCACACTAACAGCACCTTTCAAGGCAGGTGAAATTGCCGACCTAGAAAATGTACAGAGAACTTTCACGGCGCGCATAACGGAGATAAAACACCTCAATTATTGGGAGCGCTTGAGGTTCCTAAACCTGTATTCCCTGGAACGCAGGAGGGAGAGATACATGATTATATACACCTGGAAAATCCTAGAGGGACTAGTACCGAACTTGCACACGAAAATCACCCACTACGAAAGCAAAAGACTTGGCAGACGATGCACCATCCTCCCAATGAAAAGCAGGGGTGTCACTAGCACGTTAAGAGACCATACAATAAGTGTCAGGGGCCCGAGACTGTTCAACTGCCTCCCAGCACACATAAGGGGGATTACCAACAGACCCCTGGCAGTCTTCAAGCTGGCACTGGACAAGCACCTAAAGTCAGTTCCGGATCAGCCGGGCTGTGGCTCGTATGTTGGTTTGCGTGCAGCCAGCAGCAACAGCCTGGTTGATCAGGCTCTGATCCACCAGGAGGCCTGGTCTCAGACCGGGCCACGGGGGCGTTGACCCCCGGAACTCTCTCCAGGTAAACTCCAGGTAATCCCACAATATTCTTCCCTTTCCTAGCCTATCCTACACTACCTAGGATATCCTAGCCATCCCAAACTATCCTAGGATATCCTACCCTATCCTAGCCTATCCCCCACTATCCTAGCCTATCCTACACTACCTAGGATATCCTAGCCATCCCAAACTATCCTAGGATATCCTACCCTATCCTAGCCTATCCCCCACTATCCTAGGCTAACCTAGCCTATCTCATACTATCCAATGCTATCTAACCCTATCATAGCCTATCCCACGCTATCCTAGGCTATCCTTTCCTATACTATCCTTTCCCACATTATCCTAGGCTATTCTAGCCATCCTACAATATCCTAGGCTATCCTACCCTATTCTAGCCTATCCTACACTCTACAAGGGTATCCTACCCTACCCAAGCCTATCACACAATATCCTAGGCTATCCTACCCAATCCTGTCACACACTATTTTAGGCTATCCTACCTATCCCACACTATCGTATGCTATCCTACTCTGTCCTAGCCTATCCCAAACTATCCTTGGCTATCCTACCCTATCCTACCCCATCCCTCACTATCATAGGCTATCCTACCCTATCCTAGCCTTTCCCACACTATCCTAGCCTTCCCCACACTATCCTAGGCTATCCTACTTTTTCCTAGCCTATCCAAACTATCCTAGGCTATCCTACCCTATCCAAGCCTATCCCACATTATCGTCGGTTTTCCTACCCTGTCGAAGCCTATCCCAAACTATCCTTCCCTCACTATCACTCACTATCATTGGCTGTCTTACCGTATCATAGCCTATCCCACACTATTCTAGGCTCTCCTACCTTATCCTAGCCTTTCTACCACTATCCGATGCTATCCTAGCTTATCCCGCACAATCCAAGGCTATCCTAGCCTATCCCACACTATCCTAGGCTATCCAACTCTATCCTAGCCTATCCTACCCTTTCATAGCCTAACCCATACTATCCTAGGCTATCCTACCCTATTCTAGCCTATCACACAATATCCTTGGCTCTCCTACATTATCCTAGCCTATCACACAATATCCTAGGCTATCCTACCCTATCCTAGCTTACCCCACACTATCCTCGGCTATGCTACTCTAGCCTATCCCTCACTATCATAGGCTATCCTACCCTATCCCACACTATCATAGGCTATCCTAGCCTCTCCCACACTATCATAGGCTATCCTAGCCTCTCCCACACTATCATAGGCTATCCTAACTAATCCCATATTACCCGAGTCTATCCTACCCTATCCTATGCTATTCTTGGCTGTCCTATCCCACACTATCTTAGGCTATCCTACCCTATCCTAGCCTTTCCCACACTATCATAGACTATCCTACCTTATCCCCACTATCCTAGGCTATCATACCCTATCCTAGCTTATCCCAAACTATCCTAGACTATCCTACACAATCCAAGGCTTTATTACCCTGCCCAAGCTTATCACTCAATATCCTAGGCTTTCCTGCCCTATCCTGTCACACAATATTTTAGGCTATCCTACCCTAACCTTGCCTATCCCACACTCTCCTAGGCTACCCTGCCCTATCTTAACCTATCCAACACTATCCTATTTTGTCCTACCCTATCCCACACTATTCTAGGCTATCCTACCTAGCATGGCCTATCCCCCACTATCGAAGGCTATCCTACCCTATCCTATCCCACACTACCTTAGGCTCTCCTACCCTATTCTACACTAACCAAGGCTTTCCTACCCTGCCCAAGCCTATCACACAATATTCTAGGATATCCTACCCTATCCTGTCACACTATTTTAGGCTATCCTACCCTAACCTAGCCTATCCCACACTATAGTAGGCTATCCTACCCTATCCCTCACTTTCATAGGCTATCCTACCCTATCCTAGCCTGTCCCACACTATCCTACGCTATCCCACTTTTTCCTAGCCTATCCAAATTATCCTAGGCTATCCTACCCTATCCTATACCACACTCTCCTAGACTATCCTAGGGTTTACTACCCTATCCCTGCCTATCCCACACAATAGTAGGCTGTCCTACCCTGTCCTAGCCTACCTCAAGCTTTCCTAGCCTACCCTATCCTATCCCTCACTATCATGAGCTCTCCTACCGTATCGTAGCCTATGCCATGCTATCCTAGCCTCTCCTACTCTATCCTAGCCTGTCCCACACTATCCTAGGCTATCCCACTTTTTCCTAGCCTATCCACATTATCCTAGGCTATCCTACCCTAGCCCATCCCACACTATCCTATGCTATTCTAGGGTTTACTACCCTATCCCTGCCTATCCCACACAATAATCCTACCCTGTCCTAGCCTACCCTATCCTATCCCTCACTATCATGAGCTCTCCTACCGTATCGTAGCCTATGCCATGCTATCCTAGCCTCTCCTACTCTATCCTAGCCTGTCCCACACTATCCTAGGCTATCCCACTTTTTCCTAGCCTATCCAAATTATCCTAGGCTATCCTACCCTATCCTATCCCACACTCTCCTAGGCTATTCTAGGGTTTACTACCCTATCCCTGCCTATCCCACACAATAGTCCTACCCTGTCCTAGCCTACCCTATCCTATGCCATGCCTATGCCTATGCCTATGCCATGCTATCCTAGCCTCTCCTACCCTATCCTAGCCTTTCCTACGCTATCCTAGCCTATCCTGCACTATCCTAGCCTATCAAACACTATCCTAGGTTATCCTAGCCTATCCCACACTATCCTAGATTATTTTACCCTATCCTAGCCTATCCCACGCTATCATAGGCTATTTTACCGTATCCTAGCCTATCCCACATTATCCTAGGCTATTCTGGCCATCCTACAATATTCTAGGCTATCCAAGCCTACCCCACACTATCCTAGGCTATCTTACCCTGTCCTAGCCAATCCCACACTATCATATTCTGTCCTAACCTATCCCACACTATCCAAGGCTATCCTTTTCTAGCCTATCCCCTACTATCCAAGGCTATTCTACCCTATCCTATCACTCATTATTTTAGGCTGTCCTACCCTAACTTAGCCTATCCCACACTATCCTAGGCTATCCTTCCCAATTATATCCTATCCCAGATCCTAAGCTATCTTAGCCTATCCCACACTATCATAGGCTATCCTACTCTATGCTAGGCTATCCTAGCCTATCCCACACTTTCGTAGGCTATCCTACTCTATGCTAGGCTATCCTACCCCATCATATATCACTATCACAGGCTATCCTACCCTATACTGGCCTATACCACTATCCTAGGCTATCCTACTTTTTCCTAGCCTATCCTTCTTTTTCCTAGCCTATCCGAAACTATCCTTCCCTATCCTAGCCTCTCCCACAGTCCTAGGCTATCCTTCCCTGGCTGAGCCTATCCCAAAGTATCCTACACTATCCTACCCTATCCTATCCCTCACTATCATTGGCTATCCTACCGTATCACAGCCTTTCCCACACTATCCTAGGCTATCCCACACTATCCTAGGTTATGCTTAACTATCCTAGCCTATCCCACACTATCAGTTATTAGTTTTTTGTCAGTTATTAGCTATTCGTTATTTATCAGTTATTTGTTCATCAGTTATTATTTATCAGTTATTTGTTCATCAGTTATTATTTATCAGTTATTGGTTAATTAATAGTTGTTTATTAGTTATCAGTAATTAATTATTAACTCGTTACTTATTATTTATCAGTTATTGGTTGTTAATTAGTTGATCAGATATTGGTTATCAATTATTTATTTTATTAGTTATTTATCATTTATTATTTATCAATAATTTATCAGTTATACATTAGTTATTAAATATCAGCTATTAACTAGTTATTAGTTATTTATTAGTTATCAGTTATTAAAAAATTAATTTATTAGATATTTATCAATTAGTTATTTTTAGTTATCGGTTATTAGTTGTTTTTGAAGTTATTAGTTATTAACCAATTATTAGTTATTTATTAGTTATTATTTATCAATTAGTTTATAGTTATCAGTTGCTTATTAGTTATTTATTAGTAATTTATTAGTTATTAGTTGCAAGTTATTTAAGTTATTTATTAGATATTAGTTTTCATTAGTTATTAGTAATCGATTAATTATTTGTTATTACTATAAGTTATTAGTTATTCATCAGTTGCTTATTAGTTATTAATTTATCAATTATTTATCAGTTAATACTTATTTGGCAGTTATTAGTTATTTATCAGTCTTACAAGACACACTACAGTCTTACAAGACACACTACAGTCTTACAAGACACACTACAGTCTTACAAGACACACTACAGTCTTACAAGACACACTACAGTCTTACAAGACACACTACAGTCTTACAAGACACACTACAGTCTTACAAGACACACTACAGTCTTACAAGACACACTACAGCCTTACAAGACACACTACAGCCTTCCTGACGCATTAAGTGGGTTAAGGACACACGTTATCAAGAGCTGGACACATGTAAGGCAGCAGCAGACTCACGAAGGTGACAGAG
This sequence comes from Cherax quadricarinatus, assembly GCF_038502225.1. Lineage (NCBI taxonomy): Eukaryota > Metazoa > Arthropoda > Malacostraca > Decapoda > Parastacidae > Cherax > Cherax quadricarinatus. The sequence goes on along the minus strand of NC_091363.1, from coordinate 20,823,684 downwards.
AGTGAAACCAAGAGCAAGGAGGCCTGGGGGGAGGGGAAGTCATAAGTTATTTATCAGTTATTAGTTATTTTTATTATTTATCAGCTATTATTTATCAATTAGTTATTTATCGGTTATTAGGTATTTGTTAATTATTTATTACTCATTAGTTATTAGTTATTTATCAGGTCTTATTTATGAGTTGTTAGTTATGAGTTATTAGTTGTCAATTATTAGTTGTTTATCAGTTTTTTATCAATTATCTATATTAGTTATTTAAGTTATTTTTCAGTTAATAGTTATCAATTATTTGTTATTTGCAAGTTGTTAGTTATCAGTTATTAGTTTTTATTAGGTATTAGTTATTAACAGTTATGAGCTATTAGTTATTTATCAGTTATAATTATTATTATTATAATCAAAAAGAAGCGCTAAGCCACAAGGACTATACAGCTTATCAGTTATAAGATATCAGTTATTAATCAGTTATCAGTTATTTATTAGGTATTAGTTATTTACCAATTATCTGGTATTTATCAGTTATTTTCAGATATTAGTTATATATTAGTTATCAGTTTTTTATTTATTAATCAGTTATTTACTTCTTAGTAATTATCAGTTATTAATTACATATCAGTTATTTATCAGTCATTTATCAGTTATTAGATATCAATTAATAGTTTGTTAGTTACTAGTTATCAAATACTTATCAGTTATTTGTCAGTTATTAGTATTTTGGCAGCTATTAGTTATTTGTCAGTTGTCACTTATCAGTCAAAAGTTATTTACCAGTTATTAGTTATCAGTTATTATTTATCAATTAGTTATTTATCAGTCATTAGGTATTTATTTCTCATTAGTTACTAGTTTTTTATCAAGTATTATGTATTAGTTATTAGTTATTTATTAGTAATTTATCAGTTATTACTTCATTAGCTATTAGTTATCACTTATTAGTTATTTATTAGTTTTTCAGTTAGTAGTTATTAGTTATTTACTTGTTATTTATCAATTAATTTATTAGTTATTAGTTATTTAATAGTAATTCGTTATCAGTTATTAGTTTTTATCGGTTGTTATTTATCATTTATCAGTTAATATTTATCAGATAGCTATTAATAGTAATGTTATAGGTTATTAGTTATTTATAACTTATTTGTTATGTATCAGTTATTTATCAGCTGTTATTTGTTAGTTATTAACCAGTTTGTTTATTAATTTACAAGTTATTAGATATTTATCAGTTATTAGTTATTTGTCAGTTATTCATTAGTTATTTATAATCAGTTATTATTAATTTATTAATTATTTGTCAATTAGTTATCAATTACTTATTAGTTATTGCTCGGTTATTAATCATTTATGTATTAGTTATTTAAGTTATCAGCTAAAAGTTATCAGTTATTTATGTATTAGATATGTTATTTTTCAGTTAATAGTTTTCAATTTATCAGTTATTAGTTATCAGTTATTTAATTAATAATTTATCATTTATTAGTTATCTGTTATCAGTTATTGGTTATTTATGTTTAGTTATTTCTCAATTATTTATTAGTTATCACTTATTATCAGTTTAGTTATTTATAAGTTATCAATTATAGTTATATATTAGTAATTTATCAATTTATTTAATAGTTATTTACCGCATAATAGTTATCAATTATCAGTTATTCGTTATTAGCCAGTTATTCATCAGTTATTAGTTTATTAGATACTAGTTATCAATTACTTATTAGTTGTTTAAGTTATTTATCAATTATGTATTAGTTATTTAATATTTATTCTACATATTAGTTATTTATCAGTCAGTTATTAGTTACCTATCAGTTAGTAATTTATTAGTTATCAGTTGCAAGCTGTTCATCAGTTATTATTCATTAGTTACTAATGTATCAGTTATTAGTTCATTAGTTATCAGTTATTACTTATTTATTAGATATTAGTAATTGTTAGTTATTAGTTGTCAGCTATTCATTAGTTATATATTATTTATTAGTTATCAGTTATTAGTAATTTATTATTTATCCATTTTTATGTATTAAAGTTATCAGTTAATAGTTATCAATTAGTTACTAGCAATTCTTTATCAGTTATTATTATCAGTTATATATTTCTCAGCTATTATTAGTTATCAGTTATTAGTTTTTTTTTTTATAAGTTATCAGTTATTATATTAGTTATTATTTATTTGATAAATTAAACACATGTGCAACTCTTGAGTATCTTTATTGACGAAACGTTTTGCCACACAGTGGCTTCATCAGTCCATACGTAGGAGAATCTTGAACAGGAGAATGTGGTCAGTCCATCAATCTTGAATAGAGAACAGCATATGTGCGTAGAAGTAGCTTATATACCGTAGGCAGGAGAGGTGCAGCAGTCGCAGGTGGTGTCACGTATGTCCAGCGTAGAAGTAGGTCGTGCCCAAGGGTTAGGCACTATTAGTTATTTACGAGTTATTAAGTTATATATCAGTTATTATTTAGCAGTTATATATTAGTTATCAGCTATTAAATAGTTATTTATGCAATAGTTATTCAAGTTATTTAAAAGTTAATAGTTATTAATTATATGTCTGTATAGTCCTTGTGGCTTAGCGCTTCTTTTTGATTATAATAATAATTAATTATTTATCATCTATTATCAGTTGTTTCTTAGTTATAAGTTATCAGTCACTTATTACCAGTTACTTATCAGTTATTAGTTATTTATAAATTATGTATGTTATTTAATATATATTAGTTAATAGTTATCAGTTATTTATCAGGTATTAGTTATGTTAATAGTTATCAGTTATTAGTTATTCATCAATTTATGTATTAGCTATATAAGTTATCAGTTAATAGTTATCAATTTATCAGTTATTAGTAATTTATTATTTATCAGTCATTAGTTATTTATCATTTATTCATCTGTTATTATTAGGTATTAGTTATTAGCAACTAGCTTTTTAGAAATTATCAATTATTTTATTAGTTATTTACCAGTTAATTATAAGATATTTATTAGTCATCATTAGTTATTTATCAGTAATTAGTTATTTACTATTTATTATTAATCAGCTATTTATTTCTTAGTAATTCTTAATCAGTCATTAGGTATTAGTCATTAGTTATTTATCAGTAATTATCAGCAATATATTAGTTATCAGCTATTAACTAGTTATTAGTTATTTATCAATTAGTTATCCATTATTTAAAAATTAATAAGTTATCAGATACTAGCTATTTATTAGTTATTAATCAGTTATTAGTTTGTTAGTAATTTATCAGTTACAAGTTATTTATCAATTAGTTATTTTCAGTTATTAGTTATTTATTAATTATTTTAGTTATCAGTTATTTGGAATTTATCAGTTAGTTATTCATCAGTTATTATTTTACCAGATATCATTTATCAATTATTTATGCATTAGTTATTTGTAAGTTATTTATCAGTTATTAATTAGCAATTAGTTCTTTATCAGTTAATTATTGATTAGTCATTGTTAGTTTATAGTTATCAGTTAATAGTTCTCAATTTATCAGTTAAGTTATTTATCATGTATTTTTCAGTTATTAGTTATCTATCAATTATTTATTAGTTATTACTAATCAATTATGTTTAGTTATTTATCAATTTACATGTTATTTAATAGTTATCTATCAGTTGAGTTAATTATTTATCAGTTATTAGTTTATTAATCAATTATCAGTTATTAATCAATTGTTAGTTATTTAATAGTTATCAGTTAATATTTATCAATTATTTATCAGTTATCAATTACTAGTTATCAGTTATTAGTTATATATCAGTTATTAGTTATTAAGCAATTATTTATGTATTAGCTATTTAATAGTTATCAATTATTTATCAGTTATTTATCAGTCATTTATTTCTCAGTTATTAGTTTATTAGTTACTAGTTGTCAAATATTTATCACTTATTAGTTATTTATCAGTTAATACTTATTAGTCATAAGTTATTTATCAGTTATTAATTTTATTAGTTATTTATCAAGTAGTTATCAGTTACTAGGTATTAATTATTACTCATTAGTTATTTATAAGGTCTTATGAGTTATTAGTTATTTATCAATTATGTATTAGTTATTTAATAGTTATTTTTCAGTTAATAGTTATCAATTATTTGCTTATTTACCAGTTGTTAGTTATCAGTTATTAGTTTTTATTAGGTATTAGTTATCAACTAAGATATTTATTTTTCAGTTATTAGGTATTAGTTATCAGTTATTTTCAGATAACTAATAAATAACTATCTGAAAATAACTGATAAATAACTATAAATTGATAACTAATTACTCATAACTAATAACTCATAAATGAGACCTGATAAATAATAAATGGCTGAGTAATAAATACCTAATAACTAATAAATAACTACTTGATAACTAATAACTGGTAAATAACTAATAACTGATAACTAAACTGATAAATAACTGATATGTAATTAATAACTGATAACTAAAACTAAGAAATATCTGATTAATAAATAACTGATAACTAATAAATATCAGTTATTAATCAGCTATTTCTTAGTTTTAGTTATCAGTTATTAATTACATACCAGTTATTTATCAGTTTAGTTATCAGTTATTAGTTATTTGTTTTTATTAGTTATTTACCAGTTATTAGTTATCAAGTAGTTATTTATCAGTTATTAGGTAATTATTACTCAGCCATTTATTATTTATCAGGTCTCATTTATGAGTTATTAGTTATGAGTAATTAGTTATCAATTATTAGTTATTTATCAGTTATTTATCAATTATTTGTATTTATTAGTTATTGGTTATCAGTTATTAGTTATTTAACAATTATATATCAGTTATTTATCAGTTATTATTTAACAGTTATATATTAGTTATCAGCTATTAACTAGTTAGTTATTTTTCAGTTATTTATGCAATTGTTATACAAGTTATTTATCAGTTAAGAGTTATCATTTATTAGTTATTATTATTATTATAATCAAAAAGAAGCGCTAAGCCACAAGGGCTATACAGCGCTGAAGGGCAGGAAGGAAGCGAGGGCATCAGGTGGCAAAAGGGAGGTGGATGAGTAATAGGTTACGGATAACAGCGGAGCAGTGGATGGTGAAAGGGTAAAGGGCAGCAAGAGACTTAGCTAGAAAGGGCTCAGGGGAGTGCGTAAAGTATCATCATCAGAGTTTGTGGAGTAAATCAGTCATTGTCAAGAAGTCAATGAGAGAGTCAGGATTAAAGGAGGGTCCATCAGCAAGAAGGGAAGGTAAAGAGAGAGTAGTAGAACGAAGATGGCGTTGGAGGTAAATTCTGCGTGCTCGTTGATAGAGAGGGCAGTCTAACAGAATGTGGCTAATCGATACAGGAACTTGACACTGCTCACAGAGAGGTACCGGGTGCCTCTCCATGAGATACTCGTGAGTAAGACGAGTGTGGCCAATGAGAAGACGGGAGAGAGTGGTCTCCCAACCACGGCACTGATGACAAGAAGACGGTCAGTAACCTATGCTCAGTTTAATAGAATGAAGTTTGTTACCAAGCAGAGTTGACCAACGTTGTTGCCAACGGGCGTGAAGGTGGGTAGCTATTGCAGCAAAATAGTCCAGAAATGGAACACCTCTATAGGAAATTGGTAGGTCATGTACTGCTGACCCTGCAGCAGTGTCTGCCTGTTCATTGCCCTGTACGTCGACATGACCAGGGACCCAATAAAAAAATATCTTCATCCTTCGTAGAGATACAGTGTAGCCAAAGTTGGATACGGAGAACTAGGAGGTGAGATGTATCAAATTTTCGTATAGCCTGTAGAGCACTAAGGGAGCCTGAGACTACCACAAATGATGACACAGGCATAGATGCGATACGAATAAGTGCTGCAAGAATGGCATACAATTCAGCAGTAAAAATGCTAGCCGAAGATAGTAAATGCCCTCGCACGACGCTGTCCGGAAACACTGCTGCGAATCCGATGCCGACTGAAGACTTAGATCCATCTGTGTACACAGCGATGGCATGAGAATGTAAGTGGAAGTGATCAAGAAAAAGAGAGCGGGAAGCCACCGTAGGCAGTTGAGCTTTCAAGCACGGGAGTGAGAAAGAACAGACCCGAACAGCTGGAACTTCCAGGGGGGTAGGGAAAAGTGAGATGCTACATGAACATATAAAGGTGGTAACTGTGAAGGGAAGACAAGAGTGAACGTAGGCGAAGAGAAAAGGGACGGAGCAAACAGGGGCGGCAAATGAATAAAGAATGTCTACTAATATCGGTGACCATTCTATAAATGGAAGGATTGTGTAGATCGTGAGAGCGTACATAGTAGCGAAGGCAATGGGCATCACGGCGATCAGACAAGGATGGAATATTCGCTTCTGCATAGAGGCTCTCGACAGGGGAAGAGCGAAAAGCACCAAGGCACAAACGTAATCCTTGGTGATGGATAGGGTTAAGGCTAGAGAGAGTAGCAGGAGAGGCCGCTGAATAAATCTGGTCACCATAATCGAGTTTCGATAAACGAGGGCTGAATGTAGGCGAAGCAGAGTTCGACGATCAGCTCCCCAGGAAAGATGAGCAAGGGTTTTAAGAAGGTTCAGCCGGCTGTGACAAGTTGCCTTCAGAGAGGTAATGTGAGGCTTCCAGGATAACCTACGGTCAAAGAGAAGGCCTAGAAACCTGACTGTATCACGTTCGGGGATACAGGAGCCATAGAGGTACAAAGGATGATTGGAGATGACAGAGCGTCTAGTGAAAGTAATTTGGTGAGTTTTGGTACTTGAAAATTTAAACCCATGTGTGGTGGCCCAAGTGGAAACACGGTCGACTGCATGCTGGAGAGAAACTGCAATGAGATGACAGTCAGCACCTGCACAAGCAATAGTGAAGTCATCAACATAGAGTGATGACCAAATATTGGGTGGAAGAACAGAGGTCAAATCATTTACAGCAAGGAGAAAAAGTGTTGTGCTTAGAACACATCCCTGAGGGACACCTTCAGCTTGGACGAAGTCCGGAAAAAGAACATTATTGACTCGAACACGGAAATGTCTGTAAGTTAAAAAGTTCTTAAGGAAGGATGGTAGATTGCCTCGGAGGCCTAAGTAGTGGGCCTGGGCCAAAATATTATACCTCCAAGTTGTGTCATGTGCCTTCTCAAAGTCAAAAAATATGGCAATAACTGAGTGATTATTCGCAAAGGCATTACGAACATACGTATCCAAGCGTAGTAAGGGGTCTATGGTAGAACGGCCCTTACGAAAGCCATATTGACTAGCGGAGAGACTGTTGTGTGTGTCTAAATACCACATTAAACGTTGATTTACGAGACGTTCCATCACTTTGCAAACTGCACTAGTAAGAGCGATGGGACGATAGTGGGAGGCATCATGTCCTGTAGTACCCGGTTTGCGGAAAGGGAGAGCAATGGCAGATTTCCACAGCTGGGGAAGAACTCCTTGTGCCCAAATAAGATTGAAGAGGTGTAAGAGGACTACAAGGGCTGACCGATGTAAATGTTGTAACATACAAATATGAATGTCGTCAGGCCCAGCCGCCGATGATCGGCAAGCTGAGAGCGTTGTCTCCAGTTCTTGAAATGTAAAAGGCACATTATACTGTTCTTCTCTGAGAGAAGAAAAGTCCAAGGGTACTAACTTTCTGGCAGACTTTGAGGAAAGAAACGAGGGGCATAGATGGAGCCCACGAGAAATACAGACCAGGTATGTGACAAGTTCAATGGCAATGTCGAGAGGGTTTGCTACATCAACACCAGAGACCAGTAGAACAGGAGCCGGGTCAGGAAAGTATTTACCACTCAATTTCCTCACTTTTTTCCAGACTGCACTCACAGAGGAAGCAGAGGTGATGGTGGAAACATAGTCTCGCCAGCAAGTGCGTTTAGCTTCACGGATGACACGGCGAGCGATCGCATGCTTCTGCTTAAAATCAAGAAGTCTCTCAGTGGTTCTATTGTACCGGTACCTGCCCCATGCAGCGTGTTTCAAACGTACTGCACGAGCACAAGCAGGAGACCACCAAGGCACGCACTTCTGAGAATGCCTGCCTGAGGTTTGGGATATAGAATGAGAAGCTGCGGTATAAACTGACGTCGAGAAGAGGTGTAGGAGCTCATCAATGGAGGGTGAAGAAGGAACCTCACTAAAAGCAGTGAGTTGCGAGTAAAGATCCCAATTTGCCCGACCAAATTGCCAGCAAGGGCTATGGAAAGGTGGTGAATAGGAAGGAGAAGTAAGAATGATTGGAAAATGATCGCTGTCATGTAAGTCCGGTAGAACAGACCAGGTGAAGTCTAGTGCAGTGGAGGAAGAGCAGACTGATAGATCGATGCAAGAGAGAGTATGAGTACGAGGATCAAAATGGGTGGGAGTACCCGTATTTAAAACATGAAGGGGGTGAGAAGCGAGAAAAGCCTCCAACTGGATGCCACGTGAGTCACAATGAGACCCCCCCCAGAGGAAATGGTGGGCGTTAAAATCACCAAGTAACAGAAGTGGTGGTGGTAAGGATGAAACAAGAAAGGCAAAGTCTGGCATAGAGAATGCTCGAGAAAGAGAGATATAAAGAACATATTGTAAACCACTTATTCAAGTGGATACAGGCTGCAGTGTAATGCAGCGAGGTATGGACAAATAGTTGACAGTACGGAATATCACTGCATAGAAGAAAGGCACTATCATTGAAGGTCCCATCTGAGAAAGGATCTGAAGAATACAATAAATTATAGCCCGAGATAGGTTGGAAAACAGCTGAGTGTAATTTTGGTTCTTGTAAGCAAGCACCAACAGAGGAAAACCTGGAAAGCAACATCTGAAGCTAACCCCGATTACCCCTGAGGCCGCTGATATTCCACTGTAAATAGGCCATGATTGGCGATGAAGAAAATACCAGGAATCCGTAGGAAAAGGCACCTACAGACTAGAGGGGAAAGAAAAGTCAACGTGTGGTGGCATTGGAAGACATTCAAGCAGCGAAGGAACGGAGCATTGCGAAGAATGGGGTTGTGAAGATGGAGGAGAGGGAAGAGAAGGAACAGGAAGTGAATCAGTGTCCATTGAAGGTTTAGTCTCTGCAATATATTCTCAAATGGCTTCAAGTATTTCTGAATTCAAAGATGAATGGGAGACCATATTGGAGATAGAAGGGGGAGGGTGAGTAAAGATTGGGACAGTAATGGACTGTACCAAAGTAGAGGGGGAGGAAAGAGTGTAAGGGACTGGAGATGAAGTGTGGGGGGGGGGGACAGAAGAGGCAGAAACCTGGGAGGTGGCAGAAGAGGGAGAAACTTGGGAGGGGACGGGGGTGGAAGGCATAGTACGAGGAGGAGGGTGAATCTCCACACTTGTAATAGAGCCAGAGAGAGGGGAAGAACTAGGCACAGAGACTGGAAAGGTAACGTGTGGAGGTGGAAGAAGGGAAGGAAGGGGCAAAGAAGATTTGAGCAATGTGGATTTTTTGGACCTCTGAGAAGTAGAGGGGCGATTGGTATTAGGTGTCGTACGAGGTCTTGTCGATACTGGGGCTTGTGAGGAAGGACGCGAAGATGTCAGAACAGACTTGAGTTGTAGTCGGGACGTCAGAGCCAAAGACAGCAAAAGGATTAGATGCCGGAGTGGCTATGGGAGGGGTAACAACAGAGGAGGCTGAAGAAGATGGGACCCCAGAAGTGGGGGGATGTTTTGAAACACGAGAATAAGAAACACGGGGTAGTCTCCCTTGGAGGCAGAGATGAGTAACTGCCATAGCATAAGGGAGACCTTCTGCCTCTTTGAGGCAACGGATTTCACGTTCATTTAAGTAGACCTGGCAACAGCAGACTGGGCATTCGGCCATAGATCTGCAATATTTCGCTGGGTGACCAAAACGCCAGCAATTTCTACATTGTTGCGGTGTAGGTATCACCTTTCGAACTTGTAACAGATGTCCCGTGACATATACAGAGGACGGGAGTTCTCGGCTGTCAAAAGTTAAACTGCCACATTGCAAGGGTAATGTCTCCGCCCACGAGCAGGAAGGACATAAGTGTCTACTTTGAGGATTGGGAGATCCTGGAGTTCCAGCTGTTCAAGAATGTTGTTGCCACATGACTGCAAATTCTGTTGGACTATGGTATGGGGCAGAATGACAGTACCACTACAAGAATTGAGAGAAAGATGTTTTTCAATAGTGATAGGAGTAGTATCGATATTCGAAAGGAGAGAAAGATCATGAGCTTGGGTAGCATTCTGGACAGTGATGATGCGCGTACCGCTCATGAGAGCATGAAATGAAATATCTCTACCAACATGATGCAGGAGTGCTTTGCCAATACTATGGTCAGAAAGATAGGCAGAAGAAGAAGTCGGTCTTAAAGTAAAGAATTTAGTCCATTGTGTGGTCCGAAACTGAGCGTGGAGAGGGAGTGCATGACGTGTCGGTCTTTTCCGAGTAGAATGGGAAGGTAATGAAGGAGCATCATCAGGAGATTGACGTTGGCGTTTAGGAGTAGGACCGGAGCTGGTCCTGCGTGAAATGGGCTGGCAATTCGAAAATTACCGTACTGTAGAGGGAGATGCCGGAAGCATAGTCAAAGGAGAGCGGAGGTCAGACAAATCGAAGGAGTCAGTCGAAGCCCCGGTACCTGAAGCGGGTGAGGAAACAGCACCAGCAAGAGGTACAGGGGCATCAGGAGTGTCTGAAGAGTGGTCTAAAAACAAGGCAGGGTCAGAATGGGGTGCGGTATCAAGAAGGGGCCCGGGGGTAGTTGGTTCATGGATTGGGTTCTCCATGGTTAGGTTACTTCTTTGCTTTTTGTTTTTAAGGAAAAAAAAGAAAGAAGAAAAGAAAAGAAAAAAAAAGAATAAAAAAAGGGGGGAGCGGGGAGGAATAGTTCCCAGGAGAAATGAAAGAGCCAGAAATCTCCCTCCATGCCCAAGAGGACCTCAGCACCGCTAGTAGCGCAGATGCAGCGTGGAACCCGTGCCCTTCATGCCAGTAAACCAGCAATCCGGGATAGCAACCTCACATCTGCCGAGCTACCTCGGTGGACAAGAGAGGGCGGCCGGATATCCACCACAAAGCATACCTCCTTCGGCCACCACCCCCGGAATCCGAAAGGTGGCTTCCAGAGATACACCCGTCGCCCGAAAGACACTTAAAGCTACTCCGGGATACCGGAGAGGGATCGGGACATCCCCAGGCGATCCAGATTCCACGGTAAACTACGCCACCACCAAGAACCTCAACGGAATGGGATGGACCCCGGTATCCTTTCCCCTACCTAGGAACTAGCGCGTCTGTGGGAGAAATCCCAAAGGCCAAAAAGAGGAAGGGCAAAAGGGAGGGATGGGGAGGATGGGATAGGGGAGGGGAGATTGGGGGGTAATTAGGTTCGGTCTGAGGAAGGAGACCGACAGGTCTGATTCCTCAGACCAAGAGCCTCTTCACCACAACAAGGAGCCCCCCTTGAAGAGGTAATAATGGATAAATATTTATCAGTTATTATTTATCAATTATTTATCAGTTACTTATTAGCAATTACTTATCATTAGTTATCAGTTATTATTCTACTATTTAGTTATAAATTATTATTTATCAATTTATGTATTTATTTATCAGTTAATAGTTATAAATTATCAGTTAATTTATTAGTTATTAGTTATCAATTATCAGTTTAGTTATTTGTCAACTGGTTATTAGTTATTTATGTATTAATTAGTTATTAGATATTTATCAGTTATTAGTTATTTGCAATTAGTTCTTTATAAGTTAATTATTGATCAGTCATTATGTTATTTATCAGTTACTTTATAGTTATCAGTTAATAGTTTTCTATTTATCAGTTATTAATTTGTATTAGTTAATAGTTAATCATTTATTTTTCAGTTATTAGTTATCTATCAATTTATCAGTTATTAGTTATCTATCAGTTATTAGCTATTACTTATCAATTAGTTATTGATCAGTTTATTAGTTACTAGTTATCAATTATTGGTTATTTAATAGTTATTAGTTATTTATCAATTTACACATGTTATTTAAGTTATTTATCAGTTAAGAGTTAATTATTTATCATTAGTTGTTTATTAATCAGTTATCAGTTATTAATCAATTGTTAGTTATTTAATAGTTATCAGTTAATATTTATCAATTATTTATCAGTTATTAGTTATTTATCAATTAGTTTATTAGTTATCAATTATGTATTAGTTATTAATAGTTATCAGTTTGGTTATTTATTTGTCAATTATTAGGTATTATTTATCAGTTTTTTATTAGTTATCAGTTATTTATTAGTTATCAATCACTTATTTACTAGTTATTTATCAGTTTTTAGATATTTATCAAATATTTATGTATTAGCTATTTAATAGTTATCAGATAAGTTATCAAATTTATTTGTTAGTTTAGTTATTTATCAGTCATTTATCAATTAGTTAATTAAATACTAGTATCAAATATTTATCAGTTATTAGTTATTTGGCAGTTATTAGTTATTTATCAGTTATTAGGTATTTATTTATTACTCAGTCGTTTATCAGGTCTTATTAGTTATCAGTTATTAGTTATTTATCAGTTATTTATCAATTATGTATAAGTTAAGTTATTTTTCAGTTAACAGTTATTATTTGTATACCAGTTATCAGTTATTAGCTTCTATAAGGTACTAGTTATTAACAATTAGTTATGAGCTATTAGTTATTTATCAGTAATCAGTTATCAGTTATTTATTAGGTATTAGTTATCAGTTATTAGGTATTTATCAGTTATTTTTAGATATTAGTTATTAGTTAATTATTAGTTATTAGTTATTTATTAATCAGTTATTTATTTCTTAGTATTAGTTATCAGTTATTAATTACATATCAGTTATTTATCAGTCATTATTTATCAGTTATTAGCTATTTATCAATTAGTTACTAGTTATCAAATACTTATTAGTTATTTGGCAGTTTATTAGTTATTTATCAGTTGTCACTTATCAGTCATAAATTATTTACCAGTTATTAGTTATTCATCAGTCATTAGGTATTTATTGCTCACTAGTTATTAGTTTATCAGGTATTATGCATTAGTTATTTATTAGTAATTTGTTACTTCACTAGCTATTAGTTATCACTTATTAGTTATTTATTAGATATTTTTCTGTTAGTAATTTATTAGTAACTAGTTATTTACTTGTTATTTATCAATTAATTTATCAATTATTTAATAGTAATTCGTTATCATTTATTAGTTTTTGTCGGTTAAACGTCATCATTTATTAGTTATCAGTTAATAGTTATTTCTCAGTTAATGGTTATTGTTAATTTATTTATCAATTATTTATCAGTTATTAGCAATTAGTTATCAGGTTTTAGTTATCAGTCATTAGTAATTTATCAGTTATTATAAGCAATTATCAGTTATTAGTTATTAATCAGTTATTAGTTATTAATCAGTTATTAGTTATCAGTTATTTATTGGTTATTAGCTATCTGTTATTAGTTATTTATCAATTAGTTATCAATTACTTATTTATCAGTTATTAGTTCAGTTAACAGTTATCAATTAATTTATTTATTAGGAATTTATCACTTGGTTATTTTCAGTTATTGGTTATTAGCTATCAGTTTAGTTATTTGTTATTTATTACTTTTTATATATTTATCAGTTATTAGTTATTATTATAAAAAAGTGCTAATTATTATTATAATCAAAAAGAAGCGCTAAGCCACAAGGGCTATACAGCACTGCAGGGCAGGAAGGAAGCGAGGGCATCAGGTGGCAAAAGGGAGGTGGATGAGTAATAGGTTACGGACAACAATGGGGCAGTGGATGGTGAAAGGGTAAAGGGCAGCAAGAGACTGAACTAGATAGGGCTGAGGGGAGTGCGAAAGGCATCGTCATCAGAGTTTGTGGAGTAAATCAGTCGTTGTCAAGAAGTCAATGAGAGAGTCAGGATTAAAGGAGGGTCCATCAGCAAGAAGGGAAGGTAAAGAGAGAGTAGTAGAATGAAGACGACGTTGGAGATAAATTCTGCGTGCTCATTGATAGAGAGGGCAGTCTAACAGAATGTGGCTAATCAATACTGGAACTTGACACTGCTCACAGAGAGGAACAGGGTGCCTCTCCATGAGATACCCATGAGTAAGACGAGTGTGGCCAATGTGAAGGCGGGAGAGAGTGGTCTCCCAACCTCGGCACTGATGACAAAAAGACGGCCAGTAACCTATGCTCGGTTTAATAGAATGAAGTTTGTTACCGAGCAGAGTTGACCAACGTTGTTGCAAACAGGTGTGAAGGTGGGTAGCTATTGCAGCAAAATAGTCCAGAAATGGAACACCTCTATAGGAAATTGGTAGGTCATGTACTGCTGACTGCGCAGCAGTGTCTGCCTGTTCATTGCCCTGTACGTCGACATGACCAGGGACCCAACAAAAAACAATATCTTTATGCTTGGTAGAGATATGGCATAGCCAAAGTTGGATACGGAGAACTAGGGGGTGAGATGTATCAAATTTTTGTACAGCCTGTAGAGCACTAAGGGAGTCTGAGACTACCATAGATGCAATACGAATAAGTGCTGCAAGAATGGCATACAATTCAGCAGTAAAAATGCTAGCCGAAGATAGTAAATGCCCTCGCACGACGGTGTCCGGAAACACTGCTGCGAATCAGACACCGTCTGAAGACTTAGAGCCATCTGTGTACACAGCGATGGCATGAGAATGAGAGTGGAAGTGATCAAGAAAAAGAAAGCGGGAAGCCACCGTAGACAGTTGGGCTTTCGAGCAAGGGAGTGAGAAAGAACAGACCCGAACAGCTGGAACTTCCCAGGGGGGTAGGGAAAAGTGAGATGCTACATGAACATAGAAAGGTGGTAACTGAAGGGAAGACAAGAGCGAATGTAGGCGAAGAGAAAAGGGACGGAGCAAACAGGGGTGGCGAACAAATAAAGAATGTCTACTAATATCGGTGACCATTCTATAAATGGAAGGATTGTGGAGATCATGAGAGCGTACATAGTAGCAAAGGCAATGGGCATCACGGCGATCAGACAAGGATGCAACATTCGCTTCTGCATAGAGGCTCTCAACAGGGGAAGAGCGAAAAGCATAAACGTAATCCTTGGTGATGGATGGGGTTAAGGCTAGAGAGAGTAGAAGGAGAGGCCGCTGAATAAATCTGGTCACCATAATCGAATTTCGATAAAACGAGGGCTGAAAGTAGGCAAAGCAGAGTTCAGCGATCAGCTCCCCAGGAAAGATGAGCAAGGGTTTTAAGAAGGTTTAGCCGGCTGTGACAAGTTGCCTTCAGAGAGGTAATGTGAGGTTTCCAGGATAACCTACGGTCAAAGAGAAGGCCTAGAAACCTGACTGTATCACGTTCGACAATACGAGAGCCATAGAGATACAATGGATGATCGGAGATGACAGAGCATCTAGTGAAAGTAATTTGGTGAGTTTTGGTACTGGAAAATTTAAACCCATGCGTGGTGGCCTAAGTGGAAACACGGTCGACCGCATGCTGGTGAGAAACTGCAATGAGATGACAGTCAGCGCCTGCACAAGCAATAGTGAAGTCATCAACATAGAGTGATGACCAAATATTGGGTGGAAGAACAGAGGCCAAATCATTTATAGCAAGGAGAAAAAGTGTTGTGCTCAGAACACATCCCTGAGGGACACCTTCAGCTTGGACAAAGTCTGGGGAAAGCACATTATTGACTCGAACATGGAAATGTCTGTAAGTTAAAAAGTTCTTAAGGAAGGATGGTAGATTGCCTCGGAGGCCTAAGTAGTGGGCTTGGGTCAAAATATTATACCTCCAAGTTGTGTCATATGCCTTCTCAAGGTCAAAAAATATGGCAATAACTGAGTGATTATTTGCAAAGGCATTATGAACATACGTATCCAAGCGTAGTAAGGGGTCTATGGTAGAACGGCCCTTACGAAAGCCATATTGACTAGCGGAGAGACTGTAGTGTGTCTCTAAATACCACATTAAACGGCGATTTACCAGACGTTCCATCACTTTGCAAACTGCACTAGTAAGAGCGGTGGGACGATAGTGGGAGGCATCATGTCCTGTAGTACCCGGCTTGCGGAAAGGGAGAACAATGGCAGATTTCCACAGCTGGGGAAGAACTCCTTGTGCCCAAATAAGATTGAAGAGGTGTAAGAGGACTACAAGGGCTGACTGATGTAAATGTTGTAACATACGAATATGAATGTTGTCAGGTCCAGCTGCCGATGATCGGCAAGCTGAGAGTGTTGCCTCCAGTTCCTGAAGTGTAAAATGCACATTATACTGTTCTTCTCTGAGAGAAGAAAAGTCCAAGGGTACTAACTCTCTGGCAGACTTTGAGGAAAGAAACGAGGGGCATAGATGGAGCCCCCGGGAAATACGGACCAGATGAGGGCCAATTTCAATGGCAACGTCAAGAGGGTTTGGTACATCAATACCAGCGACCCGTAGAACAGGAGCCGGGTCAGGAGAGTATTTACCACTCAATTTCCTCACTTTTTTCCAGACTGCACTCATAGAGGAAGCAGAGGTGATGGTGGAAACAGTCTCGCCAGCAAGTGTGTTTAGCATCACGGATGACACGGCAAGCGATCGCACGCTTCTGCTTAAAATCAAGAAGTCTCTCATTGGTTCTATTGTATCGGTATGTGCCCCATGCGGTGCGTTTCAAACTTACTGCACGAGCACAAGCAGGAGACCACCAAGGCACGCACTTCTGAGAATGCGATCCAGATTCCACGGCAAACTACGCCACTGCCAAGAACCTCAATGGAATGGGATGGACCCCGGTACCCTTGCCCCTACCTAGGAACTAGCACGCCTGTGGGAAAAATCCCAAAGGTCAAAAAGAGGAAGGGCAAAAGAGAGGGGTGGGGAGGAGGAGGAAAGGAAAAAGGGGAGGATGGGATAGGGAGGGGGGGATTGGGGGGTAATTACGTTCGATCCGAGGAAGGAGACCGACAGGTCTAATTCCTCAGACCAAGAGCCTCTTCACCACGCCAAGGAGACCCCCTTGAAGAGGTTATCAATTATTAGTTACTTTATAGTTCAGTTAATAGTTGTCAATTTATCAGTTTTTAATCAGTTATTAATTTGTATTAGTTAATAGTTATTTATCATTTATTATTTTTTCAGTTATTAGTTATTTATCAATTCTGTAAATTCAACATTGTAATCTTTATAGAGAATAAACTTTGAATTTGAATTATCAGTTATTAGTTTATTAGTTACTAGTTATCAATTATTAGTTATTTAATAGTTATCAAATCACATATGTTATTTAATAGTTATTTATCAGTTAAGAGGCAATTATTTATCGGTTATTAGTTTATTAATTAATCAGTTATCAGTTATTAATCAATTGTGTTATTAATACAGTGGACCCCCGCATAGCGAACGCCTTGCATAGCGAACAATCCGCATAGCGAACGCTTTGTTCGCTAAAATTTTGCCCCGCATAGTGGACAAAAACCCGCTCAGCGACCTTCGTCCGAGACGCGTCCAATGTGCGGCCTCAGCCAGCCTCACATGTGCCGCCCGTCCCATTGTTTACCAGCCAGCCTCCGCGGTAACATTCAAGCATACACTCGGAATATTTCGTATTATTACAGTGTTTTCGGTGCTGTTTCTGGAAAATAAGTGACCATGGGCCCCAAGAAAGCTTCTAGTGCCAACCCTGTGGTAAAAAGGGTGAGAATTAGTATGGAAATTAAGAAAGATTTTGAAGGGTTTGGGGCTAACCCTGAGAAGCCTATGCCAGTTGTGGAATCCATTGTGCCTACTTCAAAAATTAAGGAAATGTGTGCACAGTGGGTTGAACTGCAAACCTTTATGGATGAAAATCACCCTGACACAGCTGTTGCAAGCCGTGCTGGTGACTATTTCAATGACAATGTTATGGCCCATTTTAGGAAAGTCTTGAAGGAACGGGAGGTACAGAGCTCTATGGACAGATTTGTTGTGCGACAGAGGTCCAGTGACTCTCAAGCTGGTCCTAGTGGCATTAAAAGAAGAAGGGAAGTAACCCCAGAAAAGGACTTGCTACCTCAAGTCCTAATGGAAGGGGATTCCCCTTCTAAACAGTAAGAAGATAATGCTCTCCCCTCCTCCCATCCCATCAATCATCACCAGATCTTCAATAAAAGTAAGTGTCATGTAATTGTGCATGCCTTTTTCAGTTTGTGTGTACTAAAATTAACATTTTTTTGTGGTAAAAAAAATTTTTTTTCATACTTTTGGGTGTCTTGCACGGATTAATTTTATTTCCATTATTTCTTATGGGGAAAATTAATTCGCATAGCGAACATTTCGCATAACGACCAGCCCTCTTGCACGGATTAAGTTCGCTATGCGGGGGTCCACTGTAGTTATCAGTTAATATTTATCAATTAATCAGTTATTAGTTATTTATCAATTAGTTTATTAATCAATTATGTATTGGTTATTAATAGTTATTTATCAGTTATTAGTCAATTATTTAATTTATCAACTATTAGTTATTTAGCAAATAGTTATCAGTTATAAATTAGTTATCCATTATTTGGCAGTTATTAGGTAATTATCAGTCAGTTATTACTTATTATTTATGTCATTATTTATCAGTTTAATTATTTATTAGTTATTAATTTATCAATTACTTACCAGTTATTAGTTACTGTTATCAATTAGTTATTTATCAGTTATTGATTAATCATCCCTCTCCCTCTTGCTGCCCGATACCCGTGCATCCTTCCCTGCCCGGCAGATTATTATAATAAAAAAGAAGCTCTAAACCACAAGGGCTATACAGCTCTGCAGGGCAGGAAGGAAGCGAGGGTATCAGGTGAGAAAAGGAAGAAGGATAATTAGTAGGTTATGGAGGACAGTGGGGCAGTGGATAGTGCAGGGGCAGAGGGTAGCAAGAGATTGAGGTAGAAAGGGCTGAGGGGAGTGCAACAGGTATCGTCATCAGAGTTTGTGGAGTAATTCAGTTGTTGTCAAGAAGTCAGTGAGAGAGTCAGGATTAAAGGAGGGTCCAACAGCATGAAGGGAAGGTAAAGAGAGAGTAGTAGAGCGGAGATGAGGTTGGAGGTAAATTCTGCATGCTCGTTGGTAGAGGGGGCAGTCTAACAGAATGGCTAACTGATACTGAAACCTGACACATCTGACAGAGAGGAACAGGCTGCCGCTCAATGAGATACACACGAGCCCATGAGTAAGACGAGTGTGGCCAATGCGAAGACAGGAGAGAGCAGTCTCCCAACCTCGACACTGATGACAAGACGGCCAGTACCCTATACTCGGTTTAATAGAACGAAGTTTGTTACCGAGTAGATTGGACCAATGTTGTTGCCAATGGGTGTGAAGGTGGGCAGCTATTTCAGCAAAATAGTCCATAAATGGAACACCTCTATATGAAACTGGTAGGTCATGTACTGCTGACCACACAGCAGTGTCTGCTTGTTCATTGCCTTGTATGTCAACATGACCAGGGACCCAACAAAAAACAATATCTTTATGCTTGGTAGAAATATGGCATAGCCAAAGTTGAATACAGAGGACTAGGGACTGAGGTGTATCAATTTTTCGTATAGCCTGTAGAGGACTAAGGGAATCTGAGACAACCACAAATGATGACACAGGGATAGATGCAATACGGATAAGTGCTGCAAGAATGGCATACAATTCAGCTGTAAAAATGCTACCTGAGGATAGTAAATGTCCTCGCACGACACTGGAAACACTGCTGCGAATCCGACACCATCAGAAGACTTAGAGCCATCTGTGTACACTGCGTTGGCATGAGAATGGAAGTGGTCAAGAAAAAGAGAGCGGGAAGCTACCGTAGGCAATTTGGCTTTCACGCAAGGGAGTGAGAAAGAACAGACTCGAACAGCTCGAACTTCCCAGGGGGGCAGGGAAAAGTGAGATGCTACATGAACATAGAAAGGTGGTAAATGAGGGGAAGTAGTAGAAGAGAAAAGGGACGGAGCAAACAGGGGCAACGAACAAATAATGTCTACTTACATCAGTGACTATTCTATACAGTGGACCTTCAGCTAACGATATTAATCCGTTCCTGAAAGCTCGTCGTATGCTGAAATTATCATTAGCTGAATTAATTTTCCCCATAAGAAATAATGGAAATCAAATGAATCCATGCAAGAAACCCCAAAGTACGAAAAAAAAAAAATTTACCACATGAAATATTAATTTTAATACACACAAACTGACACTTACCTTTATTGAAGATCTGGTGATGATTGATGGGATGGGAGGAGGGGAGTGTGTGTGGAAGTTGTTAATGTTTAGAAGGGGGAATCCCCTTCCATTAGGACTTGAGGTATCAAGTCCTTTTCCAGGGTTACTTCCCTTCTTCTTTTAATGCCACTAGGACCAGCTTGAGAGTCACTGGATCTCTGTTGCACAACATATCTGTCCATAGAGGCCTGTACCTCCCGTTCCTTTATGATTTGTCTAAAGTGGATCACAACATTGTCATTGTAATAGTCACCAGCATGGCCTGCAATAGCTTTGTGAGGGTGATTTTTATCCATAAAGGTTTCCACTTCAAGCCACTTTGTACACATTTCCTTAATCTCTTTCTTCATATCCATAGTAATTCTCACCCTTTTTCCTGCAGGGTTGGCACTAGAAGCTTTCTTGGGGCCCATGGCGACTTATTTTGCAGGTACAATCATTAAAAGTGCTGTGATAATGTGAAACGTTCCGATTGTATGCGTGGATGCGACCGCACTCGCTGGCTTGTAAACACTGGCACCCACAGGACAACTGAGGCATGCTCAGGCCACATGTGGACGCGTCTCGAATGAATCGCATAGTGTGAGTTTTTTACCATTAGCCGAGGCAAATTTTTTGCGTTAAAATGTATCGTATGCTGGATTTAATGTAAGGTGATGCCATTGTTAGCTGAGGGTCCACTGTATATGGAAGGATTGTGGAGATCATGAGAGTGAACATAGTAGCGAAGGCAATGGGCATCATGGCGATCAGACAAGGATTGGATATTCGCTTCTGCATAGAGGCTCTCAACAGGGGAAGAACAAAAAGCACCAAGGCACAAACGTAATCCCTGGTGATAGATGGGATTAAGGCCCAAGAGAGTAGTAGGAGAGGCTGCTGAATAGATCTGATCACTATAATCGAGTTTCAATAAAATGAGGGCTGAATGTAGGTGAAGAAGAGCTCGACGATCAGCTCCCCATGAAAGATGAGCAAGGGTTTTAAGAAAGTTCAGCTGGATGTGACAAGTTGCCTTCAGAGAGGTAATGTGAGGTTTCCAGAATAATCTACGGTCAAAGAGAAGGCCTAGAGACCTGACCATATCAGTCAGTAATACGTGAGCCAGAGAGGTACAAAGGATGATCAGAGATGACAGAGCATCTAGAGAAAGTAATTTGGTGATTTTTGGAACTGGAAAATTTAAACCCATGCATTCCTGGAGTGGAACCACAGTCGATGGCCTCCACTCCAAACCAACAGATACAGATGCTAATGCCGGAAAAAAAATCCCCCCCCCCAGTACCAACAATACCACCAGTCCGATAACATTCTTCTTTGCAAATATACAGGGTCTAAAGCCAGCAACAAACAAAATACCTTTTATCCGTGGACTGCTTGCAGAGGCAAAGGCAATGTTCGCGGCTTTCACTGAGACCCACATAAAGGATCACTTGGACAACGAAATATGGATCCCAGGTTACAACCTATACAGATGTGACAGAGTGAACAGGCAAAAGGGGGGGGGGGGTTGGCCTGTACATTGCAGAGTCACTTGTTTGCACAGAACTGCTAAATACCTCAAATGATGTAGTGGAAGTTTTAGCAGTAAAGGTCGAGAACCAAAACCTAGTCATTGTGGTAGTCTACAAGCCTCCGGATGCAACATCCCAGCAATTCCAGGAACAGCTGTTAAAAATTGACCACTGTCTGGAAAATCTTCCAGCTCCTGCACCCAACATCTTGCTCCTGGGGGATTTCAACTTAAGGCACCTAAAATGGAGGAATATAGCAAATAATATTGTTGCAGTAATAACACCAGGAGGCAGCTCTGATGAAAACTCACACTCACGCGAGCTTTTAAATCTCTGCACAAAATTCAACTTAAACCAGCAAATAATAGAGCCTACTAGACTGGAGAATACACTAGACCTCATCTTCACTAACAATGATGATCTGATACGAAATGTCACCATATCAAAAACAACATACTCAGATCACAACATAATTGAGGTTCAGTCATGTATGCGCGGAGCCCCAGACCGACATAATGAGATTAGTCACGAGGGAGCATTCACCAAATTCAACTTCAATAACAAAAACATAAAGTGGGACCAAGTAAACCAAGTCCTAACCGATATAAGCTGGGAAGATATACTAAGCAACACAGACCCCAACTTATGCCTAGAACAGATTAACTCGGTGGCACTCGATGTATGCACAAGGCTTATTCCTCTAAGAAAAAAGAGGAGTAGATGTAAAATAGAAAGAGACAGGCGCTCCCTTTACAGGCGACGGAAAAGAATAACAGAGCAGCTAAAAGAGGTCAATATATCTGAAATGCGTAGGGAGACACTGGTCAGAGAAATAGCAAGCATCGAACTTAAGCTAAAAGAATCCTTTAGGAGTCAGGAATCGCGGGAAGAACTAAAAGCCATAAATGAAATCGAAAGAAACCCAAAGTATTTCTTCTCCTATGCCAAATCAAAATCGAGAACAACGTCCAGTATTGGGCCCCTACTTAAACAAGATGGGTCCTACACAGATGACAGCAAGGAAATGAGTGAGCTACTCAAGTCCCAATATGACTCAGTTTTTAGCAAGCCGCTAACCAGACTGAGAGTCGAAGATCAAAATGATTTTTTTATGAGAGAGCCACAAAATTTGATTAACACAAGCCTATCCGATGTTATCCTGACGCCAAATGACTTCGAACAGGCGATAAATGACATGCCCATGCACTCTGCCCCAGGGCCAGACTCATGGAACTCTGTGTTCATCAAGAACTGCAAGAAGCCCCTATCACGAGCCTTTTCCAACCTATGGAGAGGGAGCATGGACACGGGGGTCGTCCCACAGTTACTAAAAACAACAGACATAGCCCCACTCCACAAAGGGGGCAGTAAAGCAACAGCAAAGAACTACAGACCAATAGCACTAACATCCCATATCATAAAAATCTTTGAAAGGGTCCTAAGAAGCAAGATCACCACCCATCTAGAAACCCATCAGTTACACAACCCAGGGCAACATGGGTTTAGAACAGGTCGCTCCTGTCTGTCTCAACTATTGGATCACTACGACAAGGTCCTAAATGCACTAGAAGACAAAAAGAATGCAGATGTAATATATACAGACTTTGCAAAAGCCTTCGACAAGTGTGACCATGGTGTAATAGCGCACAAAATGCGTGCTAAAGGAATAACAGGAAAAGTCGGTCGATGGATCTATAATTTCCTCACTAACAGAACACAGAGAGTAGTCGTCAACAGAGTAAAGTCCGAGGCAGCTACGGTGAAAAGCTCTGTTCCACAAGGCACAGTACTCGCTCCCATCTTGTTCCTCATCCTCATATCCGACATAGACAAGGATGTCAGCCACAGCACCGTGTCTTCCTTTGCAGATGACACCCGAATCTGCATGACAGTGTCTTCTATTGCAGACACTGCAAAGCTCCAGGCGGACATCAACCAAATCTTTCAGTGGGCTGCAGAAAACAATATGAAGTTCAACGATGAGAAATTTCAATTACTCAGATATGGTAAACATGAGGAAATTAAATCTTCATCAGAGTACAAAACAAATTCTGGCCACAAAATAGAGCGAAACACCAACGTCAAAGACCTGGGAGTGATCATGTCGGAGGATCTCACCTTCAAGGACCATAACATTGTATCAATCGCATCTGCTAGAAAAATGACAGGATGGATAATGAGAACCTTCAAAACTAGGGAGGCCAAGCCCATGATGACACTCTTCAGGTCACTTGTTCTATCTAGGCTGGAATATTGCTGCACACTAACAGCACCTTTCAAGGCAGGTGAAATTGCCGACCTAGAAAATGTACAGAGAACTTTCACGGCGCGCATAACGGAGATAAAACACCTCAATTATTGGGAGTGCTTGAGATTCCTAAACCTGTATTACCTGGAACGCAGGAGGGAGAGATACATGATTATATACACCTGGAAAATCCTAGAGGGACTAGTACCGAACTTGCACACGAAAATCACTCGCTACGAAAGCAAAAGACTTGGCAGACGATGCACCATCCCCCCAATGAAAAGCAGGGGTGTCACTAGCACGTTAGGAGACCATACAATAAGTGTCAGGGGCCCAAGACTGTTCAACTGCCTCCCAGCACACATAAGGGGGATTACCAACAGACCCCTGGCAGTCTTCAAGCTGGCACTGGACAAGCACCTAAAGTCAGTTCCTGATCAGCTGTGCTGTGGCTCGTACGTTGGTTTGTGTGCAGCCAGCAGCAACAGCCTAGTTGATCAGGCTCTGATCCACCAGGAGGCCTGGTCACAGACCGGGCCGCGGGGGCGTTGACCCCCGGAACTCTGTCCAGGTAAACTCCAGGTCCAGGTGGCCCAATTGGAAACACATCGACCGCATGCTGGAGAGAAACTGTAATAAGGTGACAGTCAGTGCCTGCACAAGCTATAGGGAAGTCATCAACATAAAGTGATGACCAAATATTGGATGGAAGACTAGAGGCCAAATCATTTACAGCAAGGAGAAAAAGTGTTGCGCCCAGAACACATCCCTGGGTGACACCCTCAGCTTTGACAAAGTCCAGGGAGAGCACATTATTAACCCGAACATGGTTAAAAATTTTTGAAGGAAGGAGGGTAGATAGCCTTGGACGCCTAAGGAGTGGGCTTGGGCCAAAATATTTTACCTCCAATTTGTATCATATGCCTTCTCAAGGTCAAAAAATATGGCAATAACTGACTGGTTATTCGCGAAGGCATTACTAACACATGTATCCAAGCAGAGTAAGGAGTCTATGGTAGATCGGCCCTTACGAAAGCCATATTGACTAGTGGAGAGACTGTTGTGTGTCCCTAAATACCACATAAACGTTGATTTACCAGACGTTCCATCACTTTGCAAACTGCACTGATAAGAGCAATGGGACAATAGTGGAAGGCATCATGTTCCGTAGTACCAGGTTTGCAGAAAGGGAGAACAATGGTATCTTTCCACAGCTGGGGAGAACAACTTGTGACCAAATAAGATTGAAGAGGTGTAAGAGGAGTACAAGAGCTGACTGATGTAAATGTTGTAACATTCGAATATGAATGTCGTCAGGCCCAGCTGCCGATAATCGGCAAGCTGAGAGTGTCGCCTCCAGTTCCTGAAGTGTAAAAGGCACATTATATGGTTCTTCAATGAGAGAAGAAAAGTCCAAGGGTGCTAACTCTCTGGCAGACTTTGAGGAAAGAAACGATGGGCGTAGATGAAGCCCCTGAGAAATATGGGCCAGGTGATTGCCAATTTCAATGGCAATGTCAAGAGGGTTTGCTATATCAACACCAGTAACTTGCAGAACAGGAGCCGGATCAGGAGAGTATTTACCACTCGGTTTCCGTACTTTTTTCCAGACTGCACTCATAGAGGAAGACAAGGTGATGGTGGAAACATAATCTCGCCAGCAAGTGCGTTTAGCATCACCGATGACACAAAATCAAGAAGTCTCTCTGTGGTTCTATTGTACCGGTACCTGCCCCACGCAGCGCATTTCAAACGTACTGCCCGAGCACAAGTAGGAGACCACCATGGCACACACTTCTGAGAATGCCTGCCTGAGGTTTGGGGGATAGAATGAGAAGCTGCAGTTAAAACCGATGTAGAGAAGAGGTGTAAAAGCTCATCAATGGAGGATGAAGAAGGAACCTCACTAAAAGCAGTTAGTTGCGAGTAAAGGTCCCAATTTCCTCGATCAAATTGCCAGCGAGGCCTACGAAGAGGTGGTGAATATGGAGAAGTAAGAATGATTGGAAAGTGATCGCTGTCATGGAAGTCTGGTAGAGCAGACCAGGTAAAGTCTAGTGCAC
This sequence comes from Cherax quadricarinatus, assembly GCF_038502225.1. Classification (NCBI taxonomy): domain Eukaryota; kingdom Metazoa; phylum Arthropoda; class Malacostraca; order Decapoda; family Parastacidae; genus Cherax; species Cherax quadricarinatus. The sequence goes on along the minus strand of NC_091363.1, from coordinate 20,797,658 downwards.
TTTAGGAAGAGCAGACTGAGAGATCGATGCAAGAGAGAGTATGAGTACGAGGATCAAAATGGGTGGGAGTACCCGTATTTAAAGCATTGAGGGGGTGAGAAGCGAGAAAAGCCTCCAACTGAATGCCATGTTAGTCACAATAAGACCCCCCAGAGGAAATGGTGGGCATTAAAATCGCCAAGTAACAGAAGTGGTGGCGGTAAGGATGAAACCAGGCAAAATCTGGGATAGATAATGCCCGAGAAGGAGAGAGATGTAAAGAACATGTTGTAAACCGCTTATTCAAGTTGATACGGGCTGCAGTGTAATGCAGTGAGGTATGAACAAATAGTTGACGGTACAGAATATCATTCCATAGAAGAAGAGCACTTTCATTAAAGGTCCCATCCGAAAAAGCATCCAAAGAATACAATAAATTATAGCTTGTGATGGGTTGGAAAACAGCTGAGTGTAATTTTGGTTCTTGTAAGCAAACACCAACAGGGGAAAACCGGGAAAGCAACATCTGAAGCTTACTCCGATTACCAGTGAGGCCGCGGATGTTCCACTGTAAATATGCCATGATTGGCAATGAGGAAAATACCAGGAATCCGCAGGCAAGGGCACCTACAGACTAGAGGGGTTAGAAAAGTCTACGTGCAGTGGCATCGGAAAACGTTCAATCAGCGAAGGAATGGAGCATTACGAAGAATGGAGTTGTGGAGACGGAGGAGAGGGAAAAGAAGGAACAGGAGATGGATCAGTGTCCATTGAAGTTTTAGTCTCTGCAATATATTCTGAAATAGCTTCAAATATTTCTGAATTCAAATATGTAGTATGGGAGACAATATTGGAGATAGAAGGAGGAGGGTGAGTAAAGATTGGGATAGTGATGGACTGTACTAAAGTAGGGGGGGATGAAAGCATGTTGGGAACTGGAGAAGAAGTGTGGGAGGGGACAGATGAGGCAGAAACCTGGAAGGCGGCAGAAGAGGGAGAAACTTGGAAAACTTGGGAGGGGACAGGGTAGAAAGGTACAGAACTAGGAGGAGGATGAACCTCCACACTTGTAATAGAGCCAGTGAGAGGGAAAGAACCAGGTACAGAGTCGGGAAAGGTAAAATGTGGAGGGGGAAGAAGGGAAGGAGGGGGCAAAGATTTGAGCAAAGGGGATTTTTTGGACTTCTGAGAAGTAGAGGGGCGATTAGTAGAAGATGTCGTACAAGGTCTCGTCTATACCGGGGCTTGTGAGGGAGAACTCAAAGACGTCAGAACAGACTGAGGTGTTGAAGTAGGGATGTCTGAGCCCAGGACAGCAAAAGAATTAGATACAGGAGTGACTATGGGAAGGGTAGCTACAGAGGAGGCTGAAGATGGGACCCCAGAAGTGGGGGGGATGTTCAGAAACACGAGAACAGGAAACACAGGGTAGTCTCCCTTGGAGGCAGAGATGAGAAATGGCCATAGCATAAGGGAGACCTTCTGCCTCTTTGAAGAAATGGATTTCACGCTCATTCAAGTAGACCTGGCAACGGCGAGAGTACGAAGGGTGAGCCTCATGACAATTAAGGCAAGAGGGAGGGTGACTACAAGACGTATTAGAATGGTCATCGACACCACAGACTGGGCATTCGGCCATGGATCTGCAATATTTCGCTAGGTGACCAAATTGCCGGCAATTTCTACACTGTTGCGGTGTAGGGATCACCTTTCAAACTTGTAACCTATGTCCTGCTACATAAACAGAGGATGGGAGTTCACGACTGTTGAAAGTTAATCGAGCCACATTGCAAGGGTAGTGTCTCCACCCGCGGGCAGGAAGGACGTAAGTGTCTACCTTGAGGATTGGGAGATCTTTGAGTTCCAGCTATTTGAGAATGTCATTGCCACATGTCTGGAAATTCTGTTAGACCACTGTATGGAGCAGAATGACAGTACCACTACAGGTATTGAGGGAATGATGTTTTTCGATAGTGACAGGAATAGTATCGATATGTGAAAGAAGAGAAAGATCATGAGCTTGGGTAGCATTCTGGACAGTGACGATGCACATACAGCTCTTAAGAGCATGAAAGGAAATATCTCTACCAACATGGCATAGGAGCGCTTTGCCAATACTATGGTCAGAATGATAGGCAATAGAGGAAGTTGGTCTTAAAGAATTTAGTCAATTGTGCATTCTGAAACTGAGCTTGGAAAGGGAGCGCAGGACATGTTGATCTTTTCCGAGTAGAACGAGAAGGCGGCGAAGTATTATCATCATCAGGCAATTGTCGTTGGCATTTACGAGTGGGACCAGAGTTGGTCCGACATGGGATGGGTCGGTGATTCGAAAATTGCTGCACCGTAGAGGGAGAAGCCGGAAGCATAGTCAAAGAAGAGTGGAGGTCAGACAAATCGAAAGAGTCAGTCGAAACCCCGGTACCTGAAGCAGGTGATGAAAAGGCACCAGCAAGAGGTACAGGGGTATCAGGAGTGGCTGAAGAGTGGTCAAAAAATGAGGTGTGGTATAAAGGAGTTGCCCAGGGGTAGCAGGTTCACGGACTAGGGCTTCCATGGTTAGGTTACTTCTTTCTGTTTTTAAGAAAAAAAAAGAAAGAAAAGAAAAAGAAAAAAAAAGAATAAAATAAGGGGGCACTAGGGAAAAATAGTTCCTAGGACGAATGAAAGGGCCAGAAATCCGCCTCCGTGCAAATAGCGCAGATACAGCATGGAACCCATGCTATACCCTACCCTTCATGCCAGTAAACTAGCAATCTGGGATAGCAACCTCACATCTGCCGAGCTACCTCAGTGGACAAAAGAGAGGGTGGCCGGATATCCGCCACAAAGCATACCTCCTTTGGCCACCACCCCCGGAATCCGAAAGGCATCCTCCAGATATACACCCTTCACCCGAAAGACACCCAAAGCCGCCCCCTGGGAGACCGGAGAGGGATTGTGACATCCCCAGGCAATCCAGATTCTACGGCAAACTACACCACCGCCAAGAATCTCAATGGAATGGGATGGACCCTGGTACCCTTTCCCCTACCTAGGAACTAGCGTGCCTGTGGGAAAAATCCCAAAGGCCAAAAAGAGGAAGGGCAAAAGGGAGGGGTGGGGAGGAGGAGGAGGAAAGGAAAAGGGGAGGATGGGATAGGGAAGGGGGGATTGGGGGGTAATTAGGTTCAGTCTGAGGAAGGAGACCAACAGGTCTAATTCCTCAGACCAAGAGTATCTTCACCACGACAAGGAGCCCCCCTTGAAGAGGCCTGCCCGACAGAGCTGTGAGACCCTTGCACGTTCAGCACTTCTTTTTGATTATAATAATATCACCTGACATGTTACTGATGTATACTCATACTGCATGGGCAGCTGCTTCACAGCCTTGTTGAATACCAAAAGCGAGTTACGTTGGTTTCAACATTGCAGCAACCTCTTAACTCTCTATTCTCACTCTGAAGGGTGTTGCTAACTGCACTGAGCCTGATACCTCCATCCTTTTTCTGGAGGGCACATAGTGATGCACCAAAAAGTGGCCATAATGGCCTGGACACATTGGAAAATTTGGCAAGTTCAGACAGCATCCTCTATGAAATATCCCCTAGTGCTGGATTGAGCATTTATTTTAAATGTTGTGGCCTTAAACCAATGAAACCCCCTGCTGAGCCCTGTGGAAATGGCATGACAGCTTTATACACAAAAAGCATCCTGTAGGGCTAAATGTTCTTCACCTGCTGCACTGTCAGGGAGGTCAATGTTGGTACTGGGAGCTCTGGGTGGATGTTTGTCCTTCAGAGCTTGTGTTGTAATGACGTCCTTAGGGGCAATGGTATCCTTACCGGTTATAAGCCTCACTGCTCCAGCAGCATTTCCCCCTTCTATATTTTTGTTAATTTGGGCTCTAATTTTGGAGACAGATGTTCTGTTGTTAACATTTCCCCAACAGGTGTTTGTCTCCCTAAAGGGAAGATGGATGAGGTTGCCATCTCAGGAATGCATTTAATGCCCTAATAAAAGATGTTGCCAGGGACTTGTCCCTCCCAGGTGGGACAGCCAAACAGGCATTGCCAGAGAGCAGTAGACTGTGCTAGGATCCATTGATTTCAGGGGCATCATTGACTTTTTTCAGGTCAGTGAATTTACTAGCAGCTTGAGGGTGTGCTGCATTGGAGAAGTGTGTCAGCATCCTGGTAGATGTTAATTTGATTGCAGATTTTAGGTTCTCTGTAGAGGTGAAGTCAGGGTGGCTGTCAGTTCTGTCTGCTGGGAGGGGCTGTTAGTTCTTCCCAGTAGAAGCCTTCCAAGAACCTGGGCACTCATTGCATGCACAGATGTTGAGACTTGTGGGATTGAGTACACATTTCTGGTTGCACACCTGGATGATGCCTTGTGGATGAGGTCCACAATGTTGGCTATGCCCTTGGGAACTCTGCACACCCCCTTCAAGGCATGTGAAATTGCTGACCTGGAGAATGTACAGAAAACTTTCATGGCACACATAACTACGATAAAGCACCTAAATTACTGGGAACGGTTGAAATCCCTTGATCTATATTCCCTGGAACACAGACAAGAAAGATGCACTGGAAAATCCTAGAGGGATTAGTACCTAACCAACACACAAAAATCACTCCCTATGAAAGCAAAAGATTTGGCACAAGATACAACATTCCCCACTGAAAAGTAGGGATGCCATGAGTACACTAAGAGACAACACAATAATTGTCTTGGGCCCAAGACTGTTCAACTGGCTCCCAGCATACTTCAGGGGGATTACCAATAGACCCCTGGCTGTCTTCAAGAAGGCGCTGGACAGACACCTGAAGTCAGTACCTAATCAGCCCTGCTGCAGTTTGTATGTCAGTTTATGTGCTGCCAGAATTAACAGCCTGTTTGATCAGACCCTGATCCACCATGAGGCCTGGTCTCCTACTGGGCTGCAGGGGTGTTGACCCCTGAAACCCTCTCCAGGTAAACCTTGTGACATTGCTGGCATCGTGGGCATGGGGGAACACCAATTGGGAAAACATGGGTGAAGGGAGGCATATGTTACTTATGCGTGCATACACACACACACACATACATACACGTTAGGAAGTATTTCTTCAGTCATAGAGTAGTTAGGAAGTGGAATAGTCTGGCAAGCGATATAGTCTACTTGGAGTCTACCTGGAGGGCATTCCGGGGATCAACGCCCCCGCGGCCCAGTCCACAACCAGGCCTCCTGGTGGATCAGGGCCTGATCAATGAGACTGTTACTGCTGGCCACACACAATCCAATGTATGAACCACAGCCCGGCTGATCCGGCACCGTCTTTAGGTATCTGTCCAGCTCCCTCTTGAAGACAACCAGGGGTCTTCCTGTAATGCCCCTTATTGCTGGTGGGAGGCTGTTGAACAGTCTTGGGCCCTGGACACTTATTGTGTTTTCTCTTAGTGTACCAGTGACGCCCCTACTTTTCACTGGGGGTATGTTGAATTGCCGGCCAAGTCTTTTGTTTACGTATGGAGCGATTGCTGTGTGCATATTAGGGACTAGTCCATCCAGAATCTTCCAGGTGTAGATTATGATATACCTCTCTCGCCTGCACTCTAGTGAGTACAAGTCAAGTGCCTCCAGGTGCTCCCAGTAGTTAAGGTGTTTGATGGAACTTATACGTGCAGTAAAGATTCTCTGTACATTCTCTAGCTCTGCAATTTCACCTGCCTTGAATGGGGATGTTAATTTGCAGCAGTATTCCAGCCTAGAAAGAATAAGTGATTTAAAAAGGATCATCATTGGCTTAGCATCTCTTGTCTTGAATGTTCTCATTATCCATCCTATCAGTTTCCTAGCAGATGTGATAGTGGCATTGTTGTGGTCCTTGAAGGTGAGGTCTTCGGACATTACCACACCCAAATCCTTCACATTACTTTTCCACTCTATTGTGTGATTGGAGTTTCTAGTATGCTCAGTTCCAGTTATTATTTCCTCCAGTTTTCCATAACAGAGTATTTGGAATTTGTCTTCATTGAACATCATATTGTTCTCTGTTGCCCATTGGAAAACTTGGTTTATATCTTCTTGGAGCTTTGCCGTGTCCTCAATGGATGTCACTCTCATGCAGATCCTAGTATCGTCTGCAAAAGATGATACAGTGCTGTGGTTTACATCTCTATGTCAGATATGAGAATAAGAAACAAGATAGGTGCGAATACTGTGCCTTGTGGGACAGAGCTCTTCACTATGGCAGCATCCGATTTAACTCTGTTTACCACTATTCTTTGTGTGCGATTGGTTAGAAAGTTGAAGATCCATCTCCCTACTTTGCCGGTTATCCCTTTAGCATGCATTTTGTGTGCTATTACACCATGGTCGCACTTGTCAAAGGCTTTTGCAAAGTATACTACATCCGCATTCTGTTTGTTTTCCAGTGCATCTAGGACCATATCATAGTGGTCAAACAGTTGAAAAAGGCAGGAGCGACCTGCTCTGAAACCATGTTGCCCTGGGTTGTGCAATTTTTGGGGTCCAGGTGGTTTGCTATCCTGCTTCTTAGAATTCTTTCAAAGAATTTTATGATGTGGGACGTTAAAGCTATTGGTCTATAGTTCTTAGCTACTGCTTTGCTGCCACCTTTATGGAGTGGGGCTATATCTGTTGTTTTTAGTGACTGTGGAATCTCGCCTGTGTCAAAGCTCCTTCTCCATAGCATACTTAACCCTTTGACTGTCGCAGGCCCCTTTCTGAAACTGTCATTCTATGTCGATAAATTTTTGAAAAAAAAAAAAAAAAAAAAATCTTATGAAATGATAGAGAATCTTTTCCCGATGGTAATGACACCAAAAGTTTGAAATTTGGTCGAAAACTCAGGGAATTACGTTCCCGCAAAGTTAGCAGTCTCAGCGACATATGGACATCTGCGTATCGGCAATTTCGCCGAATTTGAGCCCTGTTTTCAGCCAATTCCATTGTTCTAGTTGACCGAACTCATAGCTATTTCTTTAGAACTCCATTTTATCTATTAGCTGAGTGCAAGAAACCGCCTATTTACCAATTTGAACTACCCAATAAAGTGGTCAGAAATTGGCAATTTGGCCAATTTCACGCAAATTAAAAAAGATGCCAACTTCAAAATAGGGTTCAGAATAAACAATGTAGACATTCTTGGCACTAAAATAACATATCCTCTGTTCATTAGTCACATCTGTAGGCCCCTCTTATATTATTATTGCTTTCTATTTTGATTTTTTATTCATACAGAAAAATACAAAATTTACTGTTATGCAGACTACTGCATTATTGTAAAAATGGTATAAATAACATAAGTGCACTAGTGAAAGAATATCAGACTCCCCAGTTGACGAGTATTAGACGTGTGGTGTGATTTGTTTACTCCTGAACATTGGTAAAAATCGAACATTTCTGTTACTTTGAGCTCAGTTTCAAGGTCGTTTTCATCGTCAAAGTAATGAAAATCATCTCTATTTCTGTAATATGCTTTCCATTTTATCACCTAAGACCATGAAAACGCGAATACAGCAATAAATACTATACGAAAATACACCTCAAAGTTGGCTTTTTAATCCAAAAAAAAGGTCAGTTTTTTTTTCTCATTACGCACTGTGTGCTGTAGGATTTTTTTATGTGGTGCACACTGACCCATTCTCTCACATATGGGCCTACCAGCTTTCTCCTGCTGCTACATTATTTGCTACATTCTTCCATTTTGTGTGTCTTGGACTGAAGTCACCAAGCAGCAAGATGCTTGGGGATGGGGCTGGAAAGTTATCCAGACAGGAGTCAATTTTTGAGGCAGGAACTATATCTAGTTTTAAGATGAGGTGTGATCAAGGTCATGGAGCAGGGAGAGGGAAGACCTAGTAGCGATCAGGGAAGAGGCGGGGCCAGGAGCTGAGTCTCGACCCCTGCAACCACAACTGAGTACATAAATCCTGTCACACAGGCTCTGCTTGGGGAAAAGAACGGCAAGGAAATAAGGTGGTTCTATGCTGGAGTTCTCATCAGTGACCGATGGGTTCTGTCTGCTCTCCACTGTGTTCTCGCCACGTAAGTAGAATTTTTTGTTTTATGAAAGTAAATACAGTAAGAATTTAATTCATTCAGTCTTAAAACAGACTAGTGTTCTAATTATATTATTAATAGCTAGCACAAGGCCCAAGACGATATTGGCATATAATTAGTTATTCGGTTTGTTAATTTTAAGTAGCTATGTATAGTAAGGGTAATTTTTTTCTATTTGTGTTAGGTTCCAATTTCATAAAAATCTTTGAAAGGGTTCCAAGAGGCAAGATCGCCACCCATCTAGATACCCATCAGTTACACAACCCAGGACAACATGGGTTTAGAGCAGGTCGCTCATGGCTGTGCCATCAACTGGACCACTATGACAAGGATTTTGATGCTTTAGAGAACAAACAAAATGAAGATGTAGTATACATAGACTTTGCAAAAGCCTTGGACAAGTGTGACCATGGTGTAATACCACATAAAATGCGAGATAAAGGAATAACAGGAAAAGTTGGTAGATGGATCTGTAAATGCCTAACAAACTGAACACAGAGTGTAATAGTAAACAGAGTATAGTTTGAGGTGACTACAGTGAAAAACTTTGTTCCACAAGGCACAGTACTCGCCCCCCCTCCTGTTGCTCATCCTCAAATCTGACACAGACAGAGATGTAAACCACAGCACTGTGTTTTCTTTTGCGGATGACACCTGAATTTCCATGACAGTGTCCTCCACTGAAGACAATGCAAGACTCCAAGTGGATATCAACCAAATCATTAAACGTGAAGAGAAATTTCAATTACTCAGACATGGATAACTTGAAGAAATTTTCATCGGAGTATAAAACAAAATCCAACCACAGAATAGAGTGAAAAACTATTGCGAATGACCTGGGCGTGATAATGGCAGATTTCATTTTCAAAGATCAAAATAATGTATCTGCTAGAAAAAATGATAGGATGGATAATGAGAACCTTCAGAACTAGGGATACCAAGCCCATGATGATTCTCTTCAAATCGCTTCTACTCTTTAGGATGGAATATTGCTGTACACTAACGGCAGGCAATATTTCTGACCTGGTGAATGTACAGAGACCCTTCACAGCACACACAAGTATGATAAAGCATCTAAATTACTGGGATGGATGAAGTACATTGATTTGTATTAAATTACTGGGAATGACTGAAATCGCTTGACTTGTATTCCCTGGAATGAAGATGTGAAAGATACACGATAATATACACTTTGAAAAATCCTAGACGGATTATCAAATTTGCACATGAAAATCACTCCTTACAAAAACAAAAGACCCAGAAGGAGATGCAGCATCCCCTCCAATGAAAAGCAGTAAGTTTATTCAGGTATACACAAATACAGTTACACAGATCATACATAGCATCATATGTGTACAGAACCTGGGATAACCCAAAAAAGTCAGACAGAGTGACTTATTTCCATTGGGGCCCTTTTGTCACCTTATCAGTAATATTACATTAATATATAAAATCAAATGTGGTAGATAAGAAATATATAAAAATGACATATAAAAGATGATGAAGATAGAATGAGTAGACCACAAGAATTATGATATAAAAACATATGAAAAATATTAAATTATAATAGATTTCACTCTCAAAAATTAATTATCAATCTTTTGGAATACAATGATAAATAGAAGACAATGAATATCTATCAGAAAGTAATAAGCATTCTAAGGAATCCATTTATTGCCCCAATAACAGATGTTGCTAAGTGCTTGTCCCTCCTTGGTGGGACAACCAGACAGCCATTGCAAAGAGCAGTAGGCTGTGCCAGAATCTGCTGTTGCAGGGACACCATTGTCCCTCCCCAAGAGGTCAGCGAATTTGCTAGCAGCCCGAGAGAGAGCTGCTTTGGAGTTGTGTCAGCCTCCTGGTGAACATTAATTTGTAATTTGAATGCAGATCCCAGGTCCTCTGTGGAGGTGAAGTCATGGTAGCTGTTAGCTCTGTCTGCTGGGAGGGGTGGTTGGTTGTTCCCACTTGTGGCTCTCTGGGAGCCTAGACATCCAGTGTGTGCACAGATATAGAGATTTGAGGGACTGAGTGCACACTTCCTGTGGCACACCTGACAGTTGCCTCGCGGTCGAATTCAGGGGCACTGGCTCTGTAGTGGAAGTTCCTGGGAACTAGGCACATCTTGTGACATCATGGGCATTTGGCTCCAGCATGTTGGCCTGATGGGGCTTGAGGCTGGGAGAGGAAAAGTACCCTCTACATTTGGGGTGTTGCTGGGAGTTGGGTAGATGAGGCAAGGGAGTTGAATGGTGGAGGGGTAGGTAGTTTGGTGGGGAAAGCCCAGGGTGAGGGATTATGAGAAGAGGGGAAGGGTCACTGTACACTACACACAGGGTAAGCCCAAGGAGTGGCGTGAGGGGGCACTTCTCTAGACACGGATTGTGAACTATTGTTCACACTGTCCTGCTGACCATAAACACAACATTTATTTGTTTCCCATGCACATCATAAAAGTTGTGGGTATGTGACTGCTTAGAACCAGTGTGTTCCCATTACTAATTTTACAAATTGTTATATTCTTAAATATTCTGAACTACCTCACTATTGTAAATCCATTTAATCATTTGTAATTTGTAATACGTATAGAGTAAGGATTATTATGTCTGCCTGAAATGCCTAGGCATGCTAGTGGCCTTCTTTGCAATTATTGTTTTAGAACATGTAAATCACCCATTGTAATCTTTACAGAGAAATAAACATCTGAATTTGAATCTTCACCTACACACCCTGCAGGGGCGCCATGAGTATACTATGAGACAACACAATAAGTGTCTGAGGCCTAAGACTGTTTAACTGCCTCCCAGCATACATAGACCCTTGGCTGTCTTCAAGGTGTGGGACAGGCACTTAAAGTCAGTACCTGACCAGCAGGGCTGTGGTTCGTATGTCGGTTTGCATGTGACCAGTAGTAACAGCCTGATTGATCAGGCCCTGATCCACTGCAAGGTCTGGTCACAGTCTGGGCTACAGGGGCCTTGACTCCCAAAATTGCTGTCCAAGTATTGTACAAGCAAATAATTACAAAAGAAAAATGAGTTTCACCTTACGCCTGCTACCTTTCTATTTTAATTAATATGATTTTGCGCTAATGTTAACTTAGTAACCAAAACTAACCTTACTAAAAGAAACAGTTTATAAAAGATTAATTTATATATCCTTTCTAAGACTTTACTTATTGTTAAATTTTCATTTTGTAATTTGGGAAATGAGAGTGACAATTTTTCAGAACCCACATGACTTACATAACCTAGACAGTGAGGGGCAGATTTAACTGTCTTAAGACATGAAAAAGTTAATTATTTTTTTGTACACCTGGAGATACCTGAATAGGGTTTCCGTGGTCCACGCCCTCCTGGCCTGGTCTTAGACCTGGCCTTGTGGGCTCCTGGAGTTTACCTGGAGTTTACCTGAAGAGAATTCCGGGGGTCAACGCCCCCGCGGCCCGGTCTGTGACCAGGCCTCCTGGTGGATCAGAGCCTGATCAACCAGGCTGTTGCTGCTGGCTACACGCAAACCAACGTACGAGCCACAGCCCGGCTGATCAGGAACTGACGTTAGGTGCTTGTCCAGTGCCAGCTTGAAGACTGCCAGGGGTCTGTTGGTAATCCCCCTTATGTGTGCTGGGAGGTAGTTGAACAGTCTCGGGCCCCTTACACTTATTGTATGGTCTCTTAACGTGCTAGTGACACCCCTGCTTTTCATTGGGGGGATGATGCATCGTCTGCCAAGTCTTTTGCTTTCGTAGTGAGTGATTTTCGTGTGCAAGTTCGGTACTAGTCCCTCTAGGATTTTCCAGGTGTATATAATCATGTATCTCTCCCTCCTGCGTTCCAGGGAATACAGGTTTAGGAACCTCAAGTGCTCCCAGTAATTGAGGTGTTTTATCTCCGTTATGCGCGCCGTGAAAGTTCTCTGTACATTTTCTAGGTCGGCAATTTCACCTGCCTTGAAAGGTGCTGTTAGTGTGCAGCAATATTCCAGCCTAGATAGAACAAGTGACCTGAAGAGTGTCATCATGGGCTTGGCCTCCCTAGTTTTGAAGGTTCTCATTATCCATCCTGTCATTTTTCTAGCAGATGCGATTGATACAATGTTATGGTCCTTGAAGGTGAGATCCTCCGACATGATCACTCCCAGGTCTTTGACGTTGGTGTTTCGCTCTATTTTGTGGCCAGAATTTGTTTTGTACTCTGATGAAGATTTAATTTCCTCATGTTTACCATATCTGAGTAATTGAAATTTCTCATCGTTGAACTTCATATTGTTTTCTGCAGCCCACTGAAAGATTTGGTTGATGTCCGCCTGGAGCTTTGCAGTGTCTGCAATGGAAGACACTGTCATGCTGACACTGTCATGCTGTGGGGAAACCTTCACATTGCTTCCTATGATGATGACTCAGTAACACATCGTGAACCATTGTATCACTGACCCACATCAGGAGACATTTTCTATTACTCTTCACGAGTGAAATACCACCCGAACAACAATGATGTTATGGAACACTATACAGTAAGATGTAATATATTAATAAAATTTACTGAGTAGAATACCTCATTATAGCACACCTCATGTGGTTCGTCTGGGTGAACATGACTACAATGACGACAACGATGGTGCTGCTCATGAGGACTTCAGTATAGTTGATATCATCCCACATCCTGAGTACTTCCACCCTCAGGCATACCATGACGTGGTGCTCCTCAAACTGGACCACAAGGTTAAGTTGAAGGTTAGTGGTGCCTTTACCATACTCAATTTGCTTTAATCAACTACTTGGCCCTATTCATTTCACTGAAGATTACTTTCTACATGAGCAAATTACCAGCACAAGGGTGACCTAGTAAAGCTCAATGGCAGGACATATAACAATAATAACAAAAATAAAATTTATTTCTTTTAATAACTTGTTAATTATACACCATTTTTCAGCCTTTTATCAACCCAGTGTGTCTGCCGTGGGGAAGAGAGAGCAGTCACAGTCTGGTTGGTCAGAATGTCACCCTAACTGGCTGGGGCGACACACAGTTTGGTCAGTGATATGACAGTTCAGTACGTGTAAAAATAAATATATGAAGTTTAAAAGTCACAGTAGAGGACCTAGAATCATTTCACTCCACAATCTGTGAGGTCGCTCTGCACCATCCTGTGTAACTCTTAATCCTTAAACTGTCCAAACGTAGATCTACGCTTGCGTGCGTAGCACTCCGAACATAGATCTACCTTTTTTTTTACATAAGAAACAATGTAAAATCAAATGCAGATCTATGTTCAGAGCGCTACGCATGTGAACGTAGATCTACATTTGGACAGTTTAAGGGCTAAGCAGTAAGTTGACAATGGTCTAAGAGACCAAACGAATTGGATCAATTTTTTTATATATATAAAGAGGGAAATTATTTCCCAGTAAAAGTAGGCCTTAGACAAGGATGTGTGATGTCGCTGTGGTTGTTTAATATATTTAAAGATGGGGTTGTAAGAGAAGTAAATGCGAGGGTCTTGGCAAGAGGCGTGGAGTTAAAAGATAAAGAATCACACATAAAGTGGGAGTTGTCACAGTTGCTCTTTGCTGATGACACTGTGCTCTTGGGAGATTCTGAAGAGAAGTTGCAGAGATTGGTGGATGAATTTGGTAGGGTGTGCAAAGAAGAAAATTAAAAGTGAATATAGGAAAGAGTAAGGTTATGAGGATAACAAAAAGATTAGGTGATGAAAGATTGGATATCAGATTGGAGGGAGAGAGTATGGAGGAGGTGAATGTATTCAGATATTTGGGAGTGAACGTGTCAGTGGATGGGTCTATGAAAGATGAGGTGAATCATAGAATTGATGAGGGGAAAAGGGTGAGCAGTGCACTTAGGAGTCTGTGAAGACAAAGAACTTCGTCCTTGGAGGCAAAGAGGGGAATGTATGAGAGTATAGTTTTACCAACGCTCTTATTTGGGTGTGAAGCATGGGTGATGAATGTTGCAGTGAGGAGAAGGCTGGAGGCAGTGGAGATGTCATGTCTGAGGGCAATGTGTGGTGTGAATATAATGCAGAGAATTTGTAGTTTGGAAGTTAGGAGGAGGTGCGGGATTACCAAAACTGTTGTCCAGTGGGCTGAAGAAGGGTTGTTGAGGTGGTTCGGACATGTAGAGAGAATGGAGCTAAGCAGAGTGACTTCAAGAGTGTATCAGTCTGTAGTGGAAGGAAGGCGGGGTAGGGGTCGGCCTAGGAAAGGTTGGAGGGAGGGGGTAAAGGAGGTTTTGTGTGCGAGGGGCTTGGACTTCCAGCAGGCATGCGTGAGCGTGTTTGATAGGAGTGAATGGAGACAAATGGTTTTTAATACTTGACGTGCTGTTGGAGTGTGAGCAAAGTAACATTCATGAAGGGGTTCAGGGAAACCGGCAGGCCGGACTTGAGTCCTGGAGATGGGAAGTACAGTGCCTACACTCTGAAGGAGGGGTGTTAATGTTGCAGTTTAAAAACTGTAGTGTACAGCACCCTTCTGGCACCCTGCCTTGGTGGGAATCGGCCAGTGTGATAATAAAATAAATAAAATAAAAAAATAAATTTTGGATAAAAGGTTGAGGGGTAGGCTTCAGAATGTACATGTTTATAGAGGGGCAATGGATATATCAGATCATTATTTAGTTGTAGCTACAGTTAGAGTGAGAGGGAGATGGGACAAAAGGAAAATGGCAACAAGTAAGAGAGAGGTAAAAGTGTATAAATTTAGGGAGGAGGAAGTTAGGGTGAGATGTAAGCAACTTTTGACAGAAAGGTGGACTATTGCAAGTATGAGTAGTGGGGGGTTGAAGAGGGTTGGGATAATTTTAAAAATGCAGTACAGTGGACCCCCGCATAACGATATTAATCCGTTCCTGAGAGCTCATTTTTATGCGAAATTATTGTTATACGAATGAATTTTCCCCATAAGAAATAATGGAAATCAAATTAATCCGTGCAAGACACCCAAAAGTATGAAATTTTTTTTTTACCACATGAAATATACATTTTCCTACACACAAAGAGAAGGATACATGCACAATAGTAGAGTAGTACATGCACAGTATATATTGTGCATGTGCTACTCTACTAAATAAGAATAAATGACACTTACCTTTATTGAAGATGCAGCAATGACTGATGAGACACTGTGTCCTGGGAGTGCCTTTTCCTCCTGAGTACCGTAGGTCCTGTTTGGCATTTTCTTCCAGAACAGGCCTTATCACACTGTGTATGCCACTACGATTCTTAAATCTCTCAAACCAACCTTTGCTGGAGTTTACCTGGAGAGAGTTCCGGGGGTCAACGCCCCCGCGACCTGGTCTGTGACCAGGCCTCCTGGTGGATCAGCCCCTGATCAACCAGGCTGTTGCTGCTGGCTGCACGCAAACCAACGTACGAGCCACAGCCCGGCTGATCAGGAACTGACTTTAGGTGCTTGTCCAGTGCCAGCTTGAAGACTGCCAGGGGTCTGTTGGTAATCCCCCTTATGTGTGCTGGGAGGCAGTTGAACAGTCTCGGGCCCCTGACACTTATTGTATGGTCTCTTAACGTGCTAGTGACACCCCTGCTTTTCACTGGGGGGATGGTGCATCGTCTGCCAAGTCTTTTGCTTTTGTAGCGAGTGATTTTCGTGTGCAAGTTCGGTACTAGTCCCTCTAAGATTTTCCAGGTGTATATAATCATGTATCTCTCCCTCCTGCGTTCCAGGGAATACAGGTTTAGGAACCTCAAGCGCTCCCAATAATTGAGGTGTTTTATCTCCGTTATGTGTGCCGTGAAAGTTCTCTGTACATTTTCTAGGTCGGCAATTTCACCTGCCTTGAAAGGTGCTGTTAGTGTGCAGCAATATTCCAGCCTAGATAGAACAAGTGACCTGAAGAGTGTCATCATGGGCTTGGCCTCCCTAGTTTTGAAGGTTCTCATTATCCATCCTGTCATTTTTCTAGCAGATGCGATTGATACAATGTTATGGTCCTTGAAGGTGAGATCCTCCAACATGATCACTCCCAGGTCTTTGACATTGGTCTTTTGCTCTATTTTGTGGCCAGAATTTGTTTTGTACTCTGATGAAGATTTAATTTCCTCATGTTTACCATATCTGAGTAATTGAAATTTCTCATCGTTGAACTTCATATTGTTTTCTGCAGCCCACTGAAAGATTTGGTTGATGTCCGCCTGGAGCTTTGCAGTGTCTGCAATGGAAGACACTGTCATGCAGATTCGGGTGTCATCTGCAAAGGAAGACACGGTGCTGTGGCTGACAGCCTTGTCTATGTCGGATATGAGGATGAGGAACAAGATGGGAGTGAGTACTGTGCCTTGTGGAACAGAGCTTTTCACCGTAGCTGCCTCGGACTTTACTCTGTTGACGACTACTCTCTGTGTTCTGTTAGTGAGGAAATTATAGATCCATCGACCGACTTTTCCTGTTATTCCTTTAGCACGCATTTTGTGCGCTATTACACCATGGTCACACTTGTCAAAGGCTTTTGCAAAGTCTGTATATATTACATCTGCATTCTTTTTGTCTTCTAGTGCATTTAGGACCTTGTCGTAGTGATCCAATAGTTGAGACAGACAGGAGCGACCTGTTCTAAACCCATGTTGCCCTGGGTTGTGTAACTGATGGGTTTCTAGATGGGTGGTGATCTTGCTTCTTAGGACCCTTTCAAAGATTTTTATGATATGGGATGTTAGTGCTATTGGTCTGTAGTTCTTTGCTGTTGCTTTACTGCCCCCTTTGTGGAGTGGGGCTATGTCTGTTGTTTTTAGTAACTGTGGGACGACCCCCCGTGTCCATGCTCCCTCTCCATAGGATGGAAAAGGCTTGTGATAGGGGCTTCTTGCAGTTCTTGAAGAACACAGAGTTCCATGAGTCTGGCCCTGGGGCAGAGTGCATGGGCATGTCATTTATCGCCTGTTCGAAGTCATTTGGCGTCAGGATAACATCGGATAGGCTTGTGTTAATCAAATTTTGTGGCTCTCATAAAAAATTCATTTTGATCTTCGACTCTCAGTCTGGTTAGCGGCTTGCTAAAAACTGAGTCATATTGGGACTTGAGTAGCTCACTCATTTCCTTGCTGTCATCTGTGTAGGACCCATCTTGTTTAAGTAGGGGCCCAATACTGGACGTTGTTCTCGACTTTGATTTGGCATAGGAGAAGAAATACTTCGGGTTTCTTTCGATTTCATTTATGGCTTTTAGTTCTTCCCGCGATTCCTGACTTCTAAAGGATTCTTTTAGCTTAAGTTCGATGCTTGCTATTTCTCTGACCAGTGTCTCCCTACGCATTTCAGATATATTGACCTCTTTTAGCTGCGCTGTTATTCTTTTCCATCGCCTGTAAAGGGAGCGCCTGTCTCTTTCTATTTTACATCTACTCCTCCTTTTTCTTAGAGGAATAAGCCTTGTGCATACATTGAATGCCACCGAGTTAATCTGCTCTAGGCCTAAGTTGGGGTCTCTGTTGCTTAGTATATCTTCCCAGCTTATATCGGTTAGCACTTGGTTTACTTGGTCCCGCTTTATGTTTTTGTTATTGAAGTTGAATTTGGTGAATGCTCCCTCGTGACTAATCTCATTATGTCGGTCTGGGGCTCCGCGCATACATGACTGAACCTCAATTATGTTGTGATCTGAGTATATTGTTTTTGATATGGTGACGTTTCTTATCAGATCATCATTGTTAGTGAAGATGAGGTCTAGTGTATTCTCCAGTCTAGTAGGCTCTATTATTTGCTGGTTTAAATTGAATTTTGTGCAGAGATTTAAAAGCTCGCGTGAGTGTGAGTTTTCATCAGAGCTGCCTCCTGGTGTTATTACTGCAACAATATTATTTGCTATATTCCTCCATTTTAGGTGCCTTAAGTTGAAATCCCCCAGGAGCAAGATGTTGGGTGCAGGAGCTGGAAGATTTTCCAGACAGTGGTCAATTTTTAACAGCTGTTCCTGGAATTGCTGGGATGTTGCATCCGGAGGCTTGTAGACTACCACAATGACTAGGTTTTGGTTCTCGACCTTTACTCCTAAAACTTCCACTACATCATTTGAGGCATTTAGCAGTTCTGTGCAAACAAGTGACTCTGCAATGTACAGGCCAACCCCCCCCTTTTGCCTGTTCACTCTGTCACATCTGTATAGGTTGTAACCTGGGATCCATATTTCGTTGTCCAAGTGATCCTTTATGTGGGTCTCGGTGAAAGCCGCGAACATTGCCTTTGCCTCTGCAAGCAGTCCACGGATGAAAGGTATTTTGTTGTTTGTTGCTGGCTTTAGACCCTGTATATTTGCCAAGAAGAATGTTATCGGACTGGTGGTATTGTTGGTACTGGGGGGGGATTTTTTTTCCGGCATTAGTATCTGTATCTGTTGGTTTGGAGTGAAGGCCATCGACTGTGGTTCCACTCCAGGAATGGCTGGATTTGGTGTACGATTTCTGCCATTTCCTGCCAGTTTTTTTTCCTTCCTGGCACTAAAAAACCTCTCCCTCTTGAGTGGCTGTGACTACCCAGGTTTTCCCATGGCCTGGATGTTTTGTATCTTTTTTTCCCCTTTAGATGGTATGCCTGGCAATTTAAGTTATAGCACAGTCTTTCCTGTACTGAAGAGGTACACAGTTCAGGGTGAAAAAGCTTACAGGAAGGGAGTTTGCATTTTCCTGTTGTCATATGGGCATGGCATTTTCTAGGGTGGTCATAGTTGCACGTCCCATCTGTTTTTCCAGATTTCCCATGCCAGCAGATACCGAGTGCATAGTATGTGTACAGGCTTGGTTTCCGTTTGCCTTGGGTTTCTGTGACTGTATTCCCTGTTGGTGCATGTTTCCCTGTCTTACTTCTATCCTCCCTAGCACCAACAATGGAGCTCCCACCAGTTGTTTTTGGTAATATATCCTCACTATTGCTAGTGGAGTCCTCTTGTTTGCTATTTCCTGCGGTATTTCTAGTTTGCAATATTGGTTTTATCTTATCTTTGACTACACTTGTTTCCCTACTATGGCTCCTGTCCCCTATGAGGTCATTTATATGTATTCCTTCCTGCGTATAATTCCCGACTACCTGGACAAAATCTCCAGCTTCACCATTACTGTCTCCCAGGACAGCATCTCCAGCTTCACCATTACTGTCTCCCAGGACAGCACCTCCAGCTTCACCATTACTGTCTCCCAGGACAGCACCTCCAGCTTCACCATTATTGTCTCCCAGGACAGCACTATCAGCCCCACCTTTACTGACTACCAGGACATCATCTCCAGTCTTACAGTTTCTGACTACATGGCCTTTAAATTCACCAATATGAGCACTAGTTCCAGGCATTTTTCCCTGTTCACCTGGGTGTTAGTCGACTGGTGTGGGTTGCATCCTGGGAGACAAGATTAAGGACCCCAATGGAAATAGTTACAGTCTTCGATGACACTGACTTTTTTGGGTTATCCTGGGTGGCTAACCCTTTGGGGTTAATTGTTTCTTGGTATTCTCAATAAGCCACACCAACAACGGTGCTACAGCAGCAGCAGCTGACAGTGCTACAGCAGCAGCAGACGGTGCTACAGCAGCAGCAGACGGTACTACAGTAGCAGCAGCAGCTGATGGTGGTACAGCAGCAGCAGCTGACGGTGGTACAGCAGCAGCAGCAGACGGTGGTACAGCAGCAGCAGCAGACGGTGGTACAGCAGCAGCATCAGCAGTTGACCATGGTACCACAGTATTTCGATAATATTTCTCACCCTTTTTACCACAGGGTTGGCACTAGAAGCTTTCTTGGGGCCCATGGTCACTTACTTTGCAGATAAAATCGCCAAAAGCGCTGTAATAATATGAAATGTTCTGATTGTATGCTTGGATGTTACCGCGGAGGCTGGCTTGTAAACAATGCTCATTCTAGCTCAAAACATAGACTCCACAAAAGTCATTATATTAGACCTTAGTGCAATTACAAGTGAGAGTCTTGTTCTATTTTAAATTTGTATTTTTATATTACTAGCTTATACCTAGTTGTACTTTAGTTCATTCCAGCACAACACATAGACAACATCTTCATTATGTGTAGTAGTGACTATACTCTATATGACCAAAATACTCTAGCTATATACTTATCCAAGCTTCCCACCACTACAGATATCAGTACTAGAACTCAACACATAACTCAGGATATAAATAACCATAATTTAAACCTAGAAGATGATTGATCACGTTGACCCTGATCTAAACCTCCATAATCTGACACCCAATCAAAACCTACTGGAAAGTAACTGCCTTTATTACACAGCATCACAAGCCAGCACTATCCTAAACAATGCTAAAAGTCTATCAGTACTTAACTACAACATCAGGTCCTTAAGCAAACACTATGATGACCTCCTGGCACTCCTTGAATCACTAAAGACACCCTTCTCCTGCATTATTCTTACTGAGACCTGGCTTAAGCAGGACACAATAGATATCTACCCTCTACCAGGATACACAGCAATTCACAACTGCAGACCAAACCAAGTTGGGGGTGGTATTGCAATCTATTACTCTAACCAATTATCTTGTATTAGCACCACTTGCTTTAGTGATGAATATGGGGAATACATTTTTGCAAATTTTACTGTAAAAAACCTTAAGACACCTATAACAATCGGTGCCATTTACCGGATACCTCACACAAACATCCCAAATTTCAGTGAGAAATTAAAGTCACTAATAACAAACAGACAAATGAATAAATAACAAAAAGGCACAATACCGTGACTGGAACGATACACAAATAACCCACACATAAAAGAGAGAAGCTTACGACGACGTTTCGGTCCGACTTGGACCATTGACAAAGTCACACTAACAGAGGTGGAGCAGGATGGCTATATATAGGCAGGAAGAGGTGGAGGTAGTAGTAGTAGTACAAGAAATGTATATAATACCGACAGGATGAAGTGACACATGCACACCACCCTGGCATCCCCACCGTAGACGCTTCGCCATCCAGCCAGCCACTGGATGGCGAAACGTCCACAACAAAGACACCCAAACGCCGCACATGTGTCTTAATTTCATCAGTAGTTGTAGTAGAAGAAGAGGTAGTAGTAGTGGTAGTGGTAGAAGTGGGAAATAAGGAAGACTAGCCAGTCAAATACAAAGGAAGGGGAGCACTGCAAGAGAGCTAGAAACCCACAGAGGGAGAGCAAGCGCACCGAGGTGCGTGAAAGGGGAAGTGGTGAAAAAAATAAATGAAGAAGGAACAGAAACACGAGACAGGAGAGAAAAAGACAACCCAAAGAAGAAGAAGAAGAAGTAGAAGTAGAAGTAGAAGTAGTAGTAGTAGAAGTAGTAGTAGAAGTAGTAGTAGAAGTAGTAGTAGAAGTAGTAGTAGTAGTAGTAGTAGTAGTAGTAGTAGTAGTAGTAATAATAATAATGAGGATTCAGGTTAAGTCACGGGTGTTCTGAAGTTTGGAGCATTTTACAATGTAGTGGGAGAGGAAGGCATCTACAGAGATGAAGCCAAGGCTAAGGTTCATACAAGGAAAGTTGTGTATTAGAGAGGATTCAACTAAACGGCGACTGTTCGAGTTGGAAGTAGGGAAGACAGTTTTAGCAGAAGACCAGTCAATGAATAAGCACCACCTTCTCTTAGCCGGAGACTTCAACATCAACCTTGGCTTACTAGATGATCAGCCTGTAACTGATTTCATCAACAATATGAACAACACACTTCTCATACCAACAATAACTAAACCAACCAGGCTCACTGAGACAAGTGTGTAGTGATACTGGTCCTGTGGGGAGCAGCAGCAGGATAATACTGCACCACCTCTAGGGGCCCTTAACAACAACAGCAGTTTGGTGTGTCATTGGCGCCAACACATGGTGTGTGATTCTCTTCTCTTCTATCCCTACATTAGTGATGCAGATTACATGGTGAGTTTAAATATGTGCCCTGTAGTTATAACTTTTCTCTTGACATATGCAAGACATCACCATTCCTGTAGAAGCCGTTATTAGATGTACTAGTCATTATATTTTGTTGTTGCAGAAGTACTATGAAGATTCTATGTTCAATAAAGCCTAGAGATAAGGCCTGTGTTTCTATCACAACAATTTATTGAACATGGAATCCTGGGCTACCTGGTGGTGATCCTGCACTAGACTACATCACAACATGGAGCGTTTACTGAAACCTGAGAGGCTAGACTGTGACCCCAGCTTATCAACGGCTGCTCAGGAATGGAAGCACTGGTTTAAGACTTTCGAAAACTTCTTGGGAGCCCTTCCTAAAGAAGATCTAGATAAACTAAGTCTGCTCATCAATTTTGTGTCACCTAAGATATATGAGGCTATTTCTGAATGTAATACCTACGAAGATGCTATCAAAACCCTCAAGTCTATTAAACCTACAAATGAAATCTTTGCACGCTATCGCCTTGCAACTCGCCGCCAGCAGATTGATGAATCCTTAGAGGAATACCTTCAAGCACTGAAAATTTTAGGTAAGGACTGTCACTTCCAAGCAGTGACAGCTGCTCAGTATTGTGAAGAGTCCAGGGATGCTTTTATCAGCGGCCTGCAATCACCAGTAATAAGGCAGCGTTTATTGGAGAATAAAACTCTCTACTTAGCCGCTGCCTTTGACCAGGCAAGAGCTCTAGATTCAGCCCAGAAGAATTCTGAAGTATACAGTACCACTCAGCCTTCTCGAGTGGTAAGTGCTGCAATTCCTGACCAAGACTCTTGCAATGAAGTTACTGTGGAACCTGCCTCAGTGACAGCAGCAGCAGGTACGGTATGTTTCTTTTGTGGTTTTTCAAGACATCCACGTCCAAAGTGTCTTGCTCGTGAAGCAATGTGCCGTAAATGCCACAAGAAAGGTCACTTTGCTAAAGTATGTCGTGCTAATGCATCAACAAGAGCTAGTGCCTCCACACATTCCAGTGATCATGCGACACTAGCAACAGTGACTTCTGCGGCTACTCCAAATTCACTGTCAAAGGCAGTTGTGAAAGTATTCATCAAAGGAACAGAAGTAGATGGTCTTATTGATAGTGGCAGCTCAGAGAGTTTCATCAACCTTGACTTAGTTAAACGGCACTCCTTGACTGTACATCACTCATCAGGTACCGTTTCCATGGCATCAACATCTCTCTCTATTCAGACCTTAGGGTTTTGTAAGGTAAATCTCAGAGTTAATGGAAAGGATTATCAAGATGTACATTTAGCTATTCTGCCACAACTGTGCTCTGATGTTATCATTGGTCAGGACTTTCAGAAGCTGCATGGTAGTGTCACCTTAACATATGGAGGTGAACTGCCTCCTCTTGTTGTCTGTGGACTTAGCACTTTAAGGGTAGACCCACCAAAGCTGTTTGCAAATCTTACCGCGGATTGTCATCCTATATCAGCTAAGTCACGCCGCTATTCTTATGAGGATCGGATGTTCATTGAGAAAGAAACTCAGAGGCTGCTGAAGGAGGGTATTATAGAACAGAGTAATTCCCCTTGGCGTGCACAGGTTGTTGTTGTTGTTAAAGATGATTATAGGAAACGGAGACTGGCTATCGATTACTCCGAGACAATCAACAAATTTACACTTCTTGATGGGTACCCTCTACCTCGAATTGATGATACAGTGAACAAAATTGCTCAGTACTGTGTGTTTAGCACAATTGATCTACAGAGTGCCTATCATCAAGTCCCTATAAGGAATGAAGATAAACCATACACAGCGTTTCAGGCTAGTGATGGCCTGTATCAGTTTACCAGAGTCCCTTTTGGAGTCACCAATGGGGTAGCCTGCTTCCAACGAATTATGGATTCACTCATTCAGGAAGAGCAACTCGTGGGAACTTACACATATCTAGATAATGTTACCATTTGTGGCAAGACCCAGGAGGAACATGATGCAAACCTTGATAAGTTTTTGGAAGCCGCCAAGAAGAAAAATATCAGTTATAATGAGGAAAAGTGCACTTTTTCAACTAAAAGGCTTAGCATCCTTGGTTATGTAGTGGAAGGAGGTTCAGTATTCCCAGACCCTGAACGACTACGACCTCTACGGGAACTTCCAATGCCTCAAGACAAAAAGTCACTCCGAAGAACTCTTGGTCTCTTTGCTTATTACTCACAATGGATCTACAACTATTCAAGTAAAGTCCACCCATTGAGTGCTACCACATTTCCTGTGACAAAGGAAGCAGAAGCCGCTTTCCATACTCTCAAACAGGACATTGAAAACTCAGTAGTTCAAGCCATTGATGAGTCCCTACCATTCGAAGTGGAAACGGATGCATCTGACATTGCCATTGCTGCAGTCTTATCTCAGGCAGGACGACCAGTAGCCTTCTTTTCAAGGATCAGAGAAATGTTATGCTGCTGTAGAAAAGGAAGCCCAGGCCATCATAGAAGCAGTTCGCCACAGGAGGCATTATTTAACTGGTAGACATTTCACCATAAGGACTGACCAACAGTCCGTGATGTATATGTTCGACAAGAAGCACAAAAGTAGGGTAAAGAATGACAAGATATTACGCTGGAGGATGGAACTATCGTGTTATGACTTTGATGTCCTGTACCGACCGGGTCAAGAGAACATCTCGCCTGATGCATTCTCTAGGTCCCACTGTGGAGCAGCATGTCATGATTTGCAATCACTCTCAGCACTCCACAAGGCTTTGTGTCACCCAGGAGTTACACGCCTGTACCATTTTGCCAAATCAAAGAACATGCCCTACTCAGTGGAAGATGTGCGACAAGTGATCAGAACATGCAGAGTATGTGCAGAGTGCAAGCCAAACTTTCATCAGCCAGAGAAGACTCATCTCATAAAATCCACCCAGCCTTTCGAGAGACTGAATATAGATTTCAAAGGACCTCTACCAAGCACAAATCAGAATAGGTATTTCCTTAACATAGTAGATGAATATTCAAGATTTCCCTTTGTATTCCCCTGTGCAAATATGACTACTTCAACTGTTATTCGTTGTCTTTCACAGTTGTTCTCTATTTTTGGTATGCCAGCTTATATCCATTCAGACAGGGGATCCTCGTTCATGAGTAATGAACTTCAGGAGTTTTTGTCTAGCAAAGGTATTGCCTGCAGCAGAACAGCAAGCTACAACCCTCAAGGCAATGGTCAAGTGGAGCGGTTCAATGGTACTATATGGAAGGCAGTTACAATGACATTGAAGTCGAGCAATCTACCTGTTGAACACTGGCAAACTGTCCTACCTGATGCTCTTCACTCTATTAGATCATTGCTGTGCACAGCTACTAATGCAACCCCTCATGAAAGACTCCTCAACTATTCACGTCGTTCCTCTACGGGAGCCTCCGTGCCCACTTGGTTATGTCATCCTGGACCCGTTCTCCTGAAGAGTCACCGTAGGATGAACAAGACGGATCCTTTAGTGGAAAAGGTAGAGCTCCTGCAAGCTAATCCACATTACGCCCACATTCGCTACCAAAATGGTGAAGAGACTACAGTATCTACAAGACATTTAGCCCCAGTTGAAATCCCCGTTAGTGTGGAATCTCAAGATACACCAATAGATGTGAAAGATGCTTCGTTTTCTCCTGGAAAGCCCCTTGAGACTACCCCTATGGAAACAGAGGATTCTGCTCCAGCAGTTAGTCAAACCCCGCTGGAAAATATTGAACCTGGTGAAGAGGCTCAAGGGCTACGAAGGTCGGGACATGTACGTCGCCCACCTAACAGTTTGGGAGAATACTGTCTCTGATATTTTAGAAGGGGGAGATTGTAGTGATACTGCTCCTGTGGGGAGCAGCAGCAGGATAATACTGCACCACCTCTCGGGGCCCTTAACAACAACAACAGTTTGGTGTGTCATTGGCACCAACACATGGTGTGTGATTCTCTTCTCTTCTATCCCTACATTAGTGATGCAGATTACATGGTGAGTTTAAATATGTGGCCTGTACTTATAACTTTTCTCTTGACATATGCAAGACATCACCATCCCTGTAGAAGCCGTTATTAGATGTACTAGTCATTATATTTTGTTGTTGCAGAAGTACTATGAAGATTCTATGTTCAATAAAGCCTAGAGATAAGGCCTGTGTTTCTATCACAACAAAGTGCAACCATAATAGACCACATATGGACCAATATACTAGCCCCCCTTAAATCAGGGATAATCACAGATAGCACTACAGACCACTACCCTACCTTCCTCCTGACAAACATTAATAAACCACCACTTGAATACAACAAAGTCTCATTTAGACTCCATGACGAGGCCTCAATAAGGAAGTTCACAGCTGACCTAGAGATTGTTGACTGGCCTACAGAATTCTCCAAGGCCAATGGTATTGATGACTGGACAGACATTTTTCTTAACAAATTACTTAGACTATACAACAAACATTGTCCTATAAAAACGAAACAGATCACAAACAAACGGCTTGGTTGCCCATGGCTAACCAGCACCATTCTGAAATCCATTGACAAGAAACACCAATATGAAAAGCAATATAGACAGGGCTTAATACACAAAGATATTCTTAAACACTATTCATCAGTTCTAACCAAAGTAATAAAGAAAGCCAAACAACTATACTACTCCAGTAGATTCACAGACACTAGAGGAGATATAAAAAAGACCTGGAAAACACTCTCTCAGATTCTAGGGACCCACAAACTAAAAAAAAAAAACAAGAATATTGTCCTAACTAAACCTAATGAAACACCACTACATCCCACTGACACAGCTAACAAGATAAACGACTTCTCAACCATAGGATCTAATCTCGCCAATAAAATCCCACATACTAATGCCCATGCCGGGGACTACCTAGATGGGAATTTCCCAAATTCCTTCTATCTTGCACCAACTGAGCCCTCGGAAGTCACCGAGATTATAAAGTCACTTAAAAACAACTCGGGGAATCTGTCTAATGTCCCACCATTACTGTACAAGCGAGCAGCCCATATCCTCTCGCATGTTATTTCATTACTTTTTAACAAGTCACTAGAAACTAGCACCTTCCCGAAACTACTCAAGATGGCAAGGGTTACACCAATACATAAAGGTGGTGACCCTACAGACTTAAACAACTATAGGCCAATATCAAACTTACCATTGCTATCCAAAATCTTTGAGAAACTCGTGCACAGGAGACTATATTCATTTATAACAGCACATACTCAACCCCCTGCCAATTTGGATTTAGGAAAAATAAAAGCACTAATGATGCAATCATAAAAATGCTAGATCTGCTTTACACAGCATTGGAAAATAAGGAATATCCACTAGGAATTTTTATTGACCTAAGAAAAGCTTTTGACACAGTAGACCACGACATCCTACTCCACAAACTTGACCATTACGGTATAAGAGGCCATGTGCTTGCTTATTTAAAATCTTGCCTTACTAATAGGTATCAGTATGTTACCATTAAAGACACAGCATCAACAACACGGCCACTTGATACTGGAGTTCCGCAGGGAAGTGTCCTTGGTCCCCTGCTCTTCCTCATATACATCAATGATCTTCCAAACGTATCCCAACACCTGAAACCCATTCTCTTTGCTGACAACACGACTTATGTCATCTCTCACCCTAATCTTGCCACCCTCAACACCATTGTTAACGAGGAGCTGATCAAAATATCGACTTGGATGACAGCCAATAAACTTACGCTTAACACTGACAAAACCTACTATATTATGTTTGGTAGCAGAGCAGGAGATGCACAAATTAACATTAAGATCGACAACACTCTAATTACCAGACATAATGAGGGCAAATTCCTAGACCTATACCTTGACAACAACCTGAATTTCAGCACCCATATCCAACACATAACCAAAAAAGTATCCAAAACAGTTGGGATCCTCTCCAAGATACGATACTACGTGCCGCAAAATGCCCTTCTCACACTATACCACTCATTTATCCATACCTCACCTATGCTATTTGTGCTTGGGGATCAACTGCAGCAACACACCTAAAGCCAATAATAACCCAACAAAAAGCTGCAGTAAGAATAATCACTAAATCCCATCCCTGGCAACACACCCCCCCACTCTTCATAGATCTAAACTTACTCCCTGTTCAGTACATCCACACTTACTGTGCAGTCTACATCTACAGGACCTTAACCCTTTGACTGTCGAAGGGCCAAATCCTGAAGTTGCTTCTGGTGTCGCAAAATATTCGAAAAAAAAAAATTATTTTTTCTTATGAAATGATAGAGAATCTTTTCCCGATTGTAAAGACACCAAAAAAACGAAATTTGATGGAAAACTGACGGAATTACGCTCTCGCGAAGTTAGCGACTTCGGCGATATTTAAAAATCGGCAATTTCGCCCACTTTGAGCCCTATTTTCGGCTAATTCCGTTATTCCAGTCAACCAAACTCATAACTATTTCTTCAGAACTCTATTTTTTCTATCGATTGAGTACAAGAAACTGCCCATTTACCGATTTCAACTACCCAATAACATGGTCAGAAATTTGCAATTTGGCCAATTTCACGAAAATTAAAAAATACGACAATTTCAAAATAAGGTCCAGAATGAACAATGCAGACATTCCTGGCTCTAAAATAACATTTTCTTTGTTCATCAGTCATGTCTCCAGGTCCCTGTGATATTACTCTTGCTTTTTATTTTGAAATTTTATTCAAACAAAAAATAGAAGATTTACTGTTATGCAGACTACTGCAATACTGTAATAATTGTAAAAATTACATCAACCCATTCATGACTGCGTATTAGAATGGCTATTTGGACATTTATTGGACAATGACATCATTTGTTCACTTTTGAACATCGGCAAAAATCAAACATTTCCTGTACTTTGTGCTCCATTTCCAGGTTCTTTTTATAGTAAAATTAATCAAAATCACCTCCATTTCTATAATATAGTTTCCATTCTATCAAATGAGACCAAGAAAACGAGAATACAACCACAAATACTATACGAAAATAGACCACAAAGTCGGCATTTTAATTAAAAAAAACGGTCGGAGTTTTTTTTTTCTCATTATGCACTGCGTGCTCCAGGATTTTTTTATGTGGTGCACACTGACCACACAGACCCATTCTCTCACATGTGGGCCTACTAGCTTTCTCCTGCCTCATTTGAAGCCGCTAGAATTTATGAGTATATATACGTCAAACACGGTACCTCGCAAACGTATATATACGGCCGCGACAGTCAAAGGGTTAAACTCCAATATCAACCTTGACCAAAACGCTTTCTTGATAGTTGTGACAGAACCCACAGGCATAACACCAGACACAAACATCTCTAAGACATTCCCCATATCCGACTAAACCTTTACAAAAATTCAATGTATGTCAAAGGCCCTAAAATCTGGAACACCCTACCTGAGAACTCTAGAACTGCAGACACATTCATCACCTTCAAAACTACCATTAGAAAACATCTTATCTCCCTGATAAACCCCATCAACTAACTACACGAATACCACCTGGTGGTTCACACTTACACTCACTCACCCATTTGACCATAAACAGAAATATTAATCTCAATCTTAAAATAATGAATCCTATGATACTCCAATACTGAAACTATGTACTGTGCCAAAACAAAAGCATTCACATTGCTAAACTCACAAATTAGTATTTGCTAAACTCACAAACTAGTATTTAGTCACTTAGCCATAATACCAACTTACCTCATAATTTGTAATATTTTAAAATAAAGAATTAAACTAAGTCTGCCCGAAATGCCTAGCCATGCTAGGCGTTCTAGTGGTACACTCTGTAATCATTATTTAACTATATGTAAACCACACAACAACCAAATTCTGTAAATTCAACATTGTAATCTTTATAGAGAATAAACTTTGAATTTGAATGCCACCGGTGGAACATGTGAGGCTGGCTCAGGCCTCACATAGACGCGTCTCGGACGAATAGCGTTGAGTGAGTTTTTTAGCGCTATGCGAGGCAAAATTTTAGTGATAAAATGTATCGCTATGCGGATTTAACGTTATGTGATGCAAACGGTATGCGGGGGTCCTCTGTACATGTATAAGAATATGGGGCAGAGGTTTGTGGCTATAGGAGGGTGGATGCAGGAGGAAAGAGGATTGATTGGTGGAATGAAGAAGTATAGGGTGTGATAAAAGAGAAAAAGGTAGCTTATGAGAGGTTTTTACAAAGAAGTGTTATAAGAAAAGCAGAGTACAGTGGTCCCTCGCTTTTCGTAGTTCTCGGCAATCGTAAATTTCGCCAATCATAGGGGTATTTTCGTATAAACATGGACTTGCTTTTCATAGGTTGACTCGCGAATAGTAGTTCATCCGGGACGCGTACGCACGGTGTGAGCCGGGGCGGCCTCCCTACCCAGCCAGTCTGGCATTGTTTACCAGTGAGTGAAGGTCCCCTCATGTGCTCCTATGAAATATTTCATAACATTCCACTCATTTTACCGCTTGCAAGTACTAAATAAGCTACCATGGCTCCAAAGAAAGCTAGTGCCAAGCCTGTGGTAAAGAAGGTGAGAAGTATGTACACTGACAAAGTCTTGGGCCATTTTAGGGAAGTGTTAAAGAGATGCCAGAAACAGAGCTCACTCCACAGTTACTTTGCGAGACAGGACTAGAGTGACTCTCAAGGTGGTCCTAGTGGCATTAAGAAACAGAGAAGAGAAGCAACCCCAGAGAAGCAATTGGTACCTGAGGTGTTGCTGGAAGGGGATTCCCCTTCCAAACTGTAATCAATCCAATCTCTCTCCTCCTCCAGTCTCTCATACACTAAGAAGAATCTCCAATAAAGGTAAGTGTTATGCTGTTAATGTTTCATTCATCATTTCCCATTGTATTGTTTATGTACTACATGTATATTTCATGTAAAACAATTTTTTATTTTAATACTTCTGGGTGTCAGGAACGGATTAATTGTATTTACATTATTTCTTGTGGGGAAAATTGATTCGCAAATCGTAAATTTCGTTTATAGTAGCTCCTCCAGGAACGAATTAATTACGAAAAACGAGGGACCACTGTATATGGAGAGTAAAAAGAAGGTGAAGAGAGTGGTGAGAGTGCAAAAGGAGAGCATATAACAGAGTGGGAGAGCACTGTCAAGAAATTTTGCTGAAAATAAGAAAAAATTTTGGAGTGAGACAAACAAGTTAAGAAAGCCTAGGGAACGACTGGATTTGTCAGTCAAAAACAGAGCAGGGGAGTTAGTTGATGGGGGAACTAGAGGTATTAGGTAGATAGTGGGAATATTTTGAGGAACTTTCAAATGTTGATGAAGAAAGGGAGGCAGTAATTTCATGCACTGGCCAGGGAGATATAACATCTTTTAGGAATGAAGAAGAGCAGGATGTGAGTGGGGGGAGGTGCATGAGGCATTATGTAGAATGAAAGAGGGTAAAGCAGCTGGAACTGACGGGATCATGACAGAAATGTTAAAAGCAGGGGATGATATAGTGATGGAGTGGTTGGTATTTTTTGTTTAATAAATCAATGAAGGAGGGGAAGGTACCTAGGGATTGGTAGAGAGCGTGTATAGTTCCTTTAAATAAAGGGAAGGGGGACAAAAGAGATTGTAAAAATTATAAGGGAGTAAGTTTGCTGAGTATACCAGGTAAAGTGTACGGTAGAGTCATTACTGAAAGAATTAGAGGTAAGACAAAATACAACTGCAGATGAGCAAGGAGACTTTAGAGTGGGTAGGGGATGTGTAGATTAAGTGTTTACAGTGAAACATATATGTGAACAGTATTTAGATAAACGTAGGGAAGTTTTCATTGCATGAATGGATTTAGAAAAGTGGATAGGGGAGCAATGTGGCAGATGTTTCAGGTGAATGGAATAGGTAGTAAGTTATCAAATGCTGTAAAGAGTTTTTATGAGGATAGCGAGGCTCAGATTAGGGTGTGTAGAAGAGAGGGAGACTACTTCCCAGGAAAACTAGGTCTTAGACAGGGATGTGTAATGTCACCATGGTTGTTTAATATATTTATAGATGGGGTTGCAAAAGAAGTAAATGGTAGGGTGTTGGGGAGAGGGGTGGGATTAAATTATGGGGAATCAAATACAAAATGGGAGTTGACACAGTTAATTTTTGCTGATGATAATGTGCTTATGGGAGATTCTAAAGAAAAGTTGCGAAGGTTAGTGGACGAGTTTGGGAGGGTGTGTAAAGGTAGAAAGTTGAAAGTGAACATAGATAAGAGTAAGGTGATGAGGGTATCAAACGATTTACATAAATAAAAATTGGATATCACATTGGAGAGAGGGGGTGTGGAAGAAGTGAATGTTTCCAAATATTTGGGAGTTGACTTGTCAGTGGATAGGTTTATGAAGGATGAGGCTAACCACAGAATTGATGAAGGAAAAAAGGTGAGTAGTGCATTGAGGTATCTGGGGAGACAAAAACATTATCCATGGAGGCAAAGAAGGGAATATATGAAAGTATAATGGTACCAACACTCCTGTATGGGTGTGAAGTTTGGGTTGCAAATGCTGCAGCAAGGAGGTTGCTGGAGGCAGTGGAGATGCCCTGTCTAAGGGCAATGTGTGGTGTAAATATTATGCAGAGAATTCAAAGTGTGGAAATTAGGAGATGTGGAGTTGCTAAAAGTATTAGTCAGAGAGCTGAAGAGGGGTTGTCGAGATGGAATGGTCATTAACCCTTTGAGGGTTTTCGTCGTACTAGTACGTCTTACGCGTAGGGGTTTTTGACGTACTAGTACTCATAAATTCTAGCGGCCTCAAATCTAGTGGGAGAAAGCTGGTAGGCCTTCATATGAAAGAATGGGTCTATGTGGTCAGTGTGCACAGTCTAAAAAAAATCCTGCAGCACACAGTGCATAATGAGAAAAAAAAAACTTTGACCATTTTTTTTGAATAAATCAGCGACTTTGCAGTGTATTTTCGTATGGTATTTATTGTTGTATTCTAGTTTTCTTGGTCTCATTTTATAGAATGGAAGACATATTACAGAAATTGAGATGATTTTGACTGGTTTTACAAAGAAAGGTGCCTTGAAATTGAGCTCAAAGTAGCAGAAATGTTCGATTTTTACCAAACTTCAAAAGTAAACAAATCGTGCCAAGCGTGCAATACACGTCAACTGGTGAGTCTAATATTCTTTCACAAGTGCACCAATAATATTTATACCATTTTTTACACTAATGCAGTAGTATGCATAACAGTAAATCTTATATTTTTTGTGAAAATAAAAATTCAAAGTGGAAAGCAAAAGAATATAAGAGGGGCCTTGAGACATAACTAATGACTAGAGGAAATGTCATTTTAGTGCCAGGAATGTCTTTCTTGTTTATTCTGGACCCTATTCGGAAATTGGCATCTTTTGAAATTTGTGTGAAATTGGCAAAATTGCTAAATTCTGACCACTGTACTGGATAGTTGAATTTCATAAATGAGTGGTTTCTTGCACCCATTCGATAGAAAAAATGGACTTCTAGCGAAATATTCATGTTTTTTGTCGACTAGTACAGTGAAATTGGCCGAAAATGGGGCTCAAAGTGGGCAAAATCGCCGATGCGTAAACATCGCCGAGACCGCTAACTTTGCGAGAGCATAATTCCGTAAGTTTTCTATCAAATTTCAAACTTTTGGTGTCTTTATGATCGGGAAAAGATTCTCTATCTTTCCATGAGATAAAATAATTTTTTTTTTTTTAAATTTGGCCGACCCTGAGAACGAGTTTCGGAGAGGGCCTGTCGACCCTCAAAGGGTTAAGAGAGAATGGATCAAAGTAGAATGACTTGGAGAGCATATAAATCTGTTGGGGAAGGAAGGTGGGGTAGGGGTCATCCTCAAGAAGGTTGGAGGAAGGGGGTAAACGAGGTTTTGTAGGCAAGGGGCTTGGACTTCCAGCAAGCATGTGTGAGCATGTTAGGAGTGAATGGAGATGAACGGTTGATCCAATGTATCAGAAATCATCCTCATGAGGATAGACTGAGAGCCCTCAATCTGCACTCTAGAAAAGCGTAAAATTAGAGGGGATATGACTGAGTTGTATAAATGCAAAACAGGAATAAATAAAGGGGACATAACTATTATTATATTTATTAACACACTGGCCGATTCCCACCAAGGCAGGGTGGCCCGAAAAAGAAAAACTTTCACCATCATTCACTCCATCACTGTCTTGCCAGAAGGGTGCTTTACACAACAGTTTTTAAACTGCAACATTAACACCCCTCCTTCAGAGTGCAGGCACTGTACTTCCCATCTCCAGGACTCAAGTCCGGCCTGCCGGTTTCCCTGAATCCCTTCATAAATGTTACTTTGCTCACACTCCAACAGCACGTCAAGTATTAAAAACCATTTGTTTCCATTCACTCCTATCAAACACGCTGACGCATGCCTGCTGGAAGTCCAAGCCCCTCGCACACAAAACCTCCTTTACCCCCTCCCTCCAACCTTTCCTAGGCCGACCCCTACCCCGCCTTCCTTCCACTACAGACTGATACACTCTTGAAGTCATTCTGTTTGGCTCCATTCTCTCTACATGTCCGAACCACCTCAACAACCCTTCCTCAGCCCTCTGGACAACAGTTTTGGCAATCCCGCACCTCCTCCTAACTTCCAAACTACGAATTCTCTGCATTATATTCACACCACACATTGCCCTCATACATGACATTTCCTCTGCCTCCAGCCTTCTCCTCACTGCAACATTCATCACCCATGCATCACACCCATATAAGAGCGTTGGTAAAACTGTACTCTCATACAACCCCTCTTTGCCTCCAAGGACAAAGTTCTTTGTCTCCACAGACTCCTAAGTGCACCGCTCACCCTTTTCCTCTCAATTCTATGATTCACCTCATCTTTCATAGACCAATCCGCTGACACATCCACTCCCAAATATCTGAATACATTCACCTCCTCCATACTCTCTCCCTCCCATCTAGCTAAGATAGGACTCGCAGCAATGGTTAAGTTGGAAAAATTCAGATTCAGGAAGGATATAGGAAAGCACTGGTTTGGTAATAGAAGTTAAAACACTGTGTAGTTTTAAAAATAGGTTCGATTAATAAATGAGTGGGTGTGGATTGGTGTTGGACCTGACTAGCTTGTGTTAATAGGTCTGATGCTGTGCACCTTCCTTTAGTGGATGTGACCTGACCTGACTAGGTGGGTCATTGGTTTAAGCCAGGAGGTGACTTGGACCTGCCTCACATGGGCTAGTAAGCCTACCTACCTGGAGAGTATTCCAGGGATCAACACCCCCGAGGCCCGGTCCATGACCAGGCCTTCTGCAGTGTTCTTTTTTATGTTCTTATAATAACATGCTACTTTTGGCATTAGATCAAAAGAGAATACATTATTTAAAAACTCAGTAAACTTGTGAAATTTTAAAAATGTTATAAGAGCCAGAATTTTCAAAATTTCTCAATATCTTTTATGAGTTATATTTTATTTATAAAATTTTTCGTCTTCTCTTTTTTAGTAAATGTTTACAGAAGAAGGGGTCACCAGCCCATTGCTCCCGGCATTTTAGCTGCCTCATACGACACGCATGGCTTACAGAGGAAAGATTCTTTTCCACTTCCCCATGGAAAATAGAAGAAATAAAGAAGGACAAGAACTATGAAGAAAAAGGAGAAAAAACCTAGATGTATGTATATATATATGCATGTGCGTGTCTGTGAAGTGTGACCAAAGTGTAAGTAGGAGTAGCAAAATATCCCTGTTATCTAGCATGTTTATGAGACAGAAAAAGACACCAGCAATCCTACCATCATGCAAAACAGTTACAGGTTTCTGTTTCACAGTCATCTGGCAGGACAGTAGTACTTCCCAGGGTGGTTGCTGTCTACCAACCTACTACCTAAGTGGGTGCGGGAGGGAAGAGGAGTGATTGGTGGAATGATGTAAAGAGAGTAGTAAGGAAGAAAAAGTTAGCATATGAGAAGTTTTTACAAAGTAGAAGTGATGCAAGGAGGGAAGAGTATATGGAGAAAGAGAGAGAGGTTAAGAAAGAAAGTGGTGAAGCAATGTAAAAAGAGAGCAAATGAGAGAGTGGGTGAGATGTTATCAACAAATTTTGTTGAAAATAAGAAAAAGTTTTGGAGTGAGATTAACAAGTTAAGGAAGCCTAGAGAACAAATGAATTTGTCAGTTAAAAATAGGAGAGAGAGTTATTAAATGGAGAGTTAGAGGTATTGGGAAGGAGGAGGGAATATTTCGAGGAATTGTTAAATGTTGATGAAGAAAGGGAAGCTGTGATTTCGTGTATAAGGCAAGGAGGAATAACATCTTGTAGGAGTGAGGAAGAGCCAGTTGTGAGTGTGGGGGAAGTTCGTGAGGCAGTAGGTAAAATGAAAGGGGGTAAGGCAGCTGGGATTGATGGGATAAAGATAGAAATGTTAAAAGCAAGTGGGGATATAGTTTTGGAGTGGTTGGTGCTATTATTTAATAAATGTATGGAAGAGGGTAAGGTACCTAGGGATTGGCAGAGAGCATGCATAGTTCCTTTGTATAAAGGCAAAGGGGACAAAAGAGAGTGCAAAAATTATAGGGGGATAAGTCTGTTGAGTATACCTGGTAAAGTGTATGGTAGAGTTATTATTGAAAGAATTAAGAGTAAGACGGATAATAGGATAGCAGATGAACAAGGAGGCTTTAAGAAAGGTAGGGGGTGTGTGGACAAGGTGTTTACAGTGAAACGTAAGTGAACAGTATTTAGATAAGGCTAAAGAGGTTTTTGTGGCATTTATGGATTTGGAAAAGGCATATGACAGGGTGGATAGGGGGGCAATGTGGCAGATGTTGCAGATGTATGGTATAGGAGGTAGGTTACTGAAAGCAGTGAAGAGTTTTTGCAAGGATAGTGAGGCTCAAGTTAGAGTATGTAGGAAAGACGGAGATTATTTCCCATTAAAAGTAGGCCTTAGACAAGGATGTGTGATGTCACCGTGGTTGTTCTATATATTTATAGATGGGGTTGTAAGAGAAGTAAATGCGAGGGTCTTGGCAAGAGGCGTGGAGTTAAAAGATAAAGAATCTCACATAAAGTGGGAGTAGTCACAGTTGCTCTTTGCTGATGACACTATGCTCTTGGGTGATTCTGAAGAGAAGTTGCAGAGGTTGGTGGATGAATTTGGTAGGGTATGTAAAAGAAGAAAATTGAAAGTGAATACAGGAAAGAGTAAGGTTATGAGGATAACAAAAAGATTAGGTGATGAAAGATTAGACATCAGATTGGAGGGAGAGAGTATGGAGGAGGTGAATGTATTCAGATATTTGGGAGTGGACGTGTCAGCGGATGGGTCTATGAAAGATGAGGTGAATCATAGAATTGATGAGGAGACAAAGAACTTTGTCCTTGGAAGCAAAGAGGGGAATGCATGAGAGCATAGCTTTACCATCACTCCTGTATGGGTGTGAAGCATGGGTGATAAATGTTGCAATGAGGAGAAGGCTGGAGACAGTGGAGATGTCATGTCTGAGGGCAATGTGTGGTGTGAATATAATGCAGAGAATTCGTAGTTTGGAAGTTAGGAGGAGGTGCGGGATTGCCAAAACTGTTGTCTAGAGGGCTGAGGAAGGGTTGTTGCAGTGGTTCGGACATGTAGAGAGAATGGAGCGAAACAATGAATTCAAGAGTGTATCAATCTGTAGTGGAAAGGAGGTGGGGTAGGGGTCGGCCTAGGAAAGGTTGGAGGGAGGGGGTAAAGGAGGTTTTGTGTGCGAGGGGCTTGGACTTCCAGCGGGCATGCGTGAGCATGTTTGATAGGAGTGAATGGAGACAAATGGTTTTTAATACTTGACGTGCTGTTGGAGTGTAAGCAAAGTAACATTTATGAAGGGATTCAGGAAAACCGGAGGCCGGACTTGAGTCCTGGAGATGGGAAGTACAGTGCCTGCACTCTGAAGGAGGGGTGTTAATGTTGCCATTTAAAAACTGTAGTGTAAAGCACCCTTCTGGCAAGACAGTGATGGAGTGAATGATGGTGAAAGTTTTTCTTTTTCGGGCCACCCTGCCTTGGTGGGAATCGGCCAGTGTGATAATAATAATCATTTGTGCTTTATTGTTATCTGTTTACAATAATGTTTTATCACTGATTACATCATTGCTAAGTTAATCTTAAGTTAATTTTAAGCCAGCCCGTAATGCTCTGCATACAAGTGGCTTTGGCATGCTGCTCTTACCTGTATTTTTTTGTACCTCTGTATGTATGCTCAAATTACTAAATAAAAAATAAATAAATAAATAAAAAAAAATATTTATAAAGTTCTACAGTTTTGTTAGAAAAACTATTAAATTTCTTGTAAGAGACTAGTTTAAAAAATTAATAGAAAATGGTGAATCGACTCCAACATGGCCACAGTTTGAATATGAAAATGGTATACAATATCAACAGGACAATTCAAACTTTTTGCCTACGCAGTAGGCTTCTTCAGTCGAATACAGAATAACAGAAGCAGTAGAGATTTGAAGACAATGCAATCGGTCCATCACCCTTGAAGACGTAGTTTTGAGGTCATCAGTCCCTCAGCCTGGAGAAGTTTTTTGCTCCATAGTCTGGAACAATGTTTCAACTTCAAATTGTTTGACTATGGAGCAAAACTCTTCTCCATGCTGAGAGACTGACCACTTCAAAACTGTCTTCAAGAATGATGGACTGATTACATCTCTACTGCTTTTGCTATTCTGTACTTGACTGAAGAAGCATATTGCGTAGACGAAAAGTTTTGTTATAAAGATACCTAACTGTTGCACAGGTGTCTTACTTATGGGCCCAATTTATTATAAAAATAAGTCTCAGTAAGATACATCTGTGCTTAGTGTTTGAAGCCAATCTGAAGAGGTATTCCCTAGTGTTTAAATGGAAACTAATTTATTTAATAAAACTGAAAAGTACCTAGCTTTTTTGTAATAAGGCTCACCAACACAAAGTTTGAAGCCTATCACATAAAAAGACACTCCAGTAATTGCCCTGAATTCAGCATTTATATGTTTTTCTAATAATGCCAGAAAAAAAAAAGATTTGTACCTTTGCAGACAAGATTTATGTTAACTATCTATCTTACTGAATACATAAGCATTTTTTTTTTTTTTTTATTCGCCGGTATTCTCCCGGCCCGGGTCTTTTCCAAGTAGTGGTGACCCGGCCAACATAAGCATTAATATTAGGAAGCCTATTAGTAGAGGCATTGTTTAGTTATTGAATGGATATTAATATCACAGTTTAAATAAAATTTAGACCAAGGCAGCTTATTAATGAAGATCAATGTAGTTCAACAACATAAACTTTGCATTCAGCAAAACACACTGTTGGAAGGTAATCAAAAGAGATTTTCTCTAGTTATCACACATCCTGTTGGTAAGATACCTTAGCCACTGAAGACTGACCCCATTCAATTTCACTGGACGCCTTTGTCAAATTAGAACACTCCTTTTTAAAATGTTAATAGTCAAGCAGGAGAGGCTTTTGTTAGTTAATAGACAAATTCCAAGAACTTGAAATCGACTCTAACGCTGATCATACATATGCAAATGCTAATAGCTGCATGAACCTTTCCCATGTGCAGTAAACCAATGTTGAAAAGGTGAAGCCAATTGAATAAGACATTCTGAAGATATAGGTGAAAGTTTGGAGGAAAGGAAAAAATTAAAAAGACAAGAAAATAATCAGGCAACCACTTAAAAGTACATAAATCTCGGAATGGATTGAAGGTTGAACATGGCAAGTCCTAAAACTCACTTATACCTGATATACCTTTGAAGAGTTTTGAGAGTTTCTCTACTCTCTGAGCCTAACCATGGGCCAGGCTTATCTTGTGCTTGCCCGGTCAACTAGGCTGTTGCTACTGGAGGCCTGCTGCCCCACATATCCATTGCAGCCTGGCCCATCTGGCACCTGGTGAAGATACTTGTCCAGTTTCCTCTTGAAGGTTTCGACACTTGTAGCCGTGTTTCTGATATCTTCTGGTAAGATGTTGAATAGTCTGGGACCCCAGATGTTGATACAGTGTTCTTTTTTTGTCCCCACCGCACCCCTGCTCCTCACTGGGTTTATTTTACACTTCCTCCTATACCTCTCACTCCAGTATGTTATGGCAGTGTGCAGATTTGGGACCAGGCCCTCGAGTACTTTCCAGGTATATATTATCATGTATCTCTCCTCCGCTCCAGTAAGTGCATGTTCAAGACTTGAAGGCATGTTTTACTGGCTCAATGTGACTCATAAACAATCTCTATTTGTTCCAGCTCTTATATTTCTCCTGCTTTGAATGAGGCTGTCAGCACTGAGCAATATTCTAAGCGAGGGAGCACCTGTGATTTGAAGATTGTCACCATCAGCATTATTTCCCTTGTTTTGAAAGTTCTCAATATCCACCCCATCATCTTCCTGGCTGTTGTGATCTTTGTCTTATGGTCTTTGAAAGAAAGGTCAGCTGACATAATTATTCCCAGGTCTTTTACGTGTTCCTTACGTTCTATTTGGTGACCCTCTTGAGTTTTGTATGTAGTGTTCCTTTTGAGTTTTCCATACCTAAGCAGCTAGAACTTATCACCATTGAACATCATGTTCTCCATTGCCGACTGAAAAACCCTGCTTATGTCTTCCTGTAATTTTTCAGTGTCCTCTACTGTTGTGACCTTCATGCTTATTTTAGTGTCATCTGCAAATGATGATACAAAAGTATACCAAGTGTTTTTATCTATGTCTGCTATGAGGATGAGAAACAGCAGAGGTGCCAGGACAGTGCCTTGGGGCACTGAGCTTTTGACCTCGCAGATGCTGGATCTTGCCCTGTTCACTACTACTACTTGTGTTGCGTGTGTTAGGAACCCGAAAACCCATCTGCCTACCTTCCCAGTAATACTCATGGCCCTCATTTTGTGCGCTATCACTCCATGATTGCAGTTGTTAAATGCCTTTGCAAAAATCTGTGAAAATCACATCTGCATTTTAGCCATCTTCCAATGCCTCTGTAATTCTGTCATAATGGTTCAGCAGCTGTGATAGGCATGACTGTCCTGCTGTAAAACCATGCTGGTTCAGGTTATGCTGGTTGTGCCATTCCATTCAATTTGTAATCTGCCGTGGGTTCAAATTCCACCCGTTCCCTGATTTGTTTGCAGCCGTGTTATTACAGTGTTGTGACTCATAAATGGACACCTTCAAAGATACCTAAAAATATTTTGGTGGAGAGGGAATCTACAGCTGACTAGACTTTTGTATTCAACAGTTGGCCTGCCCAGCTCTGTGCTACAGCAGGTGAATGTGACGGTGTTCAAGTCTGAAGAATGTGACAAGAGCTATAGCACTCTTCTGGAGTACTCTGACACCTGGCCTCTGGGCATTGGGGAGGAGACAGTGTGTGCAGGAGACCGTAACGGAGGCAGAGATTCCTGTCAGGTAATAACATCCACGTATATGCGGTGATCCTTTGCTTGTTATGTGGGGGTAAAAAATATACACCTACCATCCGACTTACGACCGAGTTCGGTTCCAAGAAACCGGTCGTAAGTCGAACTTTACTACTGAACATCAAAACATTTTTGTAATGACTTTATTTTATTGTTTTATTTTGGTATTTCATGTTTTACTTTACTTTTTATGTTGTTAGTACTGTATTTTATACTGCAAGGTTTAGGATAAACACTGTGTACAACAGAAATAGTTGTTTATTTCCCAGAAATTTGGCATAAAAAACACGGTCGTAAGTCAAGTGGTCGTAAGTCGAGCAGGTCGTAAGTCGGATGGTAGGTGTATCTCAAGTAGACGTGTCAGCGATGCCATTCCTGGGAATTTTTCCCAAGGTCTTGGAATTTGGGGATCCACCTTGGGTTCTCGAGTGTAAGATGTAAAAACTCAGGCCATTTGGGACTTCTACTGCATTCTTGTAAATTTTTTTTTTCAATCTCTACTGCATATTTAAGAGAAAATGGCAAATATTTTTAGCACAGTAAATGACACACATTGTACAGCAACTAGCTGCCTTCAGTACACGTCAGTTGTCACTCCATAGTCCCCCCCCCCCCCAAGTCCATGACTTCTGCTCAAAGGTAAAAATAACAGTTACATTTCTAGATGCTGCAGAAGTTAACAGTGCTACTGTTACAGGATTGTACAAAGCAGGGAAAGAGGTATTTACAACCAGAGAAATTCTCACTGGCAACTGGATTCACTAGTGACAATTGCTCTACAATGGTGGGAATAAATAGTGATTTACACGCATTTCTCAAGAAGGATTTTCCAAATGTGTTTGTCCTAGGCTGTATATACCACTTGTTTGCTTTGTGCTCCAGACATGCCAGCAACCATCTACATTCATGACTGGAATCATTTCTGAAAGACTTGTGCTGTTATTTTTTGCATAGTGGCAAACAGCATCATGAGCTCCAGTTTATCCAGGAAATGTCACAGACCCCATGTCACAAAATGGTCAAGCTGTCACAAACTAGTGGCTCTTTAGAGGTAAACAAATATCAGGAATATTGAAGCAGTGTATGGTCTTCCTATAGTAAATCATCTCTTTCTTTCGAGCGAGTTTAAATGTCATTTCTAGTACAGTGGACCCTCGACCAACGGTGGCATTGACTAACGCCAAAATCGACTAACGGTGCACTTTGGCATAAAAATATTGGCTCTACAAAGGCGAAAAACTCATCTAAAGGCTTTCATCCCAAACGTCTCCATGCGGCCTGAGCGGACCCAGCCGCTCCAAGACTCCATACACAGCCAGTGTGGCATTGTTTACAAGCCGTTGTGGTCGATCCCACGTGTACCTGTGATATATTTTGCATTATTCCATTGTTTTTAGTGCTTGTAACTGCTAAATAACCTAGGTAGTAGGTTGGTAAACAGCAACCGCCCAGGGAGGTACTACCGTCCTGTCAAGTGAGTGTAAAATGAAAGCCTGTAATTGTTTTACATGATGGTAGGATTGCTGGTGTCTTTTGTCTGTCTCATAAACATGCAAGATTTCAGGTATGTCTTGCTGCTTCTACTTGCACTTGGGTCACACTACACATACATGTACAAGCATATATATAAACACCCCTCTGGGTATTCTTCTATTTTCTTTCTAGTTCTTGTTCTTGTTTATTTCCTCTTATCTCCATGGGGAAGTGGAACAGAATTCTTCCTCCGTAAGCCATGCGTATTGTAAGAGGCGACTAAAATGCCGGGAGCAAGGGGCTAGCAACCCCTTCTCCCATATAAATTACTAAATTTAAGAGAAACTTTCGTTTTTCTTTTTGGGCCACTCTGCCTTGGTGGGATACGGTCGGTGTGCTGAAAGAACTGCTAAATAAGCCCATGGGCCCCAAGAAAGATTCTAGTGCCAACCCTGTGATAAAAAGGGTGAGAATTACAATGGAATTGAAGAAAGAGATGATTGAAAAATATGAACATCTTAGTGTGTGAGAAATCCCTGATGTACTCTTGCTAATGATTAACTCGCTTAAAAAAATCAGCATATCACTCTTACCTACTAATGCTAATGCATGTTTTCACCCCCAGGGCGACTCTGGTGGGCCTATCGTATACAGTAACTCAACCAGAGGCTACATCTTGGCCGGCATAGTGTCACGCGGGTATGGCTGTGGTCTTCTGGATTACCCTGGTCTCTATGTCAAC
The DNA here is from genome assembly GCF_038502225.1 of Cherax quadricarinatus. Lineage (NCBI taxonomy): Eukaryota > Metazoa > Arthropoda > Malacostraca > Decapoda > Parastacidae > Cherax > Cherax quadricarinatus. The sequence continues at coordinate 20,754,078 of NC_091363.1, read as the reverse complement.
ATTCGTCATCCGTTATACCTCGCTTGGATCAAGAATGTTGCCTTCTAGAGACAGCAGCCCTTATTTGAAGATGAAGAAACTATTCACCCAGAGCTTTTTCTTTAGACAATGCTGAAATAAACAGCAATTAGCAAATAAGCATTAAATTAATGGCTATCTTTATAAAAATATTATATATTTTGTTTATACACCTACCATCCGACTTACGACCACTCGACTTACGACCATGTTTTTTATGCCAAATTTCTGGGAAATAAACAACTATTTGTGTTGTACACTGTTATATCTTGGAAATTGGTCATCCTGTGTTACTTAACTATTGTAAGAGAATAAGATCATCACTTAATATTATAGCACGAAAGTCCCCATTTATAGCTAAAATAGAGACTTTCGGCATTATATTATTATCTGTTTAATATAAAAAATACCATGGTATTATCACTATTATTATTATTATTATTAGGTAGGATTTCTTATGTATATACAGCATACGAGTCTCGGAACCATCTGGTAAATTGTTTATGTCCGGCTGACTGATGTTTGGGTCAGGTGATCCAACCTGATGACAGGTCAACAGACTGGCAGGTAGTCAGTCCGCTCCCTGTTCTAGCCTTGACAACTGATCGTATATTGGTTCTCTCTTAGGGTGTACTGTTTGAATGGGTTTGAGAATTAGTCTCTAGAGCTGACTCAGTTTGTTCCTAATTGCTCTGAAAGATTCTTTTGATATTTATATTCTTGGTCAGTTCAGTAATCCATAGAGATACGTCTTCTCAGACACTCTTGCTTTCTACTTCCTTTACGGCCGGATTCAAAGGTCTTGTTGAATCTTGTAGTTTGAGTTTACATAGTCTTGTTAAGACAAAGACGTAAATGTTAGTGAAGACTTAATTACAGGAAGAAAAATTAATCTTCCTTATTAATGTGATACTAACATGATTTTGAACTAAATATGTATATTGTAAAATTGTACAAAGTATTAAGATATAATATTAGGTACAGAGAAAAGATAAAGTATTGTATTTAAATACTTCAACAAATTTGAATATTATTCTATGGAGTTTCCCAGTTGAAATTATTTCCCCTACACTCTAAAATACCTTTAACTAACTCGGATCCAAAATCTTGTTGCATAAGAAAAAAATAGTAACAGACCACATTCTGAAGTTCTTCATAAAATTTCTTATTCGCAACATACACAGTGTTTATCCTAAACCTTACAGTATAAAATACAATATTAACAACATAAAAAGTAAAGTAAAACATGAAATACCAAAATAAAACAATAAAATAAAGTCTTCACAAAAATGTTTTGTTGATATTCAGTAGTAAAGTTCGACTTACGACCGGTTTCTCAGAACCGAACTCGGTCATAAGTCGGATGGTAGGTGTACTATTACTAAATGTAAAAGGAGGAACTTTCGTTTTTCCTTTTGGGCCACCCTGCCTCGGTGGGATACAGCCAGTGTGTTGAAAGAAAGATTATACATTTTTTTTTAATTTTATCATTTGAACTTTTTTTCCAAAGTATCTTTGAGAAACTGCTATGGTAGAGGTTAATTAAAAATTACACAACACAAAAGCTAGAAAATTTACTCAGTTTAGATTTATTTCATAATGCTAGTACCCCAATCATCTTTAGGAGTCCTTTGCAATTTACATGAAATGATTACACAGATGAGTGAAGTAATTACTTTATTTTCCCCAAACAAATTATTTTTATGATTTTTTTTTTCAACAAGTCGGCCGTTTCCCACCGAGGCAGGGTGACCCATAAAAGAAAGAAAATGTTTTCATCATCATTCAACACTTTCACCTCCCTCAAACACAATCACTGTTTTTGCAGAGGTGCTCAGAATACAATAGTTTAGAAGAATATACAAATAAAGAAACACAACATATCCCTCCAAACTGCCAATATCCCAGACCCCTCCTTTAGAGTGCAGGCATTGTATTTCCTATTTCCAGGGCTCAAGTCTGGCTATATAAAAATAACCAGTTTCTCTGAATCCCTTCACTAAATAATACCCTGCTCACACTCCAACAGCTTGTCAGGTCCCATATACCATTCATCTCCATTCACCCCTATCTAACACGCTCATGCACGCTTGCTGGAAGTCCAAGCCCCTCGCCCACAAAACCTCCTTCCTTCCCCTACATTATTATTATTATAATAAAAAAAGAAGCGCTAAGCCACAAGGACTATACAGCGCTGCAGGGCAGGAAGGAAGCGAGGGCATCAGGTGGCAAAAGGGAGATGGATGAGTAATAGGTTACGGATAACAGCGGGGTAGTGGATGGTGAAAGGGTAAAGGGCACCAAGAGACTGAACTAGAAAGGGCTGAGGGGAGTGCGAAAAGTATCATCAGAGTTTGTGGAGTAAATCAGTCGTTGTCAAGAAGTCAATGAGAGAGCCAGGATTAAAGGAGGGTCCATCAGCAAGAAGGGAAGGTAAAGAGAGCGTAGTAGAACGAAGACGACGTTGGAGGTAAATTCTGCGTGCTCGTTGATAGAGGGCAGTCTAACAGAATGTGGCTAATTGATACTGGAACTTAACACTGCTCAGAGAGGAACAGGGTGCCTCTCCATGAGAAACCCATGTGTGGCCAATGCGAAGGCGGGAGAGAGTGGTCTCCCAACCTCAGCACTGATGACAAGAAGACGGCCAGTAACCTATGCTCGGTTTAATAGAATGAAGTTTGTTACCGAGCAGAGTTGACCAACATTGTTGCCAATGGGTGCGAAGGTGGGTAGCTATTACAGCAAAATAGTCCAGAAATGGAACACCTCTATAGGAAATTGGTAGGTCATGTACTGCTGACCGCGCAGCAGTGTCTGCCTGTTCATTGCCCTGTACGTCGACATGACCAGGGACCCAACAAAAAACAATATCTTTATGATTGGTAGAGATACGGCGTAGCCAAAGTTGGATACAGAGAACTAGGGGATGAGATGTATCAAATTTTCGTATAGCCTGCAGACCACTAAGGGAGTCTGAGACTACTACAAATGATGACAGAGGCATAGATGCGATACGAATAAGTGCTGCAAGAATGGCATACAGTTCAGCAGTACAAATGCTAGCTGAAGATAGTAAATGCCCCCGCACGACGCTGTCCGGAAACAATGCTGCGAATCCGACGCCGTCTGAAGACTTAGAGCCATCTGTGTACACAGCGATGGCATGAGAATGGGAGTGGAAGTGATCAAGAAAAAGAGAGCGGGAACCCACCGTAGGCAGTTGAGCTTTCGAGTAAGGGAGTGAGAAAGAACAGACCCTAACAGCTGGAACTTCCCAGGGGGCTAGGGAAAAGTGAGATGCTACATGAACATATAAAGGTGGTAACTGAAGGGAAGACAAGAGTGAATGTAGGCGAATAGAAAAGGGATGGAGCAAACGGGCGGCGAACGAATAAAGAATGTCTACTAATATCGGTGACCATTCTATAAATAAAGGATTGTGTAGATTGTGAGAGCGTACATAGTAGCGAAGGCAATGGGCATCACGGCGATCAGACAAGGATGGAACATTCGCTTCTGCATAGAGGCTCTCAACAGGGGAAGAGCGAAAAGCACCAAGGCACAAACGTAATCCTTGGTGATGGATAGAGTTAAGGCTAGAGAGAGTAGCAGGAGAGGCCGCGGAATAAATCTGGTCACCATAATCGAGTTTCGATAAAACGAGGGCTGAATGTAGGCGAAGCAGAGTTCGACGATCAGCTCCCCAGGAAAGATGAGCAAGGGTTTTAAGGAGGTTTAGCTGGCTGTGACAAGTTGCCTTCAGAGAGGTAATGTGAGGTTTCCAGGATAACCTACGGTCAAAGAGAAGGCCTAGAAACGGGAGCCATAGAGATACAAAGGATGATCGGAGATAACAGAGCGTCTAGTGAAAGTAATTTGGTGAGTTTTGGTACTTGAAAATTTAAACCCATGCGTGGTGGCCCAAGTGGAAACACGGTCGACCGCATGCTGGAGAGAAACTGCAATAAGATGACAGTCAGCACCTGCACAAGCAATAGCGAAGTCATCAACATACTGTGATGACCAAATATTGGGTGGAAGAACAGATGCCAAATCATTTATAGCAAGGAGAAAAAGTGTTGTGCTTAGAACACATCCTTGAGGGACACCTTCAGCTTGGACGAAGTACGGGGAAAGAACATTATTGACTCGAACACGGAAATGTCTGTCAGTTAAAAAGTTCTTGAGGAAGTATGGTAGATTGCCTTGGAGGCCTAAGGAATGGGCCTGGGCCAAAATATTATACCTCCAAGTTGTGTCATATGCCTTCTCAAGGTCAAAAATATGGCAATAACTGAGTGATTATTCGCAAAGGCATTACGAACATACGTATCCAAGCGTAGTAAGGGGTCTATGGTAGAACGACCCTTACGAAAGCCATATTGACTAGCGCAGAGACTGTTGTGTGTGTCTAAATACCACATTAAACGCCGATTTACGAGACGTTCCATCACTTTGCAAACTGCACTAGTAAGAGCGATGGGACGATAGTGGGAGGCATCATGTCCTGTAGTACCCGGTTTGCGGAAAGGGAGAACAATGGCAGATTTCCACAGCTGGGGAAGAACTCCTTGTGCCCAAATAAGATTGAAGAGGTGTAAGAGGACTACAAGGGCTGACTGATGTAAATGTTGTAACATATGAATATGAATGTCGTCAGGCCCAGCTGCCGATGATCGGCAAGCTGAGAGCATTGCCTCTAGTTCTTGAAGTGTAAAAGGCACATTATACTGTTCTTCTCTGAGACAAGAAAAGTCCAAGGGTACTAACTCTCTGGCAGACTTTGAGGAAAGAAACGAGGGGTATAGATGGAGCCCTCAGGAAATATGGACCAGATGTGTGCCAAGTTCAATGGCAACGTCGAGAGGGTTTGCTACATCAACACCAGCGACCCGTAGAACAGGAGCCGGGTCAGGAGAATATTTACCACTCAATTTCCTCACTTTTTTCCAGACTGCACTCATAGAAGAAGCAGAGGTGATGGTGGAAACATAGTCTCGCCAACAAGTGCGTTTAGCTTCACGGATGACACGGCGAGCGATCGCACGCTTCTGCTTAAAATCAAGAAGTCTCTCAGCGGTTCTATTGTACCGGTACCTGCCCCATGCAGCGCATTTCAAACGTACTGCATGAGCACAAGCAGGAGACCACCAAGGCACGCACTTCTGAGAATGCCTGCCTGAGGTTTGGGGTATAGAATGAGAAGCTGCGGTATAAACTGACGTCGAGATGTGTAGGAGCTCATCAATGGAGGATGAAGAAGGAACCTCACTAAAAGCAGTGAGGTGTGAGTAAAGATCCCAATTTGCCCGATCAAATTGCCAGCGAGGGCTACGGAAAGGTGGTGAATAGGAAGGAGAAGTAAGAATGATTGGAAAATGATCGCTGTCATGTAAGTCCGGTAGAACAGACCAGGTGAAGTCTAGTGCAGTGGAGGAAGAGCAGACTGATAGATCGATGCAAGAGTGAGTATGAGTACGAGGATCAAAATGGGTGGGAGTACCCGTATTTAAAACATGGAGGGGGTGAGAGGCAAGAAAAGCCTCCAACTGGATGCCACGTGAGTCACAATGAGACCCCCCCAGAGGAAATGGTGGGCATTAAAATCACCAAGTAACAGAAGTGGTGGTGGTAAGGATGACACAAGAAAGGCAAAGTCTGGGATAGAAAATGCTCGAGAAGGAGAGAGATATAAAGAACATATTGTAAACCACTTATTCAAGTGGATACGGGCTGCAGTGTAATGCAGCGAGGTATGGACAAATAGTTGACAGTATGGAATATCATTGCATAGAAGAAGGGCACTTTCATTAAAGGTCACATCTGAGAAAGGATCCGAAGAATACAATAAATTATAGCCTGAGATAGGTTGGAAAACAGCCGAGTGTAATTTTGGTTCTTGTAAGCAAGCACCAACAGGGGAAAACCTGTAAAGTAACATCTGAAGCTCACCCCGATTACCCGAGGCCGCGGATATTCCACTGTAAATAGGCCATGATTGGCGATGAAGAAAATACCAGGAATCTGTAGGTAAAGGCACCTACAGACTAGAGGGGTTAGAAAAGTCAACGTGTGGTGGCATTGGAAGACGTTCAAGCAGCGAAGAAACGGAGCGTTGCGAAGAATGGGGTTGTGAAGATGGAGGAGAGGGAAGAGAAGGAACAGGAAGTGAATCAGTGTCTATTGAAGGTTTAGTCTCTGCAATATATTCTGAAATGGCTTCAAGTGTTTCTAAATTCAAAGATGTATGGGAGACCATATTGGAGATAGAAAGAGGAGGGTGAGTAAAGATTGGGACAGTAATGGACTGTACCAAAGTAGAGGGGGAAGGAAGAGTGTAAGGGACTGGAGATGAAGTGTGGAGGGGGACAGAAGAGGCAGAAACCTGGGAGGTGTCAGAAGAGGGAGAAACTTGGGAGGGGACGGGGGTGGAAGGCATAGTACGAGGAGGAGGGTGAATCTCCACACTTGTAATAGAGCCAGAGAGAGGGAAAGAACTAGGTACAGAGACTGGAAAGGTAAAGTGTGGAGGTGGAAGAAGGGAAGGAAGGGGCAAAGAAGATTTGAGCAATGTGGATTTTTTGGACTTCTGAGAAGTAGAGGGGTAATTGGTATTAGGTGTCGTATGAGGTCTTGTCGATACTGGGGCTAGTGAGGAAGGACGCAAAGATGCGAGAACAGACTGAGTTGTAGTCGGGATGTCAGAGCCAAGGACAGCAAAAGGATTAGATGCCAGAGTGGCTATGGGAGGGGTAACAACAGAGGAGGCTGCAGAAGATGGGACCCCAGAAGTGGGGGGATGTTTTGAAACACGAGAATAAGAAACACGGGGTAGTCTCCCTTGGAGGCGGAGATGAGTAACTGACATAGCAAAAGGGAGACCTTCTGCCTCTTTGAGGCAACGGATTTCACGTTCATTTAAGTAGACCTGGCAACGGCGGGAGTACGAAGGGTGAGCTTCATTACAATTAAGGCAAGATGGAGGTTGACTGCAAGATGTATTAGAATGGTCGTCGGCACCACAGACTGGGCATTCGGCCATAGATCTGCAATATTTCGCTGGGTGGCCAAAACGCCAGCAATTTCTACATTGTTGCGGTGTAGGTATCGCCTTTCGAACTTGTAACCAATGTCCCGCGACATATACAGAGGATGGGAGTTCTCGGCTGTCAAAAGTTAAACGAGCCACATTGCAAGGGTAATGTCTCCACCCCCAGGCAGGAAGGACATAAGTGTCTACTTTGAGGATTGGGAGATCCTGGAGTTCCAGCTGTTCAAGAATGTCATTGCCACATGACTGGAAATGCTGTTGGACTATGGTATGGGGCAGAATGACAGTACCACTACAAGAACTGAGAGAAAGATGTTTTTCAATAGTGATAGTAGTATCGATATTCGAAAGGAGAAAAAGATCATGAGCTTGGGTAGCATTCTGGACAGTGACGATGCGCGTACCGCTCTTGAGAGCATGAAATGAAATATCTCTACCAATATGACACAGGAGCGCTTTGCCAATACTATGGTCAGAAAGGTAGGCAGAAGAAGTCGGTCTTAAAGTAAAGAATTTAGTCCATTGTGTGGTCCGAAACTGAGCGTGGAGAGGGAGTGCTTGACGTGTCGGTCTTTTCCGAGTAGAATGGGAAGGTAACGAAGGAGCATGATCAGAAGATTAACGTTGGCGTTTAGGAGTAGGACCGGAGTTGGTCCGGTGTGAAATGGGCGGGCGATTCGAAAATTGCCATACCGTAGAGGGAGAAGCCGGAAGCATAGTCAAAGGAGAGTGGAGTTCAGACAAATCGAAGGAGTCAGTCGAAGCCCCGGTACCTGAAGCAGGTGAGGAAACAGCACCAGCAAGAGGTACAGGGGCATCAGGAGTGTCCGAAGAGTGGTCTAAACACAAGGCAGGGTCAGAATGGGGTGCGGTATCAAGAAGGGGCCCGGGGGTAGTGGGTTTATGGATTGGGTTCTCCATTGTTAGGTTACTCCTTTGCTTTTTGTTTTTAAGAAAAAAAAAGAAATAAAATAAAATAAAAAAAAAGAATAAAAAAAGGGGGGAGCGGGGAGGAATAGTTCCCAGGAGGAATGAAAGGGCCGGAAATCTCCCTCCACGCCCAAGAGGACCTCAGCACCGCTAGTAGCGCAGATGCAGCATGGAACCTGTGTCATACCCTACCCTTCATGCCAGTAAACCAGCAATCCGGGATAGCAACCTCACATCTGCCGAGCTACCTCGGTGGACAAAAGAGAGGGCGGCCGGATATCCGCCACAAAGCATACCTCCTTCGGCCACCACCCCTGGAATCCGAAAGGTGGCTTCCAGAGATACACCCGTCGCCCGAAAGACACCCAAAGCTACTCCGGTATACCAGAGAGGGATCGGGACATCCCCAGGCGATCCAGATTCCATGGCAAACTACGCCACCGCCTAGAACCTCAACGGAATGGGATGGACCCCGGTGTCCTTTCCCCTACCTAGGAACTAGCGCGCCTGTGGGAGAAATCCCAAAGGCCAAAAAGAGAAAGGGCAAAAGGGAGGGGAGGAATGGAAAAAGGGGAGGATGGGATAGGGGAGGGGAGAATGGGGGGTAATTAGGTTCGGTCTGAGGAAGAAGACCGACAGGGCTAATTCCTCAGACCAAGAGCCTCTTCACCACGCCAAGGAACCCCCCTTGAAGAGCCCTTCCCCTACAGATTTATATGCTCTCCATGTCATTCTACTTTGATCCATTCTCTCTAAATGACCAAACCACCTCAACAGCCCCTCTTCAGTCCTCTGACTAATACTTCTCCTAATTTCCACACTCCAAATTTTCTGCATAATATTCACACCACACATTGCCCTTAGGCAGGACATCATAATTTCTTTGAAAAAGTGGAGGGACAAAAGAGCAGTAATTTATAGGAAATAAATGAACATTCCAGATAAATGCTTTATTTTTGGGATGTTGAGCTAAGTTTTTTCACACAAACCAAATATAGCCCAGCAAAGGACCTAACTGCATTATTATAATCAAAAAGAAGCACTAAACCTACAAGGGCTATACAGTGCAGTGGGGCAGAGGATAGTGCAGGGTTATAAAGTAGCAAGGGTGGAGTGGATAACAAAGGGAGAGTTCAAAAGGGCTGAGAGGAGTGCTAGAGGAAGGATCATCAAAGTTTGTGTAGTAAATCAGTTACTACTGTCAAAAAGTCAATGAGGGAATCAAAGGTGGGTCCATCAGTAAAGAGGGAAGATAAAGTAAGGGCGTTAAAGCAGTGACAAGGTTGGAGGTAAACTCTGTGTGCTCATTGATAGACTGGATAGCCCAACAGAATATGACAAACCAAAACTGGAACCTGACAATTCTCGCAGAGTGGAACAGGGCACCTCTCAATGAGATACCCGTGAGTAAGACGAGTGTGTCCAATGCGAAGATGAGAGCGTGGTCTTCCAAAAACCTGCAGTATGAATTATCACACAATCCAATGCTAGACAGAACACCCCCCCCCCCCTCCCCCACACTCTTCGAAGACCTAAACCTATTCGCTATACAAAACATTCACAACTACTACTGTTCAATCTACTTTTACAGAATAAATTCAAATATTAATCCCAAACTAAAACACTTTCTTGATAGCTGTAACAGGACCCATGGACATAATACTAGTCACAAAAATCTCTGACATTTTCCGTGTCCAGCTAAATCTCTTCAAAATTTCTCTGTACATAAGAGTGTCCAAAATCTAGAACTCCCTGCTTTAAATTTCCAGATGTAATAAGTCAACATTTTCAAAACTACAGTTAAAAAACACTCTCTCCATAACATATCCCAACATCAGCTAATTATGTGAAAATTTCAAATGCTCATCTTCAATGTCAGAAACACACTCGAAACAATAGACTTAGTCCCCTTATTTGTAATCCTTCCAAACACTAAATGACTGTAAACATAAAATTCCTAAAATTGGTATAGCCTTCTTAATCTTACGTTCATCTTAAGTTTGCTATACAGGGGCTTTCAACCTAGTAAAATCATTGTAACATACCAAGATAAAACCTTTCCTATAAATAACAAAATTACTAAATTACACTAATTGTGTTATTATTATTATAATAATAAAGAAGCGCTAAGCCACAAGGGCTATGCAGCGCTGCAGGGTAGGGAAGGAAGCGAGAGTATTGGGCGGTAGAAGGGAGGAGGGATGATCAGTAGGTTACAGAAAACACCGAGGCAGGGGATAGAGGGCAGCAAGAGATTGAGGTAGAAAGGGCTGAAGGTATCATCAGAGTTTGTGAAGTAAGTCAGTTGTTGTCAATGAGAGAGTCCGGATGAAAGGTGGGTCCATCAGTGAGAAGGGAAGGTAAAGAGAGAGCAGCGGAGCAAAGACAACGACGGAGGTATATTCTGCGTGCTCGTTGATAAAGTGGGCAGTCTAATAGAATGTGGCTAACCAATAATGGAACCTGACACTTCTCACAGAGAGGAGCAGGGCGCCTCTCCATGAGATAACCATGAGTAAGACGAGTATGGCCAATGTGAAGACGGGAGAGAGTAGTCTCCCAACCTCGACACTGGTGACAAGTTAGTTAGTTTAATATGTTTATTATGCACCCCATACCCATCCTGTGGGCGGTAGTCAAAAGATTACAGAGGCACATAATGGGTCCAGGGACTGGGCCTCAAAGTTTTGATGGCTGAGCAAGTTACAGAGGTAATGAATTCACAATTTACAAAGCTAATGAACTCCAGGTAGGACAAGTTACAAAGGTATTTACAGATTATAGAGGTACACAATGAACTAGGTACAAGGTAATGAACTCACAAGTTACAAAGGTAATGAATACTGTAAGAATGGTTACTTGCGTTTATACATGGCTACAATCATGAACAAATTTTAAGAGTAATTAGCAATTCACACTTCCACACCCGGTCACAACTGTAGTGAGTTATTGGTGCAAATATTGATTGTTGAATCACACTGACAAGACGGCCAGTAACCTATACTCAGTTTAATAGACTGAAGCTTGTTACCGAGCAGAGTAGACCAACGTTGTTGCCAATGGGTGTGAAGGTGGGTAGCTATTGCAGCAAAATAGTCCGTAAATGGAACACCTCTATATGAAACTGGTAGGTCATGTACTGCTGACCGTGCAGCAGTGTCTGCCTGTTCATTGCCCTGTACGTCAACATGACCAGGGACCCAACAAAAAACTATCTTTATGCTTGGAAGAGATGCGGCGTAGCCAAAGTTGGATACGGAGGACTAAGGGGTGAGGTGTATCAAATTTCTGTATAGCCTATAAAGCACTAGGGGAGTCTGAGACAACCACAAATGATGACACAGGCATAGATGCAATACGGATAAGTGCTGCAAGAACGGCACACAATTCAGCAGTAAAGATATTAGCCGAAGATAGTAAATGCCCTCGTATGAAGCTGTCCGGAAACACTGCTGCGAATCCTACGCCGTCAGAAGACTTAGAGCCATCTGTGTACACTTCAATGGCATGAGAATGAAAGTGGAAGTGGTCAAGAAAAAGAGAGCGGGAAGCTACCATAGACAGTTGGGCTTTAGAGCAAGGGAGTGAGAAAGAACAGACTCGAACAGCTGGAACTTCCCGGGGGGTAGGGAAAAAGTGAGATGCTACATGAACATAGAAAGGTGGTAATTGAAGAGAAGACAAGAGTGAATGTAGGTGAAGGGAGAAGGGACGGAGCAAACAGGGGCGGCGAACAAATAATGTCTACTAATATCAGTGACCATTCTATAAAGGGAAGGATTGCGGAGATCATGAGAGCGTTTGTAGCAGCAAAGGCAATGGGCATCACAGCGATCGGATAAGGATGGAACGTTCGCTTCTGCATAGAGGCTCTCAACAGGGGAAGAGCAAAAAGCACCAAGGCATAAACGTAATCCTTGGTGATGAATGGGGTTAAGGCTAGAGAGAGCAGCAGGAGAGGCCGCTGAATAGATCTAGTCACCATAATCAAGTTTCGATAAAATGAGGGCGGAATGTAGGCGAAGGAGAGTTCGACGATCAGCTCCCCATGAAAGATGAGCAAGGGTTTTAAGAAGGTTCAGCCGGCTTTGACAAGTTGCCTTCAGAGAAGTAATGTGAGGTTTCCAGGATAACCTACGGTCAAAGAGGAGGCCTAGAAACCTGACTATCACGTTCAGGGATACGGGAGCACAGAGGTACAAAGGATGATCGGAGATGACAGAACATCTAGTGAAAGTAATTTGGTGAGTTTTGGTACTGGAAAATTTAAACCCATGTGTGGTGGCCCAGTTGCAAACACGGTCTACCGCATGTTGGAGAGAAACTGTAATGAGGTGACAGTCAGCGCCTGCACATGCAATAGCGAAGTCATCAACATAGAGTGATGACCAAATATTGGATGGAAGACTAGAGGCCAAATCATTTATAGCAAGGAGAAAAAGTGTTGTGCTCAGAACACATCCCTGGGGGACACCTCTAGCTTGGATAAAGTCCGGGGAGAGCACATTAACCCGAATACACAAATAACCCGCACATAAAAGACAGAAGCTTACGACGACGTTTCGGTCCGACTTGGACCAAGTCGGACCGAAACGTCGTCGTAAGCTTCTGTCTTTTATGTGCGGGTTATTTGTGTATCGTTCCAGTCACGGTATTGTGCCTTTTGTTATTTATTAACCCGAACATGGAAATGTCTGTCAGTTTAAAAAGTTCTTAAGGAAGGATGGTATATTGCCTCGAAGGCCTAAGGAGTGGGCTTGGGACAAAATATTACCTCCAAGTTGTGTCATATGCCTTCTCAAGGTCAAAAAATATGGCAATAACTGAGTGGTTACTCGCAAAGGCATTATGAACATACGTATCCAAGTGTAGTAAGGGGTCTATGGTAGAACGCCCCTTACAAACGCCATATTGATGAGTGGAGAGACTGTTGTGTGTCTCTAAATACCACACTAAATGTCTATTTACCAGGAGTTCCATCACTTTGCAGACTGCACTGGTAAGAACAATGGGACGATAGTGGGAGGCTTCATGTCCCGTAGTACCCGGTTTGCAGAAAGGGAGAACAATGGCAGATTTCCACAGCTGTGGAAGAACTCCCTGTGACCAAATAAGATTGAAAAGGAGTAATAGGACTGCAAGGGCTGACTGATGTAAATGTTGTAGCATACGAATATGAATGTTGTCGGACCCAGCTGCCGATAATCGGCAAGCTGAGAGTGTTGCCTCCAGTTCCTGAAGTGAAAAAGGCACATTATACTGTTCTTCTCTGAGGGAAGGAAAGTCCAAGGGTGCTAACTCTCTTGCAGACATTAAGGAAAGAAACGAGGGGCATAGATGGAGCCCCTGAGAAATACGGACCAGATGATTGCCAATTTCATTGGCAACATCCAGTGGGTTTGCTATATCAACACCGGCAACCCACAGAACAGGAGCCGGGTCAGGAAAATATTTACCACTCTGTTTTTGTACTTTTTTCCAGACTGCACTCATAGAGGAAGCAGAGGTGATGGTGGAGACATAATCTCGCCAGCAAGTGTGTTTAGCATCACGGATGACATGGCGAGCGATCGCACGCTTCTGCTTAAAATCAAGAAGTCTCTCTGTGGTTCTATTGTACTGGTACCTGCCCCACGCAGTGCATTTGAAATGTACTACACAAGCACAAGCAGGAGACCACCAAGGCACGCATTTCTGAGAATGCCTGCCTGAAGTTTGGGGTATAGAATGATAAGCTGCAGTTAAAACGAAGGATGAGAAGAGGTGTAAAAGCTCATCAATGAAGGACAAAGAAGGAAGTTGTGAGTAAAGGTTCCAATTTGCCTGATCAAATTGCCAGCGTGGGTTACGAAGAGGTGGTGAATATGAAGGGGAAGTAAGAATGATTGGGAAATGATCGCTGTCATGTAAATCTGGGAGAACAGACCAGGTGAAGTCTAATGCTGTGGAGGAAGAGCAGACTGAGAGATCAATGCAAGAGAGAGTATGAGTCCGAGGATCAAAATGGGTGTGAGTACCTGTATTTAAAACATGGAGGGGGGTGGGTTAACAAGAAAAGACTCCAACTGAATGCCACGGAAATCACAGTGAGATCCCCCCAGAGGAAATGATGGGCATTAAAATCGCCAAGTAACAGAAGTGGTGGCGGTAATGACGAAACAAGAAAGGCAATATCTGGGATAGATAATGCCCGAGAAGGAGAGATACAAAGAACAGAGTGTATACCACCTATGCAAGTGGATACGGGCTGCTGTGTAATGCAGCGAATACGAATAAATAGCTGATGGTATGGAATATCAGTGCGTAGAAGAAGGGCACTTTCATTAAAGGTCCCATCAGGAAAAGTATCTGAAGAATACAATAAATTATAGCCTGAGATGGGATAGATAACGGCAGAGTGTAATTTTGGTCCCTGTAAGCAAACACCAACAGGGGAAAACTGGGAGAGCAACATCTGAAGCTCACCCCGATTACTCCTGAGGCCACAAATATTCCACTGTAAATAGGCCATGACTGGCAACAATAAAGTTACCTGAAATCTGCAGGTAAGGGTACCTACGGACTAGAGGGGTTAGAAAAGTCCACGTGCGGTGGCAAAGGAAAACGTTCAAGTAGCGAAGGAACGGTGCATTGTGAAGAAAGGAGTTGCGCAGATGGAGAAGAGAAAAGAGAAGGAACAGAGGGTAGATCAGTGTCCATTGATGGTTTGGTTTCTGCAATATATTCAGAGATTGCTTCAAGTGTTTCAGAGTTCAGAGACATCATATGGGAGACAATATTGAAGATGGAAGGAGGAGAAGTTTGAGTAAAGATCAGAACTGTAATGCACTGTACCAAGGTAGGGGAGGGCGAAAGGGTGGAGGGAACTGGAGAGGTGTGGGAAAGGACAGATGAGGCAGAAACCTGGGAGGTGGCAGAAGAGGAAGAAACTTGGGAGGGGACAGGGGAGGAAGGCACAGTACGAGGAGGATGAACCTCCACACTTGTAACAGAGCCAGTGAAAGGGGAAGACCCAGGTACAGAGACCGGGAAGGTAAAATGTGGAGGTGGATGAAGGGAAGGAATGGTTAAAGGAGATTTTTTGGACCTCTGAGAAGTAGCGGGACGACTGGGAGGTCTTCTCGATACCGGGGTTTGTGAGGGAGAACACGAAGAGGTGAGGACAGACTGAGGAGTTGAAGTAGGGACGTCTGAACCCAGAACAGCAAAAGAATTAGATACAAGAGTGACTATGGGACTGGCAACCACAGAGGAGGCTGCAGAAGATGTGACTCCAGAAGTGGGGGGACACTTTGAAACATGAGAATAAGAAACACGGGACAGTCTACCTTGGAGACGGAGATGAGAAACCGCCATAGCATAAGGGAGACCTTCTGCCTCTCTGAGGCAATGAATTTCCCACTCATTTAAGTAGACCTGGCAACGGCGAGAGTACGAAGGGTGAGCCTCATGACAATTAAGGCAAGAGGGAGTTTGACTGCAAGATGTATTAGAATGGTCATCGGCACCACAGACTGGGCATTCGGCTATAGATCTGCAATATTTTGCTGGGTGGCCAAATCACCAGCAAATCCTACACTGTTGCAGTGTAGGGATCACCTTCCGAACTTGTAACCGATGTCCTGCTACATAAACAGAGGATGGGAGTTCACGGCTGTCAAAAGTTAAACGAGCCACATTGCAAGGGTATTGTCTTCGCCCGGGGGCAGGAAGAACATAAGTGTCTACCTTGAGAATTGGGAGATCTCGGAGTTCCAGCTGTTCGAGAATGTCAGTGCCACATGTCTGGAAATTCTGTTGGACTATGGTATGGGGGCAGAATAACAGTACCACTACAAGAATTGAGGGAATGATGTTTTTCGATAGTGATAGGAATAGTATCGATATGTGAAAGAAGAGAAAGATCATGAGCTTGGGTAGAATTCTGGACTGTGATGATGCACGTACCACTCTTAAGAGCAAGAAAAGAAATATCTCTACCAACGTGGCGTAGGAGCGCTTTCCCAATACTATGATCGGAAAGATAGGCAGTAGAAGAAGTCAGTCTTAAAGTAAAGAATTTAGTCCAATGTGTGGTCCGAAACTGACTGTGGAGAGGGAGTGCATAATGTGTCGGTCTTTTCCGAGTAGAATGGGAAGGTAACGAAGTTACATCTCGAGATTGTTGTTGACGTTTAGATGTGGGACCAGAGTCGGTCTGACGTGGGATGGACTGGCGATTCGAAAATCGATGCACAGTAGAGGGAGAAGCCGGAAGCATAGTCAAAGGAGAGTGGAGGTCAGACAAATCGAAGGAGTCAGTGGAAGCCCCGGTACCTGAAGCGGGTGAGGAAACAGCACCGGCAAGAGGTACAGGGCCCTTAGGAGCGTCCAAAAGACGAGGTGAGGTCAGAACGGGGTGTGGTAACAATAAGGAGCCCAGGGGTAGCGGGGTCATGGATTTGGACTCCATGGTTAGGTTACTTCTTTCTTTTTGTTTTTAAGAAAAAAAAGAAAGAAGAAAATAAAAAAAGGGGGGACCGGGGAGGGATAGTTCCTAGGAGGAATGAAAGGGCCAGAAATCTTCCTCCACACCCAAGAGGACCTCAGCACTGCAAGTAGCGCAGATGCAGCATGGAACCCGTGCCATACCCTACCCTTCATGCCAGTAAACCAGCAATCCGGGATAGCAACCTCACATCTGCCGAGCTACCTCAGTGGACAAAAGAGAGGGCGGCCGGATATCCACCACAAAGCATACCTCCTTCGGCCACCACCCCCGGAATCCAAAAGGTGGCTTCCAGAGATACACCCGTCGCCCAAAAGACACCCAAAGCCACCCTCCATGATACCGGAGAGGGATCGGGACATCCCCAGGTGATCCAGATCCCACGGCAAACTATGCCACCGCCAAGAACCTCAATGAAATGGGATGGACCCCGGTACCCTTTCCCCTACCTATGAACTAGTGTGCCTGTGGGAAAAATCCCAAAGGCCAAAAACAGGAAGGGCAAAATAGAGGGGTGGGGAGGAGGAGGAGGAAAGGAAAAAGGGGAGGATGGGATAGGGAAGGGGGGATTGGGGGGTAATTAGGTTCAGTCTGAGGAAGGAGACCAACAGGTCTAATTCCTCAGACCAAGAGCCTCTTCACTATGCCAAGGAGCCCCCCTTGAAGAGGACACTAATTGTAATACTATTGTTTTTGTTTTGCTACCTCACTATTATAAATCTTATCATAAAATTCCTAATTACCTAACTTTTGCAATAGTTTGAATTAATTAGCATTAGAATGTACCACTCCATAACCTGTATCAATACAGAGTAGTCAGTAAGAATTAGGATTAGTCTGCCCGAAATGCCTAGGAATGCTAGTGGCTTCCTTCGTACTTTATATTTTGTAGTATGTAAACCTCACATTGTAAACTTTACAATGAAACAAAAAATTTTGAATTTTCTATTAGAATGGGCTTGATATAAGAACATCTGGTTTATAAGTAGGTTATTTTCATTCCCAAGGATTGAACTGCATCTGGTATCCACTAAGCATGGGTCACATGAACCATAAAACATCCAGACTAGGCCCCATTGCAACAGTGAAAACACTTTTTAACTAGGATTAGGTAGAGTTATGGGTATAGGACCTCTTCAAGGGTGGCTCCTTGGCGTGGTGAAGAGGCTCTTGGTCTGAGGAATTAGCCCTGTCGGTCTTCTTCCTCAGACCAAACCTAATTACCCCCCATTCTCCCCTCCCCTATCCCATCCTCCCCATCCTCCCCTTTTTCCATTCCTCCTCCTCCTCCCCACCCCTCCCTTTTGCCCTTCCTCTTTTTGGCCTTCGGGATTTCTCCCACAGGCGCACTAGTTCCTGGGTAGGGGAAAGGACACCGGGGTCCATCCCATTCCATTGAGGTTCTTGGCAGTGGCGCAGTTTGCCATGGAATCTGGATTGCCTGGGGATGTCCCGATCCCTCTCCGGTATCCCGGAGTAGCTTTGGGTATCTTTCGGGCGACGGGTGTATCTCTGGAAGCCACCTTTCGGATTCCGGGGGTGGTGGCCGAAGGAGGTATGCTTTGTGGCGGATATCCGGCCACCCTCTCTTTTGTCCACCGAGGTAGCTCGGCAGATGTGAGGTTGCTATCCTGGATTGCTGGTTTACTGGCATGAAGGGTAGGGTATGGCACGGGTTCCATGCTGCATCTGCGCTACTAGCGGTGATGAGGTCCTCTTGGGTGCGGAGGGAGATTTCCGGCCCTTTCATTCCTCCTGGGAACTATTCCTCCCCGCTCCCCCCTTTTTTTTATTCTTTTTTTTATTTTTATTTTCTTTTCTTCTTTCTTTTTTCTCTTAAAAACAAAAAATCAAAGGAGTAACCTAACCATGGCAGCCCTAGTCCATGAACCCACTACCCCCGGGCCCCTTCTTGATACCGCACCCCATTCTGACCCTGCCTTGTGTTTAGACCACTCTTTGGACACTACTGATGCCCCTGTACCTCTTGCTGGTGCTGTTTCCTCACCCGCTTCAGATACCGGGGCTTCGACTGACTCCTTCGATTTGTCTGAACTCCGCTCTCCTTTGACTATGCTTCCGGCTTCTCCCTCTACGGTATGGCAATTTTCGAATCGCCTGCCCATTTCACGCCGGACCAACTCCGGTCCTACTCCTAAATGCCAACGTCAATCTCCTGATGATGCTCCTTCGTTACCTTCCCATTCTACTAGGAAAAGACCGACACGTCAAGCACTCCCTCTCCACGCTCAGTTTCAGACCACACAATGGACTAAATTCTTTACTTTAAGACCGACTTCTTCTTCTGCCTACCTTTCTGACCATAGTATTGGCAAAGCGCTCCTGCGTCATGTTGGTAGAGATATTTCATTTCATGCTCTCAAGAGCGGTATGCGCATCGTCACTGTCCAGAATGCTACCCAAGCTCATGATCTTTCTCTCCTTTCGAATATCGATACTACTCCTATCACTATTGAAAAACATCTTTCTCTCAATTCTTGTAGTGGTACGGTCATTCTGCCCCATACCATAGTCCAACAGAATTTCCAGTCATGTGGCAATGACATTTTTGAACAGCTGGAACTCCAGGATCTCCCAATCCTCAAAGTAGACACTTATGTCCTTCCTGCCCGGGGGCAGAGACATTACCCTTGCAATGTGGCTCATTTAACTTTTGACAGCCGAGAACTCCCGTCGTCTGTATATGTCGCGGGACATAGGTTACAAGTTCGAAAGGTGATACCTACACCGCAACAATGTAGAAATTGCTGGCGTTTTGGTCACCCAGCGAAATATTGCAGTTCTATGGCCGAATGCCCAGTCTGTGGTGCCGACGACCATTCTAATACATCTTGCAGTCAACCTCCATCTTGCCTTAATTGTAATGAAGCTCACCTTTCGTACTCCCGCCGTTGCCAGGTCTACTTAAATGAACGTGAAATCCGTTGCCTCAAAGAGGCAGAAGGTCTCCCTTATGCTATGGCAGTTACTCACCTCCGCCTCCAAGGGAGACTACCCCGTGTTTCTTATTCTCGTGTTTCCAAACATCCCCCCACTTCTGGGGTCCCATCTTCTGCAGCCTCCTCTGTTGTTACCCCTCCCATAGCCACTACGGCATCTAATCCTTTTGCTGTCCTTGGCTCTGACGTCCCGACTACAACTCAGTCTGTTCTCACATCTTCGCGTCCTTCCTCACAAGCCCCAGTATCAACAAGACCTCGTACAACACCTAATACCAATCGCCCCTCTACTCAGAAGTACAAAAAATCCACATTGCTCAAATCTTCTTTGCCCCTTCCTTCCCTTCTTCCACCTCCACATTTTACCTTTCCAGTCTCTGTACCTAGTTCTTCCCCTCTCTCTGGCTCTATTACAAGTGAGGAGATTCACCCTCCTCCTTGTACTATGCCTTCCACCCCCGTCCCCTCCCAAGTTTCTCCCTCTTCTGCCACCTCCCAGGTTTCTGCCTCTTCTGTCCCCCCCCCCCACACTTCATCTCCAGTCCCTTACACTGTTCCCTCCCCCTCTACTTTGGTACAGTCCATTACTGTCCCAATCTTTACTCAACCTCCTCCTTCTATCTCCAATATGGTCTCCCATACATCTTTGAATTCAGAAACACTTGAAGCCATTTCAGAATATATTGCAGAGACTAAACCTTCAATGGACACTGATTCACTTCCTGTTCCTTCTCTTCCCTCTCCTCCATCTTCACAACCCCATTCTTCGCAATGCTCCGTTCCTTCGCTACTTGAACGTCTTCCAATGCCACCACACGTTGACTTTTCTAACCCCTCTAGTCCATAGGTGCCTTTACCTACAGATTCCTGATATTTTCTTCATCGCCAATCATGGCCTATTTACAGTGGAATATCCGCAGCCTCAGGGGTAATCGGGGTGAGCTTCAGATGTTGCTTTCCAGGTTTTCCCCTGTTGGCGCTTGCTTACAAGAACCAAAATTACACTCGGCTGTTTTCCAACCTATCTCAGGCTATAATTTATTGTATTCTTCGGATCCTTTCTCAGATGGGACCTTTAATGAAAGTGCCCTTCTTATACGCAATGATATTCCGTACTGTCAACTATTTGTCCATACCTCGCTGCATTACACTGCAGCCCGTATCCACTTGAATAAGTGGTTTACAATATGTTCTTTATATCTCTCTCCTTCTCGAGCATTTTCTATCCAAGACTTTGCCTTTCTTGTTTCATCCTTACCACCACCACTTCTGTTACTTGGTGATTTTAATGCCCACCATTTCCTTTGCAGGGGGTCTTATTGTGACTCACGTGGCATCCAGTTGGAGGCTTTTCTCGCCTCTCACCCCCTCCATGTTTTAAATACGGGTACTCCCACCCATTTTGATCCTCGTACTCATACTCTCTCTTGCATCGATCTATCAGTCTGCTCTTCCTCCACTGCACTAGAATTCACCTGGTCGGTTCTACCAGACTTGCATGACAGCGATCATTTTCCGATCATTCTTACTTCTTCCTATTCACCACCTTTCCGTAGCCCTCGCTGGCAATTTGATCGGGCAAATTGGGATCTTTACTCACACCTCACTGCTTTTAGTGAGGTTCCTTCTTCATCCTCCATTGATGAGCTCCTACACATCTTCTCGACGTCAGTTTATACCGCAGCTTCTCATTCTATACCCCAAACCTCAGGCAGGCATTCTCAGAAGTGCGTGCCTTGGTGGTCTCCTGCTTGTGCTCGTGCAGTACGTTTGAAACGTGCTGCATGGGGCAGGTAACGGTACAATAGAACCGCTGAGAGACTTCTTGATTTTAAGCAGAAGCGTGCGATCGCTCGCCGTGTCATCCATGAAGCTAAACGCACTTGTTGGCGAGACTATGTTTCCACCATCACCTCTGCTTCTTCTATGAGTGCAGTCTGGAAAAAAGTGAGGAAATTGAGTGGTAAATACTCTCCTGACCCGGCTCCTGTTCTACGGGTCGCTGGTGTTGATGTAGCAAACCCTCTCGACGTTGCCATTGAACTTGGCACACATCTGGTCCGTATTTCCCGAGGGCTCCATCTATGCCCCTCGTTTCTTTCCTCAAAGTCTGCCAGAGAGTTAGTACCCTTGGACTTTTCTTCTCTCAGAGAAGAACAGTATAATGTGCCTTTTACACTTCAAGAACTGGAGGCAACGCTCTCAGCTTGCCGATCATCGGCAGCTGGGCCTGACGACATTCATATTCGTATGTTACAACATTTACATCGGTCAGCCCTTGTAGTCCTCTTACACCTCTTCAATCTTATTTGGGCACAAGGAGTTCTTCCCCAGCTGTGGAAATCTGCCATTGTTCTCCCTTTCCGCAAACCGGGTACTACAGGACATGATGCCTCCCACTATCGCCCCATCGCTCTTACTAGTGCAGTTTGCAAAGTGATGGAACGTCTCATAAATCGACGTTTAATGTGGTATTTAGAGACACACAACAGTCTCTCCGCTAGTCAATATGGCTTTCGTAAGGGTCGTTCTACCATAGACCCCTTACTACGCTTGGATACGTATGTTCGTAATGCCTTTGCGAATAATCACTCAGTTATTGCCATATTTTTTGACCTTGAGAAGGCATATGACACAACTTGGAGGTATAATATTTTGGCCCAGGCCCATTCCTTAGGCCTCCGAGGCAATCTACCATCCTTCCTTAAGAACTTTTTAACTGACAGACATTTCCGTGTTCGAGTCAATAATGTTCTTTCCCCGGACTTCGTCCAAGCTGAAGGTGTCCCTCAGGGATGTGTTCTAAGCACAACACTTTTTCTCCTTGCTATAAATGATTTGGCCTCTGTTCTTCCACCCAATATTTGGTCATCACTCTATGTTGATGACTTTGCTATTGCTTGTGCAGGCGCTGACTGTCATCTTATTGCAGTTTCTCTCTAGCATGCGGTCGACCGTGTTTCCACTTGGGCCACCACGCATGGGTTTAAATTTTCAAGTACCAAAACTCACCAAATTACTTTCACTAGACGCTCTGTTATCTCCGATCATCCTTTGTATCTCTATGGCTCCTGTATCCCCGAACGTGATACAGTCAGGTTTCTAGGCCTTCTCTTTGACCGTCGGTTATCCTGGAAACCTCACATAACCTCTCTGAAGGCAACTTGTCACAGCCGGCTAAACCTTCTTAAAACCCTTGCTCATCTTTCCTGGGGAGCTGATCGTCGAACTCTGCTTCGCCTACATTCAGCCCTCGTTTTATCGAAACTCGATTATGGTGACCAGATTTATTCCGCGGCCTCTCCTGCTACTCTCTCTAGCCTTAACTCTATCCATCACCAAGGATTACGTTTGTGCCTTGGTGCTTTTCGCTCTTCCCCTGTTGAGAGCCTCTATACAGAAGTGAATGTTCCATCCTTGTCTGATCGCCGTGATGCCCATTGCCTTCGCTACTATGTATGCTCTCACGATCTACACAATCCTTCCATTTATAGAATGGTCACCGATATTAGTAGACATTCTTTATTCGTTCGCCGCCCCTGTTTGCTCCGTCCCTTTTCTCTTCGCCTACATTCACTCTTGTCTTCCCTTCAGTTACCACCTTTATATGTTCATGTAGCATCTCACTTTTCCCTACCCCCCTGGGAAGTTCCAGCTGTTCGGGTCTGTTCTTTCTCACTCCCTTGCTCGAAAGCTCAACTGCCTATGGTGGCTTCCCGCTCTCTTTTTCTTGATCACTTCCACTCCCATTCTCATGCCACCGCTGTGTACACAGATGGCTCTAAGTCTTCAGACGGCGTCGGATTCGCAGCAGTGTTTCCGGACAGCGTCGTGCGGGGACATTTACTATCTTCAGCTAGCATTTTTACTGCTGAACTGTATGCCATTCTTGCAGCACTTATTCGTATCGCATCTATGCCTGTGTCATCATTTGTAGTAGTCTCAGACTCCCTTAGTGCTCTACAGGCTATACGAAAATTTGATACATCTCATCCCCTAGTTCTCCGTATCCAACTTTGGCTACGCCGTATCTCTACCAAACATAAAGATATTGTTTTTTGTTGGGTCCCTGGTCATGTCGACGTACAGGGCAATGAACAAGCAGACACTGCTGCGCGGTCAGCAGTACATGACCTACCAATTTCCTATCGAGGTGTTCCATTTCTGGACTATTTTGCTGCAATAGCTACCCACCTTCACACCCGTTGGCAACAACGTTGGTCAACTCTGCTCGGTAACAAACTTCATTCTATTAAACCGAGCATAGGTTACTGGCCGTCTTCTTGTCATCAGTGCCGAGGTTGGGAGACCACTCTCTCCCGCCTTCGCATTGGTCACACTCGTCTTACTCATGGGTATCTCATGGAGAGGCACCCTGTTCCTCTCTGTGAGCAGTGTCAAGTTCCAGTATCGATTAGCCACATTCTGTTAGACTGCCCTCTCTATCAACGAGCACGCAGAATTTACCTCCAACGTCGTCTTCATTCTACTACTCTCTCTTTACCTTCCCTTCTTGCTGATGGACCCTCCTTTAATCCTGACTCTCTCATTGACTTCTTGACAACGACTGATTTACTCCACAAACTCTGATGATACTTTTCACACTCCCCTCAGCCCTTTCTAGTTCAGTCTCTTGCTGCCCTTTACCCTTTCACCATCCACTGCCCCGCTGTTATCCGTAACCTATTACTCATCCATCTCCCTTTTGCCACCTGATGCCCTCGCTTCCTTCCTGCCCTGCAGCGCTGTATAGCCCTTGTGGCTTAGCGCTTCTTTTTTATTATAATAATAATATGGGTATAGGAAGGGGAAAACAATGAGCGTGGAAGTAATGATTTTAGGCTTCGATATCATGAATCCTATGAATAACAGTCATCAAGTTACTCTGGATAATGATAACAAACTGTGTCAAAGAGAAGGTGAATAGGAAAAAGGTGTATTTTACACTACCTAGGTAGTAGGTTGGTAGACAGCATCTGCCCAGGGAGGTACTACCGTCCTGCCAAGCGAGTGTAAAATGAAAGCCTGTAATTGTTTTACATGATGGTAGGATTGCTGGTGTCCTTTTTTCTGTCTCGTGAACGTGCAAGATTTCAGGTACATCTTGCTACTTCTACTTACACTTAGGTCACACTACACATACATGTACAAGCATTTATACATATACCCTCTGGGTTTTCTTCTATTTTCTTTCTAGTTCTTGTTTATTTCCTATCTCCATGGGGAAGTGGAACAGAATTCTTCCTCCGTAAGCCATGCGTGTTGTAAGAGGCGACTAAAATGCCGGGAGCAAGGGGCTAGTAACCCCTTCTCCTGTATATATTGCTAAATGTTAAAGGAGAAACTTTCGTTTTTCCTTTTGGGCCACCCCGCCTCGGTGGGATACAGCCAGTTTGTTGAAAGAAGAAAGATTTTATACTAATAGCCAAAGTGCCAGAAATAAAATTAATTACATTCAGTAGTGTGTGCAGAGAACTTTGATGTTATTACAATAACTGAACCCTGGTATAATTTAAAGAGTCGGGATATGACTGCTGAATGCCACATTCAAGGGTTTAAGTCCATGTAGATATAATGGGAAAGGGGGTGGGGCTGCATTATATGTACGAGAAAATATAAATTGTTGCATAAAAACAGCTCAAAAAAATACATGGATTAGTAACAAAATCCAGGTAAAATTTCTAAAAGTCAAGTAAAATTAATTTTAGGTGTAGAACATGACAGAGGGAGACTTCTTTAGAACAAAATTGTTAAGATTTCTAGACACAATAACATAGTAATAGTGGGGATTTTAACTTTAGTCAAATTGAATGGAGTTCTTTGAAAGGTAATCTGGAGTCCAGTAACTTTCTGGAATTAATTCAGGACTGCTTTCTCAAACAGTGTAACAGTCTACCAGAGATGATAATTTGCTTGACCTAATCTTGTCAAATAAAGAAACCCTTGTAAGTAATCTGGAGATCACTAAACAGCTTGCTGCAAGTGATCACATATTTGTTGCCTTTAATATTACCAGAGTGTATGAGAATAAAGAAAATATGGTAAAAATCCCCAATTTTGTTCTGTTGATTTCTGATGAAGTTGGAAAACACCTGTCTAATCTAATGATTTTATTGACAATGATCATACAATACTCACCCTCAACATGGCCGACGCGGCAGGTTGTGTAGCGGGCTAGCTGAGGGATTTTCAAGGATAGCTCCTGGTCAAAGAGGCTGACCAGGTCCCTACTTAACAGAACTCAGTGTGAATGCTTTGAGAAGATACCAGAGCAGCGAACGGACATCCCAGTGCATCGTTTCAGCGTAAATAGTTGAAGTGTTGTGCAGAAGGTTTGGTGTTGTTGAGTCAGAACCAGTCAGCGCCTCCCCCCCTCTCCGCTGGGGGGAGGGGGAGGGCATGTGTAGTAAACAGTGACCCTCTCATAATGCCTCACTCCTGCGCGTCTCCCCCGCCTCACTCCTGCGCGTCTCCCCCGCCTCACCCCTGCCCGTCTCCCCTGCCTCACCCACCCAACTCCCAGCGCCACCCCATCTATAGAGGGTACTTCTCCCCTAACCCACGATGTCAGCGATGGCACTGCAGGGAGTGCCAGGCTCACATGAACTTCCACTACAGGGACAGCATCGTGGAGTTCGACCGCCAGGCAGCTGTCAGGTGTGCCACAGGCAGTGTGTACTCAGTTCCTCAAGCTTCAACATCCGTGCACACGAGAGCCTGGAATCTTCAGTCAACTTGGCATCCACCAGGACGTTGCCATGTCCCTAGGGCAGCTCTCCATCGGGCTGTTAATGGAGTCACTGGCTTCTTGGACCTCTTGGGGAGGGTCGATGGTGCTCGTGCAAGCAGCAGATCCCGGGGCAACTTGCTGCTGTTTGCAATGGCTGTCTGCCGAGGAGAGACAGGCACCTAGCAACATCTGTTGTTGGGGCAATGGATGAATTCCCTACTATGTTTGTTAACTGCTCATTACTCTGTAAATTGTCTATGATTGTAATCATGTGATAACGTGTTTATCATTCATTACCTTTGAAACTTGTCATGATTGTGACCAGCTCTACCTGGAGCTCATTACCTTTGTAAATTCTCATGATTAATGTGTTTATGATTCATTACCTTTGCAATTATTCATGAGTGTGACCAGCTCTACCTGGAGCTCATTACCTTTGTAACTTGGTCATGATTATGACCAGATCTAGTTCATTACCTTTGTAACTTGCTCAGCTATCAAAACTTTGGAGTCCAGTCCCTGGACCAATTATGTACCTCTGTAATCTTTTGACTACCACCCACAGGATGGGTATGGGGTGCATAATAAACATATTAAACTAAAAGATCATACAATAGTGAAGAGATCTCCATTTATGAATTTTTTCTTAATAATGTACAACGTGCTCAGAGTATATTTACAGTAGACTGTTATATTACATGGTAATTACATTCTTGGAAACACTGTTAGGTAAACCCATGTTAAACCAAAGAACTTATGAGAAAAATAGGGCTACGTTCATGGGAGCCCCCCAAAATAAATAAATAAAAGCGAAAACGTAATTGTAGCTCACTGTAGTGATGTATTATGTTGTTTTTACTGCTTAAAATTACAAATGCAACAGAAATAATAGTATTTCTTACCTTAAATTGTGGATGATGGTGTTTGTCAATGATTGTGATGAGCGTGGAGAGTTATGCTGTGGCCCTACTGGGCTGAGGTAGATGATAGGGGTTCTTATACTGATGCCAAAGGTTGTACTGGAGTGTGCATATATTCTGTAGTGGATCTCTGGGCTATTCTACCCTGCAACACATTATACAGCTGATGGTAAGGTATCAGCTTCTCTATACACTGTTTCAGAGCACTGTTTCTAGATTTGTCAGGGTCCTCTTCAGTGGAAAATGTCTAACTTTAAGTCAGTAAAATCAGTCAGTAAAACAGTCAGCAAATCAGTGGGATGACATCCTGGGTTATTCATTACACAAACTTGTATATTTACCTCATTCTTTTTAACTGGACAAACTGATGCTTCATTAAGGCCATAGGCTCTCTTGTTTTTGTAACTTCAAGATTTAAACACCTAAACCTTTTCTTGCCACTTTCAGCAACACTCATATGCCTACTGGGTGCCATGATTGCTTGGCAGATACAAGATATGGCAATTAAAAGATCAAAACAATTCACACACACAGCTAGCTCCTAGGAGAGAATCGTACTGGACACGTATTCATATAGGCTGGGACAGGGGTGTCGGGGTGGCAGGGAATGGTGGTAGGTCTCCCCCGCTAACACAACAGTCTCACCCAGAGCCAGGAGGCAGCGTGAGCTGGAAAAACTTTTCCCTGCCTGCAAACGGAACCAGGACCCACACGTTACTGAATTCACAAACACAATGAGTAACTGCATGTTGCTACTAACAGTAACAAAACCTACAAGAGTTAAAGAGACTAGTGTTTCCCTACTTGACCACATCTGGACCAACACCGTATCCCCTTTAAAATCAGGCATAATTACAGATAATACCACAGACCACTACCCTACTTTCCTCATAACAACTCTTGGTAAAATACCCCAAGACACTACTAAAGTCACCTTCAGACTTCACAATGAGGCAGCCATTAATAACTTCACAACAGCAGTAACAAACATTGACTGGCACACTGAGCTAGAAATCTATACAGATATTGACGAATGTTTTAATAATTTTCTAAAAAAGACCCAATACCTTTATAACAAGCACTGCCCTAAAAAAACTAAACAGATGACAGCTAAGAGACTGAACAGTCCCTGGCTATCACCCAGCATTCACAAATCCATAAATACAAAACACCGATATGAAAAACAGTACAGAATGGGTCATATAACCAGAGACCAAACAAAACGTTACTCGTCAATCCTAACCAGCCTGATAAGGGCAAAAAAATTGTATTATGAGAACAGATTATCCAACTTACGAGGTGATATAAAAAAGACCTGGAAGACCCTATCAGAAATTCTGGGAACAAAAAAGATATCACGACATAGCGAAATAAAATTAGCAAAATCAGATGAACCCCAACTCCCACCAACAGAAACAGCAAACAGACTCAATGATTTCTTCTCCACTATAGGTCAAAACCTTGGCAATAATATCCCAAGCTCAGATACCCCACCAAATGACTACCTCACTGGCAACTACCCGAACACACTGTTCCTAGCTCCGACTAACCCATACTAAGTCTCCCTTATTATCAACGCACTGAAAAACAAGGCAGGAGATTTAAATACCTTACCACCCTTTATATACAAAAAAGCATCACAAGTACTATCACCAATCATTGCAACACTCTTCAACAAATCCATTGAATCCTCCACCTTCCCTACAGTTCTCAAAATAGCAAGGGTCACCCCGATCCATAAAGGAGGTGACCAAACAGAGTTGAATAACTATAGGCCAATATCCAATTTACACCCTCTCTCAAAAATCTTCGAAAAATTAATTCATAAATGAATCTACTCCTACCTCATCTCCCATAACATTCTCAACCCCTGCCAATTTGGATTCAGGCCTAATAAAAATACTAATGATGCTATTATACACATGCTAGAACATATATACAGGAAGGCCCCGCTTTACGGCGTTTCACTTTACGGCATTCCACTAATACGGTCATTTCAAATTATGACCAAGACTCGCTATACGGCTCCCCCCACCTGACTTTCTAATACGGTCACCGCACCCCACCTTGTTTGTTTACATTCTTCATGAGCTCAGTAAGCACTAAGTCTCTCCATTTTGTCTGGAAACTCCAAAATTTCAAATGTTTTTAAAAGTTATTTCATATTTTATATATACAGTGGACCCCCGCATAACGATTACCTCCGAATGCGACCAATTATGTAAGTGTATTTATGTAAGTGCGTTTGTACGTGTATGTTTGGGGGTCTGAAATGGACTAATCTACTTCACAATATTCCTTATGGGAATAAATTCGGTCAGTACTGGCACCTGAACATACTTATGGAGTGAAAAAATATCGTTAACCGGGGGTCCACTGTACTCTGATAATTATACTTATGTATACCTGTACTTAAATAAACTTACATACTATGCTGGCATGCAGGTACACATTAAAATCAGTAAGAGTGTCTTATGTCTCCAGACGTCATATTAGTAATGATAATAATAATCATCGTATGTCGTATATTACGTTAAATACACATTTTCATTAATCCATCTATGATATTTTTTCAAAATTATATAATAAACACGATACATAACATAAAAAGATGTTAAATACACCCCACAATAGAATAAATAAACATAAATATGAGATGTGGTAGCAGACGATTTGCACAAGTGACGCCATATTAGAAATGCTAATAATAATAATAATAATCACCGAGTCTTATTAAATGTTGTATATTACGTTAATATACACATTTTCATTAATCCATCCATGATATTTTTTTCAAAATTATATAATAAACACGATACATAACATAAAAAGATGATAAATACACCCTACAATAGAATAAATAAACATAAATATGAGATGTCGTAGCCAGATAACTTGTACAAGTGATGCCAAGATTAACATTTTCTCTAATCTAACATAAGAGAAAATGTGTTACTGGGGGTAACTGTAGAAAATTATTACTTTCGTATGTATGTAAGTAAGTTTATTCAGGTATACACAAATACAGTTACATAGATTATCATACATATGTGTAGAGAACCTAGGATAACCCAAAAAAGTCAGAGTGACTTATTTCCATTGCCTTCACTCAGAGCATCATTTCTTCTCAAAATGATGTTACATGAGAATGGGAGTGTTCTTCTTTATTTATTCTACCGTATCAATGTAGAGACAACCTGTACACAATGTAACTTGTACACAAACCAGACGTGTGCACTTTGTTTACAAAACTTACCTTCGCCTGGTTTGTTTACATAACTCTGAGCCTGTCCTCTCTCATGCATTCATTCTTTCTCTCTCTCATTTATTCGTTTTATCTCATTTACTTACTCCTGACCCTACATTAAGACTACAAATATTTTAAGGTAAGTAATGAGTGAACTGTATATACATTTTATCGCTCTGGGATGCTTAAATATCATGGAATATATGTGTGGGTGGGTTGGCCTGGTATGGTAGCCCGGCTGACTACTATACATACCACACTTGATTTTTTACAATAAATACTACTCATCTCACCCTATATTTTAAGGTAAGTAATGAGTGAACTGTATATACATTTTATCGCTCTGGGATGCTTAAATATCATAGAATTGTATGTGGGTGGGGTGACCTGGTATGGTAGCCTGGCTGACTACCATACATACCACACTTGATTTCTTACAATAAATACTACTTGTCTCACCCTAGATTAAGACTATAAATATTTTAAGGTAAGTAATGAGTGCACTATGTGTGTATTGTACTTTTTATTGTTTTTTGATGCCTGGTTCTATTGCTAACTTAATATATGTTAGTGTAAACTTGTTATCTAGTGTTTGTATGCATTTGTAAGTGGAAAAAAAGGGTGTTCCACTTTACGGCGGTTTCCGCTTTACGGCGGTAGCCTGGAACCTAACCAGCCGTATAAGTGGGGCCTTCCTGTACACTGCAATAGAGAAAAAAGAAGTCCCTCTGGGGATCTTCATTGACTTACGTAAAGCTTTTGATACAGTTGACCATGACTTGCTCCACGTAAAATTGTCACACTATGGTATTAGAGGGCACTCCCTCAACTACCTCAAGTCTTACCTCAGCAACAGAAGCCAATATGTGTACGCAAATGGGGCAAGCTCTTCCGCACAACCAATTACAGTTGGTGTCCCACAGGGAAGTGTCCTTGGCCCTCTTCTCTTTCTCCTATACATAAATGACCTATCAAATGCTTCGCAATTACTCAAACCCACACTTTTTGCAGATGACACCACATACGTCTTCTCTCACCCGAGCCCAGTCACGCTAGCCAATACTGTAAACACCGAATTACAGAAAATATCTACCTGGATGAGGACTAACAAACTTACACTAAACATTGACAAAACCTACTTCATTCAGTTTGGTAGCAGAGCTACAGATGTACCTCTTAACATAACGATAAACGGATCACCTATCACAAAGCTAACAGAGGGAAAATTCTTAGGAATCCACCTCGATAATAGACTCAAATTTCATACACATATACAACAAATTTCTAAGAAAATTTCCAAGACTGTAGGCATACTATCGAAGATACGGTACTACATTCCACAGTCAGCCCTCCTGGCCCTCTATCACTCTCTTATTTACCCCTATCTTACCTATGGAATTTGTGCATGGGGCTCAACAACAACTAACCATCTCAGACCACTAATTACCCAACAAAAGGCTGCAGTTAGAATGATAACAAATTCTCAATACAGGCAGCATACTCCACCAATATTCAAAACACTCAACCTACTCACCATACAAAACATCCATACTTATTATTGCACTTATTACATACATAGAACACTTAACTCTGATATTAACCCTCCCCTCAAACATCTCCTTGCCAACCTCAACATAATACAAGGCACAGATCACTCTTTGATGTTCCTCGTGTCCATCTCACGCTATGCAAAAACTCAATGCACATAAAAGGCCCTAAAATCTGGAATTCATTACCTGTAAATATAAAAGAAACACTACCTGTTTATAAATTCAAGTCTCTTCTCAAAGTTCACTTACTCACTCAAAACCAAATAAATACTAAATAACTGAACCTTATAAATTGTATATCCTAAATGTTACTCACAATTATATCACACAAATGTTAAACCTAACTTTGTTATTTTTTTTAAATACACTACCTAACAGAATACTCCATTCTACTGAATGAACAGCAATGCATGCAACCATATGACCTGTCTTTGTAATATTCATTTGTATTTTATAGTTATCTGTTTACAATAATGTCTTATCACTGATTTCATCATTGCTTAGTTAATCTTAAGTTAATTGTAAGCCAGCCCGTAATGCTATGCATATAAGTGGCTTTGGCATGCTGCTCTTACCTGTATTTTTTTGTACCTCTGTATGTATGCTAAATTTCTAAATAAAAAATAAATAAATAAATAAATTTTACGAAGTGTTGTATAAAATTATGCTGCTGGGTGAGAGAACGTACACCTACTTTTGGACATTTACCCTGTTAACTGTCTAAACGTAGATCAATGTTCTCTAGCCCAGCGCTCCAAATATTTGGAAAAAAAAAAAAAATTGATTTTTATATAGAAATAATGTGCAATTTTCTACTTGACATGGAATAAAAAAAAATTTTTAGGGTCAGTACTTACCGAGATATGAGCCTGTGAAATTGGCACTTGATCACCTGACGGCAATGTGGAGTCCTGCCGCTTGCAGAATTATTGCCGATATACCTTTTTTCTCATTTTTATACATTGGACCCACGACTTACAATATTAATCTGTTCTAGAGAGCACATCGTAAGATGAAATTATCGTAAGTCGAATTAATTTTCCCCATAAGAAATACATGTAATGGAAATCAAATTAATCCGTTTAAGACACCCAAAAGTATGAAAAAAAATATTTTTACCACATGAAATATACATTTTCCTACAAACAAACAGGATACATGCACAATATATATTGTGTAATGAAGAATAAATGACACTCACCTTTACTGAAGATGTGATGAGTGATGGGATGGGAGGAGGGGAGATGATGGAGGTGTATTATTTTTTGGAAGGGGAATCCCTTTCCATAAGGACCATGGTGGCTTAATTAGCAGTTACAAGCACTAAAAATACTGGAATACAAAATGCTCCGAATGTATGCGTGGAAGTGACCTCACTGGCTTGTAAACATTGGCACACTAACTGAAGGCAGGGCAGCTGAGGCACGCTCAGGCCAGAGAGACGCGTGGACACGTATGGGACGAATGATGTAAGTAGAGTTTTTCAACGTAGGTCGGGGTCAAATTTTTACGCTGACAAGCATCGTAAGTCGGTTTTGGAAATATAAACACATATGCAGTATAATGTGCTCCTTTACTGACAATGTTTCGCCCACACAGTGGGCTTTTTCAAGTCACTAACAGATCTACCTGGGGTGGAAGGTACGCGAGTATTTATAGACAGGTTCAGAATGCTGGGTCAGGTGGAGAATGCTGCATCTGACTATTTACCGAGTGGGGTTATAGAGTGTAAAATCTTGGGTAGCTTGGATAAGTATATGAGAAGACCTTCTGCAGTGTTCCTCCATTCCTATGTTCTTATGTGGGATAGCGATGAAGAAGTTTCTTGGCAAGTGGTTTAGCTATGTTATAGAAGCCATTGTTCTGGTTGAAGGCGAGGATTCCAGGATTCTTCGGTATCGAGTGTTGTCTTCTCTGGTGATAAGTCTCGAGTTTCTGTAGTTTATTAAATGGTTGTGTGAATTACGGTGTTGTACACAGGTATTCCTTGGATCATCAGACCTGCTTGCGTATTGGTGTTCTGAAATACGTGTTTGGAGGTCTCTTGATGTTTTGCCCATGTATAATTTGCTGCAGTCATTACAAGGAGTCATTACAAGAAGAAGTCGACAACACTCTTCCTTTCCTTGACATTCTTCTCTGCAAAGCTGACCATGAAATTCGTTTTAAAGTCTATCGAAAACCCACCAACCAAAACGATCTTCTCCACTTCTACTCTCACCACGACACTAAAACTAAACGTGGTGTAATTATAGGCTTTTTCCTGTGAACACTCAGAATCTGCAGCAATGAGTTCCTTGAGGAAGAATGCACTATAATTGAACAAGTATTTTCCAAACTTCACTATCCTCATCACTTCATCAGAGACTGCAGATGATGGGCATTAAACATCTTCAACACACCCAGAGAAGACACTGCCGAGAAGAGATACATAGTCCTCCCCACCAACTCCATTGCCAAACACGTTTCCAACATCTTTTCCAATACCTCATTCCAAGTATCTACCTCCACAACCACGACCATCAAGGACATTACCAGTGATAGACAGGACAAGCTTCCATCCTCTGCAGGGGTATACATAATCCCTTGTAATGATTGCAGCAAATTATATGTGGGCATAACATCAAGAGACCTCTAAACACGTATTTCAAAACACCAATACGCAAGCAAGTCTGATGATCCAAGGAATACCTGTGTACAACATCGTAATTCACACAACCATTTAATAAACTACAGAAACTCAAGACACCCAAAATATTAACAAAAATACATTTTTTAAAGATTAATTATAGTTTTACATACACAAAACAATGAGAACTAAATAAAATAAATAAATTAACATTTAAATCACTATTACATACCTTTATTGAAGACTCTTGTTGGCTAATGGAGGAGAGAGGAGGACTCATTATTGTTTGGAAGGGAAATCTCCCTGCATAAAGACTTCAGGTACCAAAGCCCTCTCTGGGGTTACTGCCCTCCCTGCCTGCTAGCCTACTACACTCCAAGCCTTCCTCCTACACTCCCTGCCTGCCTGCTACACTCCCTGCCTGCCTGTTACACTCCCTCCCTCCATGCTACACTCCCTCCCTCCCTTCCACACTCCGTTTGGATGAATGAGCAGAAGCTTCCTCATTCGCCCAGAGACAAAGCCAGACTGACGTGTGAACGGCTGGCGACAGCGGGTTGATGCATCCCACACAGCCGATAGCTGGAAACCAAAAAAATGGTCGATAACCGAGTTGGCCGATAAGCGGAAGGGCTGATAACCGAGGGTCCACTGTATTTTATACAATTTTTATGTTCTGATTATTATTATAATCAAAAAGAAGCGCTAAACCACAAGGGTTATACAGCTTCATGTTCTGATAATTACAATTTATAGTAGTTCTTGTGATTTTATAGCCAATCTTTGTTCTAACACTAATATTATGTACTGAAATTGTACTCAGTCACAAACACACTGACAGGTCAACATTTACACCTGCCTTGGTCATTTACTATTGTCTAGGAACATATACAAAGTATTTATAGGTCCCAGCAATGTTTTAGACATGCTGGAGTATATATGAAACTACTTGAAGGGCGGTGTTAAGAAGAGTATTGCTAAACTGCTGACAGGGTATGCAGTGGAGTGACACTTGATGATCTTGCACTGTTGCATGGAACCCTGGCTTTATTTGTTTTCACTGTTACACAAACATGTCTGTGTCTGTCTAGCTATGTCTGTTTTATCTGTCTTTCTGTCTGCCAGTGTGTGTCTGTGTGTGTCAATACGTGGAACAGTCTTCTGAGTAGGGTAATCGAGGCTAGGCCCCTGGGTAGCTTTAAAAATAAGATCTGACAGATATATGAATGGGAGGGGCTGGGTTTGATTGGTGTCCTGGGTACGGGAGTAATTTCTTGGGTAACTCTGGGAAGGAGTGGTTTTGATAAGGACTTGCCTTGTATGGGCCAGTAGACCTTCTGCAGTGTTCCTCCATTCTTATGTTTCTTTTAGTACAGCATTGTATGACCCATGTAATTTATAATAATTCCCTTTAGTTGTGTCTGCTAAATGTTTTGATACAATGGAATACATTTTACTATACATCAAAACTCTGACAGTTAACTCCAAGGCAACCCACATCACTGCCAGTCTGATCTGTACAAGCTATTCCTGCCTCTTCACTGTCTCCCATTACAATTTCATGAGTCAGTTAATTTAGATCTAATTTGCCTGAAAAAGGCTATTAGACATTCTGAATGCTGATAACTTCCTTTTTTCATGAACCTTTAAATGTTTTGATAGATTTGACTTCAATGAAAAATCTTTTTGACACTCTGAACACTGATACGGTTTCTCTCCTGTATGGATTCTCCTGTGATTCATTAGAATATATTTGCCTGAGAAGGTTTTTAGACACACTGAACACTGATATGGTTTCTCTCCTGTATGGATTTTCCTGTGAGTCCTGAGACTTGATTTGCATGAAAATGTTTTTAGACACTCTGAACACTGATGAAGTTTCTCACTTGAATGATCTTTCAAGTGTTCTGAAAGATCTGTCTCTACTGAGAAGGATCTTTGACAAAATAAACATTGAAATGGCTTCTCCTGTTTATGAGCTTTTAGGTGTTTAATTATATATGGCTTAAATGCAAAGGCTGTATGACACTCTGAACACTGATATGGTTTCTCTCCTGTATGAACTCTCATGTGGGTGGTTAGAGCCGATTTTTGTGAAAAGGCTTTTAAGCACTCTGAACACTGATAAGGTTTTTCTCCTGTATGAATTCTCAGGTGTTTTCCTAAAACTGACTTTAACGAAAAGGATTTTTTACAAAATGAACACTGATATGGTTTCTCTCCTGTATGACTTCTAATGTGGTTTGTTAGATCTGACTTCACTACAAAAGCTTTTTGACAATCGCCACACTGATATGGTTTCTCTCCCGTATGAGCTCGCATGTGGATAGTTAGATTTGATTTTTTTGAAAAGGCCTTTAGACACCATAAACACTGATATGGTTTCTCTCCTGTATGAACTCTCATGTGAATAGCAAGATCTGTTGTATTTGAGAAGGCCTTTACACACACTGAACACTGATGAGACTTCTCTCCTGTATGAACTTTTAAGTGTTTTCCTAGATTTGACTTTCTTTTAAAAGCTTTTTGGCAAATTGAACAGTGATATGGCTTCTCTCCTACATGAGTTATAAAATGTTTTGTTAGATATGACTTTGTTGAAAAAAATTTTTGACACTCCGAACACTGATGTGGTTTTTCTTTCGTATGAATACTCATGTGAGTGGTTAGGTGTGATTTTTGTGAAAAGACTTTTAAACACACTGAACACTGGTAAGGTTTCTCTCCTGTATGAACTCTCATATGGATAGCTACATATGATTTTTCTTTAAAAGCCTTTTGACACACTGAACATTTAAATGGTTCATCTCCTTTTTGAACTCTCATGTTGGTGGTTAGATCTGACTTCTTCAAAAAGGACTTTAAATACCCTGAGCAATGATAATATTTTTCTCCATTATAAATGCCTAAGTGTTTTCTAGATCTGATTTTACTGCAAAGACTTCTGAACACTTTAAACATAGATATGGCTCCAGACTTTCATAAATATTCATGTGACTTTTAAACTTGATTTCATGACAAAGTTTCTTGAGTGAGAACTTTCACATTAATATAGTATGTATTTATCCATGTGCTAATTTTACCCGTAAGATCCATTAAATGGTGCATAAAAGGATGCAAACTGTGCATAAAAAAAGATAGAAGATGGAACAAAATTTTGCTTGTTAATAAAACTTAAGTGTAAAAGACAAATATAAAGAAATGAGTATGAAAAAAAAAAAAAGCCCAGAGGAAAAATGAGAGACAAAACAAAGTTCCCAATCCTTTACATATGATGACAACTTTGATGGTGCAGATATAATCCCTAAACAATAGACGGTAATGAAACCTCTGAAAACCAGGTTAGGAATCTACAAACAGATGTTGGCAGAAAAACACAACAGAACCAGACAAGATAGTATCATGGGTCATAAAAGGACGTTAAAAAAAACTAAGGTATCTTCTCTAGCAATGCTTTGAGGCAACATTAAGAGATTACACTGGCAGATATATAGAAAATGACATACATTATGATGATGGTAAAAAAAGTAGCAGAGTGGGAAGCCCCTGAATATATGTTAGACCAAATTTATTTTAGTATTGGAGGTTTGGTGTTCAAGCCTAAATAAACTGAACTGAACAAGCAAGAAAATAAAAAGTTCAGAAGTTCAGTATAAAGTGGCAAAAATAAAGGTTGAATGCACTGGACATACTATATTAAAATAGCAAACAAAAAAAAATAGGAGGAACTATAAGGAAAATTTTTTACCACCACCATATGAAAGAACAAAAATAATCACAGCTATAATCTGAGGAAAAGAAAGAGTCAAGAGGATACTAGAAAGAGCATTCCTTAAAAAAAGTAACAGAATAATGGAACAGGTTAAAAGAAGTAGTGGTGTTACAACACCTGTAAATTAATAGTAATTTTATTAAATACTGAAGATGGGACACCACAATTTAGTTCCTTCAGTATCTACGATAGATGATCACGAAGGTAAATTTAGAAGGAAGGAAAAAAAAAGTTAAGAATGTTGTAATCAAAGTTAATGCAACTGCTGAAAAGCATATAATTGGTCAGTATTTTATTTAAAGTTCACAAATCAATGTCAAGAAATTGTATATAGTTTACTTAATAATAGGCATACCATCATTCATATTTCATAATTTATATTATAAAATTTATATTCTATAATTTACATTTTCCATATCAGGTTATTTTCCAAAACAATATAGAACAAACTAATGTTCTGCAGCATTCTGCATCTCTTGGAACCTCCTTAAAATTAGGAGTAATATTGTAATGTGCAGATGCAGTTTTTATTTGTGAATTAATTCAAATAGTCACTACTGCTGAGGGTGATTATCTTCTACAAATATCTGACAGTGGGAATCGTCCACAGGCTGTAGAGAATTTGCATGTTGACGAGCTTTAAAACTGAGCATGTAGTATATCAGAGACTACAGTAGGTATTACAACCCACATTACTGAAACACTACCTGCTGATTTCTGCCACTGACATGAGCTCTTGTATCACTGAATGTTCACAAACGTAATTCTTCTGGAAATGATGAGCTGGAAAATGAAAACATAAGATCAGCAGATTGTGAACTTAACAAATTCGATTTATTGGCAAACTTTGGCCTTGAAGACAATACGACTTTCAGGTAAACTATGAGGTTTAAATATTATTGCTAATTTCACAAAAATTACTAACATTACATATAAAGTACAATAAAGATGGGCAGAAATGAATGGAAGTATCCGAGAGTTAGAGATAAAGAAGAGGCAGCAATAATACTGAAGGATCAGTTATGGCAGGAGAACAGGAAATATAGATGCATAAATTCAAGGATTATGTTTATTTGAATAAGGGTTGGATGCCAAAAGTGGGTTATAATACGAGTCTATGCACCTGGAGAAGAGAGGAGTGTAGAGGAGGGAGATTTTGGGAGATGTTAAGTGTTGAGTTTTGAACCAAGTGAAATACACCCTACCATGTAGTGCTGTATGACCTTTATGGGTTTAGCGCCTAGTTATAACTATAATAAGTGAACCAAGTGAGAGTAATTGTGGTAGGGGACCTGAATGCCAAAATGGGAGAAACGGTTATAGAGGGTGTTGCAGGTAAGTTCAGGGGTGCCAAGGGTAAATGATAATAGGGGACCTTTGAACTTTGTACAGAAAGAGGTTTGGTAATAGGTAATACATATTTTAAGACAAAAAAAAAGGATAAGCATACAAGATATAACAAATCACATTTTAGTTGTGGCTACAGTGAAAGTAAAAGGTAGATGGGATACAAGGAGAATAGAATCAGCAAGTAAGGGGTGGAGGAAACTAAAGGAGGCAATTAAGGTAAGATATAAACAGTTACTGGAAGAGTGGTGTAAGTGATAATGGGGGGTTTTTGATCAAACTTTGTATAGAAAGAGGTTCGGTAATGGGTGTTATGACCAAGGTCATAATGAGATGAATTTATATGTATTATCCACTTAACCCTTTCAGGGTCCGTCCCGTAGATCTACGGCTGGTCGGTGAGTGTCCAAACCGTAGATCTACGCCAAAATTCTAGCGCCGTCAAATTTAGCGCGAAAGCGCTCATAGGCCTACATATGAGAGAATGGGTCTGCGCCGTGGGTGTGCGCCATAAACAAAAAATCTAGGCGCCCGCATAGCATTGTGGGAACGCCGGCTCAGTCACCCTTGTTCACCATGTCTCGTCGCAAGTCAGCTCTCACTCCCCGGAAAATTGGGACTCTCCTCTTCCTGTCTGATAGTTCTGACACTGATGGAAGTGGAAATGAAGACGAATTCTACGGCTTTGATAAGTTAGTGACCGAAAATAATGACCAGGATATCGATAATAGTGCAGAAAACCCCGACGATCCTCGACCTTCTACCTCTGGTGTGGGCACTCGTGACTCACGGTCGGGTGTTCCTAAACGTAAGAGAAAACTAATATTTTCCCGTGGCCTGGCCTCTGACTTCAGTAATGACGATGATTCTGACGTGGATTGTGATTTTATTGCGCTCGACGATCATTCGAGTAGTGATAGTGAGGAAACATATTCACCAGTGAAGCGTTGGTATGTTCGCCGCCGCATGCGCTCGGGTAGTGTACCCTATGCTGTGCCCAGGGGACGGAGTACATCCCGTAGTACATCCCGGAGTACATCCCGTGGCCCTACACCCGTTTTAGGTAGTGATAGTGAGGATGATGTGGCTACACTTGGCATGGATGGGCCACAGACATCAGTGGATGGTGTTAGTGGGGCTGGTGGTGGTAGTGGCACCGCCATGCGTGACTCGCTGTGCCACGCGGGAACCCACGCTGCTGACTCGTCAGTTCAAGGACAAAGCGGAGCGTCACCCACCAGCCCGCCACAACCACCCGTACAACCAGCCTATGATGTCCAGTATCCACCAGCAAACTGTATCTGGGATTGGCAGCAAAATCCCAATTTTGTTCCCAGCCCTCACCACTTTGATGACTCGCAAAGTGGAATTCTACCTACCTGTCCCCTTGGAACCACGGCCAATGAACTGGAATTCTTTGAATTATTCTTTGACCAGCCATTGATGGAAACTATTGTCAGGGAAAGTAATAAGTATTTTCAGTACACCATGGCAAATACGATCTTATCACCACAGTCAAGACTACACAGGTGGAAAGAGACGACTGTTGCAGAAATGTATTTGCTTTTTGCAACAATAATGCTTATGCCTCACGTCTATA
Source organism: Cherax quadricarinatus (assembly GCF_038502225.1). Lineage (NCBI taxonomy): Eukaryota > Metazoa > Arthropoda > Malacostraca > Decapoda > Parastacidae > Cherax > Cherax quadricarinatus. Next base: position 20,712,833 of record NC_091363.1, on the reverse strand, counting down.
AGCATAATATAAAAGCATACTGGTCCACAGATCGGCTAATTTGTACCCCATCCTTCAGTGAAATAATACCAGTGAACAGGTTTATCTTACTGTTACGTATGTTGCACTTCTCTGACAAAACCAGGCCTGACAGAAGTGACAGGTTATACAAGATTAGAAATGTTTTCATGTATCTCAAACAAAAGTTCAGGATATACTTTTATCCATTCAAGAATCTTGTAATTGACGAGTCTTTGATTTTGTTCAAAGGTAGACTGTCATTCAAGCAGTATATACCGAGCAAGAGGAACCGCTTTGGTATAAAATTGTTTGTACTCTGTGATTGTGACAGTGGCCTGGTGTTGGATATTGTTGTATACACGGGTAGTAAAACATTGAAAGATACCAAGATGTTATTGGGTATATCAGGTGACGTAGTGAGAAACATGATGGCACCTTATCTTGGTAAGGGCCATACATTATATACCGATAACTGGTACACAAGCCCATTACTCAGTGATTTCATGCGAGTGAACAAGACAGATGTGTGTGGCACAGTGCGTTCTAATCATAAACATATGCCCAGGCTCAACGCAGGTGTTCGTGGTGATGACGTGCAGGTGTTTACTGCCAATGACATCATGGCATTACGGTGGCATGACAAACGAGATGTCACATTGTTGACAACCATTCACCGTAATGAAATGCAAGACAGTGGCAAAGTTGATCGAGTGACTAATGAACGTATTCGAAAACCAGTGACAGTGATTGATTATACACAAAACATGCGCTTGGTTGACAAGTGTGACATGCAGATTGGTTTTGTTGACTGTGTTCGTAAGAGTTACAAGTGGTACATGAAACTTTTCTTCCATCTCATGGACATTTCAATGCTGAATGCATATAATATGTACCAAATAAAGACTGGTAACAGACCACCGTATGGTGAATTTTGTTTGTCTGTTGTCAGACAACTCATAATGAAGTACCAGGTAACAACACCTGCAATACAACATGGTCCTCGAATTCATCACAATATACCCAAGCGTTTGAGAAGAGAAGGTGATCATTTCATAATACAGCTTCCTTCAACTCAAAAGAAATTTGCTCAGAAGAGATGCATTGTCTGTGCACAAACAAAACGACGGCAACAAAGACGCAAAGACACTCGGTTTATGTGTGAGGAATGTAAGGTGCCTCTGTGCATGGTGCCTTGTTTCAAGGAGTTCCACAAGCTCCAGCAGTTCTAAAACCATGTCCAGTGATTGTAAATATGTAAATATATGATAGAACATTAGTATTATACAATATTTGTGCATGTTTATTGTAATAAACAACAGTGGTAAACAATAATATGATAATAACTTTAGTGCGGTTATTGTGTTCAATACAGTGAGTTTATATATATAAATTATATACAGTATTGGTCTCTCAGGCCCCAAATGTTAGTAGGAATAGAAAAAAATTGGAAAAGAAAAGAAAAAACAACTAAAACAACAAAATAATATAATACGCGTATGTGGAATTCGTCGATGTTGCCGCCACCACATCATTTTCTACAAACTTCTTGGCACTGTATCTCGGTAAGTACTGATCAGATTCTAATTTTTTTTGTTTTATTACCTTCACAAAAATATGCTCTTTAATTCTGTAAGAAAAAATAATTTTTTTTTTTTCAAAATTTCTTGGACACTGGTGCGTGACTTCAGATTTTGGCCTTGGACCCTGAAAGGGTTAATATTATACTCGGGGTTTCTTTAATATTAGCTAAATTAAAGATTCCACTAGTTTATAATATTATCTGATCTAGGAATATACCCGGGTATGATGTGTATATATATATATTTACGTATTTTGAGTAATGTGTTAGGTAGGTAGGTAACAGATGGCAAAAAGTTGAAACAAAAAGAGAAGAAGAAAAACTTTATAAAACTGGGATGCTTGAATGTGCGTGGATGTAGTGCGGATGACAAGAAACAGATGATTGCTGATGTTATGAATGAAAAGAAGTTGGATGTCCTGGCCCTAAGCGAAACAAAGCTGAAGGGGGTAGGGGAGTTTCGGTGGGGGGAAATAAATGGGATTAAATCTGGAGTATCTGAGAGAGTTAGAGCAACGGAAGGGGTAGCAGCAATATTGAAGGATCAGTTATGGAAGGAGAAAAGAGAATATGAATGTGTAAATTCAAGAATTATGTGGATTAAAGTAAAGGTTGGATGCGAAAAGTGGGTCATAATAAGCGTGTATGCACCTGGAGAAGAGAGGAATGCAGAGGAGAGAGAGAGATTTTGGGAGATGTTAAGTGAATGTATAGGAGCCTTTGAACCAAGTGAGAGAGTAATTGTGGTAGGAGACCTGAATGCTAAAGTAGGAGAAACTTTTAGAGAGGGTATGGTAGGAAAGTTTGGGGTGCCAGGTGTAAATGAAAATGGGAGCCCTTTGATTGAACTTTGTATAGAAAGGGGTTTAGTTATAGGTAATACATATTTTAAGAAAAAGAGGATAAATAAGTATACAAGATATGATGTAGGGCGAATTATTATTATTATAATCAAAAGGGAAGCGCTAAACCCGGAGGATTATACAGCGCCTGGGGGGGGGGGGAATGTGGAAGGCATTCAGGCTTAATTTGGGGAACTGGAGCACAGATCCAATTCCCTAAATCAAGAGCCCCTCACCAACATCAAGGAACCTTCCTTGAGGGGGATGTAGGGCGAAATGATAGTAGTTTGGTGGATAATGTATTGGTAGATAAAAGACTGTTGAGTAGACTTCAGGATGCACATGTTTATAGAGGGGCCACAGATATATCAGATCACTTTCTAGTTGTAGCTACACTGAGAGTAAAAGGTGGATGGGATACAAGGAGAATAGAAGCATCAGGGAAGAAAGAGGTGAAGTTTTATAAACTAAAATAGGAGGCAGTTAGGGAAAGATATAAACAGCTATTGGAGGATAGATGGGCTAATGAGAGCATAGGCAATGGGGTCAAAGAGGTATGGGGTAGGTTTAAAAATGTAGTGTTAGAGTGTTCAGCAGAAGTTTGTGGTTACAGGAAAGTGGGTGCGGGAGGGAAGAGGAGCGATTGGTGGAATGATGATGTAAAGAGAATAGTAAGGGAGAAAAAGTTAGCATATGAGAAGTTTTTACAAAGTAGAAGTGATGCAAGGAGGGAAGATTATATGGAGAAAAAGAGAGAGGTTAAGAGAGTGGTGAAGCAATGTAAAAAGAGAGCAAATGAGAGAGTGGGTGAGATGTTATCAACAAATTTTGTTGAAAATAAGAAAAAGTTTTGGAGTGAGATAAACAAGTTAAGGAAGCCTAGAGAACAAATGGATTTGTCAGTTAAAAATAGGAGACGAGAGTTATTAAATGGAGAGTTAGAGGTATTGGGAAGATGGAGGGAATATTTTGAGGAATTGTTAAATGTTGATGAAGATAGGGAAGCTGTGATTTCGTGTATAGGGCAAGGAGGAATAACATCTTGTAGGAGTGAGGAAGAGCCAGTTGTGAGTGTGGGGGAAGTTCGTGAGGCAGTAGGTAAAATGAAAGGGGGTAAGGCAGCCGGGATTGATGGGATAAAGATAGAAATGTTAAAAGCAGGTGGGGATATAGTTTTGGAGTGGTTGGTGCAATTATTTAATAAATGTATGGAAGAGGGTACGGTACCTAGGGATTGGCAGAGAGCATGCATAGTTCCTTTGTATAAAGGCAAAGGGGACAAAAGAGAGTGCAAAAATTATAGGGGGATAAGTCTGTTGCTACTCCTACTTACACTTTGGTCACACTTCACAGACACGCACATGCATATATATATACATACATCTAGGTTTTTCTCCTTTTTCTAAATAGCTCTTGTTCCTCTTTATTTCTTCTATTGTCCATGGGGAAGTGGAAAAGAATCTTTCCTCCGTAAGCCATGCGTGTCGTATGAGGCGACTGGAATGCCGGGAGCAATGGGCTAGTAACCCCTTCTCCTGTAGACATTTACTAAAAAAGAGAAGAAGAAAAACTTTATAAAACTGGGATGCTTAAATGTGCGTGGATGTAGTGCGGATGACAAGAAACAGATGATTGCTGATGTTATGAATGAAAAGAAGTTGGATGTCCTGGCCCTAAGCGAAACAAAGCTGAAGGGGGTAGGGGAGTTTCGGTGGGGGGAAATAAATGGGATTAAATCTGGAGTATCTGAGAGAGTTAGAGCAAAGGAAGGGGTAGCAGTAATGTTGAATGATCAGTTATGGAAGGAGAAAAGAGAATATGAATGTGTAAATTCAAGAATTATGTGGATTAAAGTAAAGGTTGGATGCGAGAAGTGGGTCATAATAAGCGTGTATGAACCTGGAGAAGAGAGGAATGCAGAGGAGAGAGAGAGATATTGGGAGATGTTAAGTGAATGTATAGGAGCCTTTGAACCAAGTGAGAGAGTAATTGTGGTAGGGGACCTGAATGCTAAAGTAGGAGAAACTTTTAGAGAGGGTGTGGTAGGTAACTTTGGGGTGCCAGGTGTAAATGATAATGGGAGCCTTTTGATTGAACTTTGTATAGAAAGGGGTTTAGTTATAGGTAATACATATTTTAAGAAAAAGAGGATAAATAAGTATACAAGATATGATGTAGGGCGAAATGACAGTAGTTTGTTGGATTATGTATTGGTAGATAAAAGACTGTTGAGTAGACTTCAGGATGTACATGTTTATAGAGGGGCCACAGATATATCAGATCACTTTCTAGTTGTAGCTACACAGAGTAAAAGGTAGATGGGATACAAGGAGAATAGAAGCATCAGGGAAGAGAGAGGTGAAGGTTTATAAACTAAAAGAGGAGGCAGTTAGGGTAAGATATAAACAGCTATTGGAGGATAGATGGGCTAATGAGAGCATAGGCAATGGGGTCGAAGAGGTATGGGGTAGGTTTAAAAATGTAGTGTTAGAGTGTTCAGCAGAAGTTTGTGGTTACAGGAAAGTGGGTGCGGGAGGGAAGAGGAGCGATTGGTGGAATGATGATGAGAGTAGTAAGGGAGAAAAAGTTAGCATATGAGAAGTTTTTACAAAGTAGAAGTGATGCAAGGAGGGAAGAGTATATGGAGAAAAAGAGAGAGGTTAAGAGAGTGGTGAAGCAATGTAAAAAGAGAGCAAATGAGAGAGTGGGTGAGATGTTATCAACAAATTTTGTTGAAAATAAGAAAAAGTTTTGGAGTGAGATTAAAAAGTTAAGAAAGCCTAGAGAACAAATGGATTTGTCAGTTAAAAATAGGAGAGGAGAGTTATTAAATGGAGAGTTAGAGGTACTGGGAAGATGGAGGGAATATTTTGAGGAATTGTTAAATGTTGATGAAGATAGGGAAGCTGCGATTTCGTGTATAGGGCAAGGAGGAATAACATCTTGTAGGAGTGAGGAAGAGCCAGTTGTGAGTGTGGGGGAAGTTCGTGAGGCAGTAGGTAAAATGAAAGGGGGTAAGGCAGCCGGGATTGATGGGATAAAGATAGAAATGTTAAAAGCAGGTGGGGATATAGTTTTGGAGTGGTTGGTGCAATTATTTAATAAATGTATGGAAGAGGGTAAGGTACCTAGGGATTGGCAGAGAGCATGCATAGTTCCTTTATATAAAGGCAAAGGGGATAAAAGAGAGTGCAAAAATTATAGGGGGATAAGTCTGTTGAGTATACCTGGCAAAGTGTATGGTAGAGTTATTATTGAAAGAATTAAGAGTAAGACGGAGAATAGGATAGCAGATGAACAAGGAGGCTTTAGGAAAGGTAGGGGGTGTGTGGACCAGGTGTTTACAGTGAAACATATAAGTGAACAGTATTCAGATAAGGCTAAAGAGGTATTTGTGGCATTTATGGATTTGGAAAAGGCGTATGACAGGGTGGATAGGGGGGCAATGTGGCAGATGTTGCAGGTGTATGGTGTAGGAGGTAGGTTACTGAAAGCAGTGAAGAGTTTTTACGAGGATAGTGAGGCTCAAGTTAGAGTATGTAGGAAAGAGGGAAATTATTTCCCAGTAAAAGTAGGCCTTAGACAAGGATGTGTGATGTCACCGTGGTTGTTTAATATATTTATAGATGGGGTTGTAAGAGAAGTAAATGCGAGGGTCTTGGCAAGAGGCGTGGAGTTAAAAGATAAAGAATCACACATAAAGTGGGAGTTGACACAGTTGCTCTTTGCTGATGACACTGTGCTCTTGGGACATTCTGAAGAGAAGTTGCAGAGATTGGTGGATGAATTTGGTAGGGTGTGCAAAAGAAAATTGAAAGTGAATACAGGAAAGAGTAAGGTTATGAGGATAACAAAAAGATTAGGTGATGAAAGATTGGATATCAGATTGGAGGGAGAGAGTATGGAGGAGGTGAATGTATTCAGATATTTGGGAGTGGACGTGTCAGCGGATGGGTATATGAAAGATGAGGTGAATCATAGAATTGATGAGGGGAAAAGGGTGAGTGGTGCACTTAGGAGTCTGTGGAGACAAAGAACTTTGTCCTTGGAGGTAAAGAGGGGAATGTATGAGAGTATAGTTTTACCAACGCTCTTATATGGGTGTGAAGTATGGGTGATGAATGTTGCAGTGAGGAGAAGGCTGGAGGCAGTGGAGATGTCATGTCTGAGGGCAATGTGTGGTGTGAATATAATGCAGAGAATTCGTAGTTTGGAAGTTAGGAGGAGGTGCGGGATTACCAAAACTGTTGTCCAGAGGGCTGAGGAAGGGTTGTTGAGGTGGTTCGGACATGTAGAGAGAATGGAGCGAAACAGAGTGACTTCAAGAGTGTATCAGTCTGTACTGGAAGGAAGGCGGGGTAGGGGTCGGCCTAGGAAAGGTTGGAGGGAGGGGGTAAAGGAGGTTTTGTGTGCAAGGGGCTTGGACTTCCAGCAGGCATGCGTGAGCGTGTTTGATAGGAGTGAATGGAGACAAATGGTTTTTAATGCTTGACGTGCTGTTGGGTGTGAGCAAAGTAACATTTATGAAGGGATTCAGGGAAACCGGCAGGCCGGACTTGAGTCCTGGAGATGGGAAGTACAGTGCCCACACTCTGAAGGAGGGGTGTTAATGTTGCAGTTTAAAAACTGTAGTGTAAAGCACCCTTCTGGCAAGACAGTGATGGAGTGAATGATGGTGAAAGTTTTTCTTTTTCGGGCCACCCTGCATTGGTGGGAATCGGCCAGTGTGATAATAAAAAAAAAAAAAATAACGTATTTTGAGTAATGTGTTAGGTAGGTAGGTAACAGCTGGCTAAGAGTTGAAACAAGGTATGTCCTTGGAGGGTAGTTTAGTCTACTATTCCCTCTCCCCTTTGGCGAGTTGATGTCATGTAGGGATTAACTGTGTTAATTCAGTTCGCTCTCTCTGCCGACTCAGTGTGCATTGACTGAGCTACCCTCCAGTACTCCACCTTATTCTCACTTGTATAGAGAATTGTGTTGTAGAAACTCCTGAACCAGCTTGTGGTTTATTGTGAAGTGAAGTCTGCGGACAATTATACTGATACCTTCAGTTTACGATGCGACGACCAGTGTCAAGCTTAGAACTTTGTGATATATTCCTTATGCCAGGGAGTTACTCAGTGAAAATGTTAATTCTCAATGTATGTACTTGTGTACAAGTAATGTCACTATTGTGGAAGCAGTAATATTCCTCTGATCATTAACAAGTGTAGTGATCATATTGACATAGTCTCCAGAGGGGATCTATGATGTACATTCTATTTAAGAATTTTCTTGTGTGAAGGAAAGTTTCTGACAAAGTGATATTTAATAGATATTTATGAATATCTAAAGTATTTAAGCTTTTAAATAAAAAGAGACTAGGAAAAGCCTGAGTAACTATTATTTGTGCCTTACATTTCTAAGTTCTATGAAGTGTATTGTTAAGGAGTGCACTAACCTGGCTAAAGATTAAGATTCGAACCGTAACAATAGGTAATACATATTTTAAGAAAAAAAGGATAAATAATTACAGTGGACCCCCGGTTAACGATACTTTTTCACTCCATAAGTATGTTCAGGTGCCAGTACTGACCGAATTTATTCCCATAAGGAATACTGTGAAGTAGATTAGTCCATTTCAGACCCCCAAACATACACGTACAAACGCACTTACATAAATACACTTACATAATTGGTCGCATTCGGAGGTAATCGTTATGCGGGGGTCCACTGTATACATGATATATGGCAAAATGGCAGTACAGTCTCTCCTCGCTTAACGACGGAGTTTTGTTCCTAAGACCACATCGTTAAACAAATTCATCGCTTAGTGAAGAGCATACTATAATGGTAGTGGGTTTGTGTCAACCATCTTTGATATTGTTTTAATGTCACCTTTACACCATTTATAACATTTCTGGTATGCATTAAATGTTGATACAGTAGTGTACTGTATATTGAAATAAACGTAACAGAGGAAATCAGCTCTAATATACATTATTTAGGCATAAATACTGGTCAGAGAGCCTGTCGTAAGTCCGAGGTGTCGGTAAACGAGTATGTTGCTAAGTGAGGAGAGACTGTAGTTTGTTGGACTATTTATTGGCAGATAAAAGACAGATGGGTAGACTTTAGGGGCAACAGATTTTTTTTTTTTTTTTTAACACATCAGGCATTTTCCACCAAGGTAGGGTGGCCCGAAAAAGAAAATTTTTCACAGATCACTCTTCGATATCCCCCATGTTCATCTCTCCCTATGCAAAAATGCTATGCACGTAAAAGGCCCGAAGATCTGTAATTCATTGCCAGGACAAACTAAAGGACCCATGTCTGCAGCTCAGTTTAAGGCCCAAATAAGAAGTCATCTCATCAGCCAAAATTAACCAGACAAACCGTACCTAACCACTACCAGTTTCTCAAAAGCTACTCATATTGTGCTGATGAATGCTCAACCCATTACTACTTCCAAATTAGGATGTCTATTCTTTTCATTGTTTTAAATTGTTTTACTGTTTTAGATTGTAACACAGTACATCATAATGTAAACTGTTCCATTGTAATATCAAATTTCATTTTTTTAAATAGCACTAAACTTTAACACATCATATTGGAAATTGTTTTAAATTGTTACATTGTAATCTTTATTAACTAATTCAATAGTGTAAAAAGTTTCTACTAGACTTATCAAAACCATGTAGCATCACCTGATATAATATTCAATTTTCCTGTACTCACTAACTCATCTAATGACCATATGAACTATGTATTATTGCCTTACTATTCTTAAGTTAATCTTTAAGTGTGCCCGAGATACTCAGCATACAGAGGGGCTTTTGGCATGTACACCCAACTTTTATATTCCTCTGTACAACCATGTAATTTGTCAAAATAAAAAATCTAATCATTCACTCCATCAGTCTTGCCACAGGTGCACTTGCACTACAGTTATAAAACTGCAACACTAACACCTCCCCTTCAGAGTGAAGGCGCTGTACTTCCCATCTCCAGGACTCAAGTCTGGCCTGCGGTTTCCCTGAATCCCTTCATAAATATTACCTTGCTCACACTCCAACAGCATGTCAAGTCCTAAAAACTTTTTGTCTCCATTCACTCCTATCTAATACGCTCATGCATGCTTGCTGGAAGCCAAAGCCCCTCGCACACACAACCTCCTTTACCCCCTCCCTCCAACCTTTCCTAGACCAACCTCTACCCCACCTCCTTTAGTTTATAAACCTTCACTTCTTACTTGCTGATTCCATTCTCCTTGCACCCCATGTACCATTTACTCTCACTGTAGCTACAAGTAAAAAAATGGTCTGATATATCTGTGGGGAGGGAAGGCCACAGATATATCAGACCACTTTTTACTTGTAGCCACAGTGAGAGTAAATGGTAGATGAGGTGCAAGGAGAATGGAATCAGCATGTAAGAAGTGAAGGTTTATAAACTAAAGGAGGAGGCAGTTAAGGTAAGATATAAACAACTACTGGAAGTAAGATGGGCTAGTGAGAGTATAGGCAATGATGTTGAAGATATATGGGGTAGATTTAAAAATGCAGTGTTAGAGTCCTCAGCAGAAGTTTGTGGTTACAGGAAAGTGGGTACGGGATGGAAGAAGAGCAACTGGTGGAATGATGAGGTGAAGAACAGTAAGGGAGAAAAAGTTAGCATATGACAGGGTAGATAGGGGGGGCAATGTGGCAGATGTTGCAAATGTATAGAATAGGAGGGAGGTTATTGAAAAGGGTGAAAAATTTTTGTAAGGATAGTGAGACTCAAGAGTATGTAGGTGAGAGGGAGACTATTCCCAGTAAACAGTAAGTAGGCCTTAGACAGGGATGTGTGATGCCACCATGGTTGTTCAATATATTTATAGATGGAGTTGTAAAAGAAGTGAATGCTCAGGTGCTGGCAAGAGGTGTGGGGTTAAAAGATAAAGAATCTAACACAAAGTGAGAGTTGTCACAGTTGCTCTTTGCTGATTACACTGTGCTTTTGGGAGATTCTGAAGAGAATGCAAAGGTTGGTTGATGAGTTTGGTAGAGTATGTAAAAGAAGGAAATTAAAAGTGATATTGGAAAGACTAAGGTGATGAGAACAAAAAATTAGGTAACAAAAGATTCGATATCAGATTGGAGGAAGAGAGCATGGAGGAGGTGAATGTGTTCAGATATTTGGGAGTGGACATGTCAGCAGATGGGTATTGTATTGTATTGTCCAGACCAGAGCTTTGGTAAGATGGGTAAGGAAGAAGGATGGGTAAGGATAGAAATATTGGAAAAGGGTGGGAGGGGGGAGAGAGGTAGGATATAAAAGGTAAGTGGCCCAACCACTTTGGTGTAATTTAAAAAGTGTGTGAAATGATAAGATATTCTTTAAGGGGTATAATACTAACCCATCAGAGTCACATAGATATAACAGATATATAAGTACATGACTCTGAATTGGTAGTAATTATACAAGTTACAATTTTTTTTTTTTTTTTTTTTTTGCGATTGCACAACGGATATTTATGCGACAATGAAGGCAATAATTTTCTGGCCAGTTTTCAGAATTACGTGACAATGGCTTCTTACAGGTGGTGTCCAGTCATAATAAATAGCATAATTTTTACATTAGATAGTTATATAAGATGTCTCCCTAATTGGGGGCGATGATTTTCTCAGTACACATAGAAGGGTTCTGGTGTTACCCAATCTAAACATTATAGGCTAAACAAAAAATTTTTACCATCAATACTTACCGAGATATGGAGGCATGAAGTTTACAGAAAAAGAGTATCATGTGGTAACATCACCGACTGCCATCACCCGGTATTCTTTTATTTAGTGTTTTATGTACTAGTATTTTCTATTATTTTTTAATTTTTCTTTTTCCAAGTAACTTTTATGGTCTGTGAGACCAATATGATCAGTATTCTGTAAGTTATTTCTTTTTCAATACTACACAATAATGGCATAAACACTGTTGTCATTGTTTTGTTTACAGAAAATATTTACACAAACAAACGATATGAAATGTTGTTTATTACTATTTTTCTATATTTTATATACACATATACAGTCACAGGGAATGTTTCTAGAAGTTCTGCAGCCAGTGGAAGTCTTTGAAACATGGTGTCATGCACAGTGATGTTTTACACTCCTCACACATAAAACGAGTGTCTCTGTGTTGTTGTGAGCGTTTTTTTTGTATGTGCACAGACGTAACACCTCTTCTGAGCCTTTTTCTTGAAAGCAGTAGCAGGCAGTTTTACCAAGAAGTGATCACCATGCTTGAAACGAGAAGGAAGTTGTTAAAAATTTGGTGGGCGGTCTATTGCAGGTGTTGTTCCTTGGTACTTGAATACTATTTGTCTGATGACAGACAAACAGAATTCGCCATATGGTGATTTGTTTCTGGTCCTCATCTTATACATATTATGAGCATTCAGCACGGAAATGTCCAGAAGATGGAAAAAGAGTTTTATGTACCACGTATAACTCTTGCGAACACAATCAGCAAACCCAATCTGCATGTCACATTTGTCCACTGAATGCATACTGAGGGTGTAGTCCATCACAGCTGCAGGTTTTAAAATGGGTTCATTGCTTTCTCTATGCTGCCTGCCAGTGTCTGCCATTTCATTAGGGTGAACTGATGACAACAGTGTGACATCTCGTTTGTCATGCCACCAAAATGCCATGATGTCATTGGCAGCAAATGCCTGCACCTCACCTCTACAAGTGCCAGCATCAAACCTGGGCATATGTTTCCGATTTGCACGCACTGTGCCACACACATCTGTCATGTTCATTCGCAAAAAATCACTGAGTGTGGGGCTTGTGTACCAGTTATCTGTATATAATATATGCCCCTTGCCAAGGTATGGTTCTATCATTGTTCTAACCACATCACCAGAGATGCCCAATAACTTCCTGATATTTTGCAATGTATAACTTCCAGTGTACACAATAATATTCAATACCAGACCACTGTAACAATCACAAAGCACAAACAACTTTATACCACAGCGTTTCCTCTTGCTTGGTACGTACTGCTTGAGAGTCTTCCTTTGAACAGAATCAAAGACTCGTCAATTACAAGCTTCCTGAAGGGATAAAAATGCATATTGAATTTCTTTCAGATACACAAACACATGCTTAATCTTATATAACCTGTCATTTCTGTCAGGCTTGGTTTTGTCTGAGAAGTGAAGAATACGTAACAGTAGCACAAATCAATTCACTGGCATTATATCACTGAAACCTGGGGTTGCATTCAGGCGGTCTGTTGACCAGTACGATTTCACACTGTGCTTATACATATGTGGCATAAGCATTATTGTGGCAAAGAAAAGATACATCTCAGCCACAGTTGTCTGCTTCCACTGGTGTAGACGTGATTTTGGTGAAAGTATTGTGTTTGCCATAGTGTATTTGTAGTATGTGTTGCTTTCCATGACAATACTTTCCATCAGGGGTTCGTCAAAGAATAACTCAAAACATTCCAGTTCACTGGCATTGTTTCCCAGTGTACAACATGGCCGTATTCCACTTTGGCTGTCATCAAACTGGTGGGGATTTGGAATAAAACTGACAGCTTCCTGCCAATCCCAGGTGCGGTCTGCTGGTGGGTACTGGACAATGACAGGTGGTTGTGGAGGTTGTGGTTGTGGAGGCTGGTGTGGTGGGTGGGTGGGTGGGTGGGAGATGGTGGCCTTTGTTGTAGATCAGCTGAGGCAGCGGCATGGGTGGCAGCGTGGGTGGCAGCATGGGCCACTGCTGGTGCCTCACGGCTGGCACCACCACTGCCACCACCATGCACATTTTCCATCCCAATTGCAACAGTATCATTGTCATTTTCACTGTCAGTTCCTGTTGTACAGCCACGGGATGTACTCCGCGACGTACTCCTTCCCCTTGGAATAGCATATGGCACACTACCAGAGCGCATATATTGTCGTATATACTGACGCTTCACTGGGGAATATTGCACTTCACTATCACTACTGGAACTAGTTTGAAGAGCTTGTAGTTCATAATCACTATCACTATCATCACAAATGCTCACATCTGAGTCTGGGATTTGGGAAAATAGGAGTTGCCTCTTTGATTCTGGTACAACTGAGAGTGAACAAGACGGCCCAGCAGCAGAGGTGGAAGGCTGAGGGTCGTCTGGGTTTTCCTCACTATTACTGATATTATGGTCATTAGTTTTGGTCAAAACCTCACCAAAACCTTGAAACTCATCTTCACTGGCACTTCCATCTGTATTAGAACTGTCACTGGGGAACAAAAGTGTCCCAATTCTCTGAGAAGTGAAGAGCTTCTTACCGCGAGGCATGGTGGACAAAGTGAACTAAAATGGCGTTCCCACAATGCGCCACTGGGTCCCAGATTTTTTTTCTACTGCACACACCCACCACACAGACCCATTCTCTCACATCTGGGCCAACCAGCCTTTTCCCGCAAGATTTGAAGGCACTAGAATTTATGCGTACTAGTACGTCAAAAAACCCTGCGCGTAAGCCGTACTAGTACTGCCAAAACCCTGAAAGGGTTAAGTAGGAGCCCAACACTGGATGTTGTTCTCGACTTTGATTTGGCATAAGAAAAGAAATATTTTGGGTTTCTTCCGATTTCATTTATGGTTTTTAGTCCTTCCCGCGATTCCTGATTCCTATAAGATTCCTTTAGCTTAAGTTCGATGTTTGCTATTTCTCTGACCAGTGACTCCCTACACATTTCAGATATATTGGCCTCTTTTAGCCGCTCTGTTATTCTTCTCCGTCGCCTGTAAGGGGAGCGCCTGTCTCTTTCTATTTTACATCTACTCCTTTTTCTTACAGAAATAAGCCTTGAGCATACATCTAGTGCCACCGAGTTAATCTGTTCTAGGCATAAGTTGGGGTCTGTGTTGCTTAAACTATCTTCCCAGCTTATATCGTTTAGGACTTGATTTACAGTGGAACCCTGGTTTACGATCAGCTCCCAATTATGTAAGCGTATTTATGTAAGTGCATTTGTATGTGTATGTTTGGGGGTCTGAAATGGACTAATCTAATTCACAATATTCCTTATGGGAACAAATTCGGTCAGTACTGGCACCTGAACATACTTCTGGAATGAAATAATATCGTAAACCGGGGGTCCACTGTACTTGGTCCCACTTACAAAACCAACAAGACTGAGGCAAGTGCAACCATAATTGACCGTATATGGACAAACATACTAGCCCCCCTTAAAGTGGGGATAATCATGGCCAACACTACTGTCCACCACCCAACTTTCCTCCTAACAAATATTTGTAAGCAATCTATAAAACATAATAAGTTCTCTTTTCAACTCCATGATGAGGCATCAATATGTAACTTCAATGCAGAACTAACCTCAGTTGACTGGCCTACAGAATTTTCCAATGCTGTTGGCATCAATGAATGGGTAGACATATTTCTAATCAAAAACAGACTATATAACATTGTCCAATAAAAACTAAACAGATCACTAATAAAAGAGTAAGTTCCACATGGCTTACTAACAACATTCTAAGATCCATCAATATGAAACCTCAATATAAAAAACAATATAGAAGGGGCTTAATAACTAAAGAATTTATCAAACACTAAGTCAGTCCTCACTAAATTAATCAGAAAGTCCAAGTAACTATACTATTCTAACAGATTCACTAAAACGAGAGGAGATATAAAAAGGACCTGAAAGACACTCTCAGATCCTGGGTACCCACAAACTGAACAAAGCTAGTAATATTGCACTAACTAAACCAAATGAACCAAAACTCCAGCCTAGTGATACAGATAACAAAATAAACGACTTCTTCTCAACCATAGGATCACATCTGACCAGTAAAATTCCAAATACCAATGCCTGAGCTAATGATTATCAATATGGAAACTTCCCAACATCCCTCTATCTTGCATGAACAGAGTCCACTGAGTTTACCATGATTATTATCTCTCTAAAAAACAAATCAAGAAATATACAGTAGACCATCATTTAGCACGATTCGGGTATTGGTCGATTGAAGGATTGCGGCACAATTTTATGTAACAAGTCGTAAAATTAATTTAACATGGTTCAGTTTGTGGGAAAGAAAAAAAATTCTCTTGCTCAAGCGACCGCCTTGTTGTGGAGCAGCCAGGGAGCCCTCCCTCCATCCCCTACCACTCCCCGACACCACCCCATCATCCCAGTGTTCGTATTTCATACATGTTCAGTCTGTCTCTGCTACAAGCTAGCTGTGTTTGTGAATTGTGTTATGTGTGAAGGCTTACTCAGCCCTGTAACAACTTCAGACAGTATCACCCAGGCTGGCTCCTCCTCAGGAAAATTAGTGAATAGAAAAAGAAATAATAACAGACAAACATAAACACTTCATTATGTAGAAAATATAAAATGTAAAACACTTAAATATGAAATATTAATCCTACCTTAAAGAAAATGAAAAATGAAAAATATAAATGATAACTGAATTCAACGCTAATGTAGATAGGGGTGTCTGGTGTTGGTGACACTGTTGTTGAAATCGTAGCCGTTGCTGATGATAGGGGGGGGTCGCAGGTGTTGGTTACGACCCACTGGCTAGTTCTTCACAGTAGATAGAGCCTCAAGTAGTATCCCGATGACAGGAAAGCAGGTTCTTTACCGCTGCAATGATGTGGGGTTACGTCCTGCAATTTCATACAGGTGCACGGGTAGTTCAATACAAAATGGGGACGTCTCCAGGACGTTAGTCCTTCTCCTGTTCTGCTCATTGATTGACAGGTGACCCTCACTGTCATCTAAGCTGAAAAGATAGACAGGTTACCCACTGCTTAAATAATCACTCTCCATGGCAGTGTACATTACTCAAAAGACGTGGTGATTATTACAACAGTCAACCTAGAGCAAGACTTAAAGGACTAAGTTTATTATTGGTCAAAAGTGAAGCTTTTAACCAATAAATCCACTAGAATACAAGGCAGGCATGTACTTACAGTAGTGTTGGGAGCTGTGAGTCGAGTGATTTACTGTTTGACCAGAGCCCCACACGTCACCTTTCGAGGGGGGGGTGGAAGAGGGAGGGGAAGGGATAGCGGGAGCTAGACTGACCCTACGTTAACAAGCAGCCGGCAATCAAACTATCACTTTAGGGGTGGGGGGGGGTTGAGAAACGGCGGGAAAAATGGGAGCGTGACTTAACCTACCTTAACTAGTAGCCGGCAATGAAACTATTTATTTTTTATTTTTATTATCACACCGGCCGATTCCCACCAAGGCAGGGTGGCCCGAAAAAGAAAAACTTTCACCATCATTCACTCCATCACTGTCTTGCCAGAAGGGTGCTTTACACTACAGTTTTTAAACTGCAACATTAACACCCCTCCTTCAGAGTGCAGGCACTGTACTTCCCATCTCCAGGACTCAAGTCCGGCCTGCCGGTTTCCCTGAATCCCTTCATAAATGTTACTTTGCTCACACTCCAACAGCACGTCAAGTATTAAAAGCCATTTGTCTCCATTCACTCCTATCAAACACGCTCACGCATGCCTGCTGGAAGTCCAAGCCCCTCGCACACAAAACCTCCTTTACCCCCTCCCTCCAACCCTTCCTAGGCCGACCCCTACCCCGCCTTCCTTCCACTACAGACTGATACACTCTTGAAGTCATTCTGTTTCGCTCCATTCTCTCTACATGTCCGAACCACCTCAACAACCCTTCCTCAGCCCTCTGGACAACAGTTTTGGTAATCCCGCACCTCCTCCTAACTTCCAAACTACGAATTCTCTGCATTATATTCACACCACACATTGCCCTCAGACATGACATCTCCACTGCCTCCAGCCTTCTCCTCGCTGCAACATTCATCACCCACGCTTCACACCCATATAAGAGCGTTGGTAAAACTATACTCTCATACATTCCCCTCTTTGCCTCCAAGGACAAAGTTCTTTGTCTCCACAGACTCCTAAGTGCACCACTCACTCTTTTTCCCTCATCAATTCTATGATTCACCTCATCTTTCATAGACCCATCTGCTGACACGTCCACTCCCAAATATCTGAATACGTTCACCTCCTCCATACTCTCTCCCTCCAATCTGATATTCAATCTTTCATCACCTAATCTTTTTGTTATCCTCATAACCTTACTCTTTCCTGTATTCACCTTTAATTTTCTTCTTTTGCACACCCTACCAAATTCATCCACCAATCTCTGCAACTTCTCTTCAGAATCTCCCAAGAGCACAGTGTCATCAGCAAAGAGCAGCTGTGACAACTCCCACTTTGTGTGTGATTCTTTATCTTTTAACTCCACGCCTCTTGCCAAGACCCTCGCATTTACTTCTCTTACAACCCCATCTATAAATATATTAAACAACCACGGTGACATCACACATCCTTGTCTAAGGCCTACTTTTACTGGGAAAAAATTTCCCTCTTTCCTACATACTCTAACTTGAGCCTCACTATCCTCGTAAAAACTCTTCACTGCTTTCAGTAACCTACCTCCTACACCATACACTTGCAACATCTGCCACATTGCCCCCCTATCCACCCTGTCATACGCCTTTTCCAAATCCATAAATGCCACAAAGACCTCTTTAGCCTTATCTAAATACTGTTCACTTATATGTTTCACTGTAAACACCTGGTCCACACACCCCCTACCTTTCCTAAAGCCTCCTTGTTCATCTGCTATCCTATTCTCCGTCTTACTCTTAATTCTTTCAATTATAACTCTACCATACACTTTACCAGGTACACTCAACAGACTTATCCCCCTATAATTTTTGCACTCTCTTTTATCCCCTTTGCCTTTATACAAAGGAACTATGCATGCTCTCTGCCAATCCCTAGGTACCTTACCTTCTTCCATACATTTATTAAATAATTGCACCAACCACTCCAAAACTATATCCCCACCTGCTTTTAACATTTCTATCTTTATCCCATCAATCCCGGCTGCCTTACCCCCTTTCATTTTACCTACTGCCTCACGAACTTCCCCCACACTCACAACTGGCTCTTCCTCACTCCTACAAGATGTTATTCCTCCTTGCCCTATACACGAAATCACAGCTTCCCTATCTTCATCAACATTTAACAATTCCTCAAAATATTCCTTCCATCTTCCCAATACCTCTAACTCTCCATTTAATAACTCTCCTCTCCTATTTTTAACTGACAAATCCATTTGTTCTCTAGGCTTTCTTAACTTGTTAATCTCACTCCAAAACTTTTTCTTATTTTCAACAAAATTTGTTGATAACATCTCACCCACTCTCTCATTTGCTCTCTTTTTACATTGCTTCACCACTCTCTTAACTTCTCTCTTTTTCTCCATATACTCTTCCCTCCTTGCATCACTTCTACTTTGTAAAAACTTCTCATATGCTAACTTTTTCTCCCTTACTACTCTCATCATCATTCCACCAATCGCTCCTCTTCCCTCCTGCACCCACTTTCCTGTAACCACAAACTTCTGCTGAACACTCTAACACTACATTTTTAAACCTACCCCATACCTCTTCGACCCCATTGCCTATGCTCTCATTAGCCCATCTATCCTCCAATAGCTGTTTATATCTTGCCCTAACTGCCTCCTCTTTTAGTTTATAAACCTTCACCTCTCTCTTCCCTGATGCTTCTATTCTCCTTGTATCCCATCTACCTTTTACTCTCAGTGTAGCTACAACTAGAAAGTGATCTGATATATCTGTGGCCCCTCTATAAACATGTACATCCTGAAGTCTACTCAACAGTCTTTTATCTACCAATACATAATCCAACAAACTACTGTCATTTCGCCCTACATCATATCGTGTATACTTATTTATCCTCTTTTTCTTAAAATATGTATTACCTATAACTAAACCCCTTTCTATACAAAGTTCAATCAAAGGGCTCCCATTATCATTTACACCTGGCACCCCAAACTTACCTACCACACCCTCTCTAAAAGTTTCTCCTACTTTAGCATTCAAGTCCCCTACCACAATTACTCTCTCACTTGGTTCAAAGGCTCCTATACATTCACTTAACATCTCCCAAAATCTCTCTCTCTCCTCTGCATTCCTCTCTTCTCCAGGTGCATACACGCTTATTATGACCCACTTCTCGCATCCAACCTTTACTTTAATCCACATAATTCTTGAATTTACACATTCATATTCTCTTTTCTCCTTCCATAACTGATCATTTAACATTACTGCTACCCCTTCCTTTGCTCTAACTCTCTCAGATACTCCAGATTTAATCCCATTTATTTCCCCCCACTGAAACTCTCCTACCCCCTTCAGCTTTGTTTCGCTTAGGGCCAGGACATCCAACTTCTTTTCATTCATAACATCAGCAATCATCTGTTTCTTGTCATCCGCACTACATCCACGCACATTTAAGCAACCCAGTTTTATAAAGTTTTTCTTCTTCTCTTTTTTAGTAATTGTATACAGGAGAAGGGGTTACTAGCCCATTGCTCCCGGCATTTTAGTCGCCTCATACGACACGCATGGCTTACGGAGGAAAGATTCTTTTCCACTTCCCCATGGACAATAGAAGAAATAAAAAAGAACAAGAGCTATTTAGAAAAAGGAGAAAAACCTAGATGTATGTATATATATATATGCATGTGCGTGTCTGTGAAGTGTGACCAAAGTGTAAGTAGGAGTAGCAAGATATCCCTGTTATCTTAGCGTGTTTATGAGACAGAAAAAGAAACCAGCAATCCTACCAATGAAACTATCGTTACTATATTGCTACTCCTATCTATTGAACTTTTCCCTCACACTCCCCCATACCAAGACTTATAGTCAAGGAGTATAAGAAGAATAGGCGAGGAAAAAGTTCTAACATGTGGAAGTCGCGTAAGGCAACAAATCTTCTACTGACTGTCACGACTTAACCAGTCAGAGAAATAATTGGATGAACCATTGATATACACAATATAAGAACATAAGAAAGGAGGAACACTGCAGCAGGCCTGTTGGCCCATACTAGGCAGGTCTTTTACAATTCATCCCACTAACAAACATTTGACCAACCCAATTTTCAAAGCTTCCCAAGAAATAAGCTCTGATGTGCAAGTCCCACTCAAATCCAACCCCTCCCACTCATGTACTTATCCAACCTAAATTTGAAACTACCCAAAGTCCTAGCCTCAATAACCCAACTAGGTAGACTGTTCCACTCATCAACTACCCTATTTCCAAACCAATACTTTCCTATGTCCTTTCTAAATCTAAACTTATCTAATTTAAATCCATTACTGCGGGTTCTCTCATGGAGAGATATCCTCAAGACCTTGTTAATATCCCCTTTATTAATACCTATCTTCCACTTATACACTTCGATCAGGTCTCCCCTCATTCTTCGTCTAACAAGTGAATGTAACTTAAGAGTCTTCAATCTTTCTTCATAAGGAAGATTTCTAATGCTATGTATTAATTTAGCCATCCTACGCTGAATGTTTTCTAACGAATTTATATCCATTCTGTAATATGGAGACCAGAATTGAGCTGCATAATCTAGGTGAGGCCTTACCAATGATGTATAATGCTGCAGTATGACCTCTGGACTTCTGTTGCTTACACTTCTTGATATAAATCCCAGTAATCTATTTGCCTTATTACGTACACTTAGGCATTGCTGTCTTGGTTTAAGGTTGCTGCTTACCATAACCCCCAAGTCCTTTTCGCAATCTGTATGGCTAACTTCTACATTATTTAACTTATAAGTGCTAGGGTTATGGACACTCCCGAGCTTCAGAACCTTGCATTTATCTATATTGAACTGCATCTGCCAATTTTCTGACCAAGAGTAGAGTTTGTCTAAATCCTCCTGAAGTTCCCTAACATCTACGTTTGAATCAATTATCCTACCTATCTTCGTGTCATCGGCGAATTTGCTCATATCACTAGTAATTCCTTCATCAAGATCATTGATATATATTATAAACAACAACGGGCCCAAGACTGATCCCTGTGGAACGCCACTTGTTACTGATCCCGACTCGGATTTAACCCCATTTATGGACACTCTCTGCTTCCTATCTGTGAGCCATGATTCGATCCACGAGAGCACCCTTCCCCCAATGCCATGAGCTGCTACTTTCTTCAACAGTCTTTGGTGCGGAACTCTATCAAATGCCTTACTAAAATCTAAGTAAATAATATCAAATTCTTTATCGTGGTCAACAGCCTCAAAAGCTTTACTGAAGAAAGTTAATAAATTAGTTAGACAAGACCGGCCTCTTGTGAATCCATGCTGAGTATCATTAATCAAGCTATGCTTATCGAGATGGCTTCTTATAATCTCAGCTATAATTGACTCTAGTAATTTGCCTACAATTGAGGTCAGGCTTATTGGGCGGTAATTTGACGGTAACGACTTGTCCCGTTTTAAAAATAGGAATTACATTAGCCATCTTCCACATATCAGACACTACACCTGTTTGAAGAGATAAATTAAAAATATTAGTTAATGGTTCACAGACTTCCATTTTGCATTCCTTAAGAACCCTTGAAAAAACCTCATCAGGACCCGGTGACTTATTTTGCTTCAGTCGGTCTATCTGCTTCACAACCATTTCATTAGTGACTGTGATGTTACATAATTTATCTTCTACTGGCCCACTATAAAAATTAATTACCGGAATATTATTAGTGTCTTTCGGAATATTATTAGTGTCTTAAAAGCCTGGAGTGCCAATGTCCACCTCAAGAGGCGACTGTTGGTTCCCTTAAAAGTTTCTAGGTATATCAAAGGTCCGTTTCTAAAATGAATTCTTTTCCCAGCAAATAAAATTTAAGTTTGGAGATACCCCACACAAGGGCCAAACATTCCTTTTCTATGGTGGAGTATCTTGTTTCTGTGGGAAGGAGTTTCCGACTTAGGAAGCATACAGGGAAGGGAGTACCATCATGGTATTGTAGTAACACCGCACCTAAGCCAGTATTGGAGGCATCAGTTCTCAAACAAAATGTTTTATTAATATCAGGAATCTTAAGTATAGGGTCTTTCGAAAAGATACTTTTAATCTCATTAAACTTATCCCGAGCTACGTCAGAAAGTTCAAGAGGTTCCTTCACAGACTTTTTAAGAAAGTCGGATAAGATGCCTGTAAGATCAGTAAGGTTCGGGATAAACCGTGCATAAAAATTTACAGAACCAAGAAAGCTTCGCATGAGCTTCTTGGTTTTGGGGAATTTAAATTCTAATAAAGCTTTGATCTTACTGGGGAGAGGCTGCAGAGAGTTATTAGAAAGTATCAGTCCAAGATATCTAATCTTGTTATACCCAAGGAAGCATTTCTTCGGCTTGGCAGTGAGGCCATGTGAGCGTAACCTACGCAAAACTGATGTTAATGTTTGGATATGTTCGCCCCACGTAGATGTCATTACGTAAATGTTATCAAAATAAACTGAAACATTTGGTATATTACCCAAGACCTTTCTCATCAGTCTCACATAGGTAGCACAGGCAGTTACCAAACCGAAGGGCATAGTTCTATACTGCATCAGTCCTTGGTGTGTAGGAAAAGCGGTGTACTGCTTAGAAGAAGGATCTAACATTACTTGATGATATGCCTGCGCTGTATCAATCTCTGAAAAGAAGGAAGAGTCATAAAATTTGTGTAGATCACTATCTATTAAGGGCATAGGCTCAGCATCCCACCGAGTTATAGCATTAAGGCCTCTGAAGTCAATAGCAAGTCTATATGAATTATCCTCCTTCTTAACCATGACTACTGGTGAACAATATGAAAATACTGAAGGTTCAATGATCTTTAGTTTTAATAATTTGTCTACCTCTCGGTCAAATGCATCCCTAAGGTGAACTGGAACTGGGTATAATTTTCGTTTGATAGGATTGTCCGTCACTAAGTCAATCTTATGGACTACGGTGGAGGTAACACCTGGAATATCAGTAAAGACGTCTGAAAAGTTACTCACACATTGAAGTAGTTCATGTCTCTTATTGTTACGTTGGTAGGTCTTTTATTACTTTGATAGTAAGGTTCTCACTACATGTTCTAGTGTGGGGTAGCTTTTTACTTAATGGCCTTATCTGTCTAGGGGTAATACTTACATCATGGCTGATCATCTTGAGTGTCTCTGATACCCTTTCACCAGCCCTCTTCACAGGTTATGTAAACTACTACTATAAAAATATAACTGTATTCTCAATAGATATGTACAGAATATACAATCACAGCCTCACATTTTCAAAACAAAATCTACACACTCCATACCTGTTCTCCACATGGTGTGTTCCAACAACTTTTGTCCTTCTCTCTTCTTGACACCACTCTGGGCTAACCAGTGTTTTGACACACTTTAGTCACCCTGGGTATGGTGGCCACAACTTAAATTATAAAAACTCACCCCTGGAGCACACATGATGCCCCAAAAGATAGAAGAAGGACCCAGAGATCCTGCCAGGTTGAAGGTCAGCCACAGAGAGAGTCAGTGAGAGGGAGAGAGAGAGAGCCTGGCTAAGCTCCTCCCACCAAAACAAAAGACTGCTGCCAAGCACAATTCTCCAGTTACCACAATTCTACCACACCTTAATTTTACTTTTACAAAAAGAAATACAACTTTATAAACTACTTATTTAAATTGTGTGTTTATGTGTCTATAGTATAACCTATTATATTGAGAAAAATAGACTTGACCCAGCTGCCTCTCAGTCATAAGGTTGATCAGTCCTTCTGACATTTAGAGCAAAGTCCCCATCAATTCAATATAATTAGGTATTCCAGAGTAACTGTTACTTATAAATACATGTTGGGTCCTATAGCCCCATAACACCCCCACCTCCAGACGAAGTCTCACAAAAGCTAGCCGTGTCCCTCAGGATACGGCTAGTAAAAAGTATATTGCTTAAGTCTGAAGGCGGTAAACAAGACTACTAGAAATGCTACATATTTCCTAGCACCATAACTACTCTTCACTTTACTGTTATTTACAACAGATTGCAGAATTTTTTATAAAAGCATTTTAACCATACCCATATACTCAAGGGTGTAACTATTTACAATTTTAGTGACTTTTAAACAATACACATTACAATGCAAAATTACACACAATGCCCACTGTGAAAGCCCGCACCAACAGGCCTGTGCCTCTGCTACGGTAATCCAGCAATCAACTGGTACTCCAGGGTGGCATCTTCCTGATCAGGAGACGAGAGTAGAGCCAAACCCAGAGCAGTCAGGTGTACACCAGGCAGGAAACTTCACAAAACATGTCAAGGTGTCTCTCACTTGGTGGCCGAACCAAACAGTGAGACTTCCAGTCAACACTCACGATCCTTAACATGGTCAGGCACTCAAGCCCATCTTCCGAGGTCCCACTCCACACAGATCCTCCAAACTTACGAAGAGGAGGCTGACATAGAACATGGAGGGGTCCAAGGGACCACAAAGGCAAATCGTCGGGCCGTTTTGTATATAGAGCACACCAAGACACAACATCACATACCTTCCTGAACGTCTCATGTTACCGAAGGTTGTCAACCACTGCCTCAACTCACATTTGCGTACACCCTGACCCTCGTCACACTTTTGGCTCTGACTTGACCCCTTCACAGTCAGATGGCTGGTAGAGAGTACTCAGGCTCGCTGAGAGTTCACCACTGCAAAAACAACAAGGTCAGCACAAGACAAACACTATGTACAAAGTACGCACCATGCATCTACATGAAACATCTAGAGAGAGCATCAGCAACCACATTCTCTGAGCCTTTTATATATTTAACTTTCAAATTAAAAGGCTGTAGGAACAAAGCCCATCTTAAGAGTCTTTGATTGTGGTTTCTCATTCTTTGCAAAAACCTCAGAGGGTTATGGTCACTATACACTATTACAGGATGTGGGGATGCACTGATATAAACTTCAAATTTCTGCACAGCCAACACCAAAGCCAAAGCCTCTTTCTCTACAGTTGCATAACCACGTTGATGCTTTTTTAATTTGGCTGAATGGTAACAAACTGGCTGAAGGCTATCTCTCTCCCTGCAACAACACTGCACCTACCCCTACATCACTAGCATCCACTTGTAGAGAGAAGGGGCATTCAAACTCAGGACTTTTCAAGATAGGAGCATTCCCTAATAACATTTTCACATTTTCAAAAGCCCTGTCACACTTGCTGTCCCAGTTGAATTGAACTTTGGGACTGGTCAAAGTTGTCAGTGGTGACGTTACCTGGGAGAGGTTGGGGCAGAATCGTCTGTAATAACCCACCATGCCCAGGAACCTCATCACTGCCTTCCGATTCTGTGGTCTAGGAAAATTTATAATGGCCTCCACCTTAGCATGAATTGGGGCAACTTTTCCCTGACCAACTACATATCCTAAGAATTGTACACTGGCTTGGCCAAACTCACTTTTGCTCAAATTGATGGTTAGATTGGCTTGGGATAGACATTCAAACAACTTTTGCAATCTTACCAAGTGAGTTTCCCACTGGTTACTGAATACCACAATATCATCTAGATAGGCCCGCACACCATCCAACCCCCTTATGACAGTATTTATACGACGCTGGAAGGTGGCAGGAGCATTTTTTAACCCAAAAGGAAGAACATTATATTGAAATAACCCATCTGGAGTGACGAAGGCTGAAATTTCCTTGGCTCGCTGGGTGAGGGGTATCTGATAATAACCTTTAAGTAAGTCCAGTTTGCTCACAAATTTTGCCCCTCCCACAGCATCAATCACATCATCCATACGTGGCAAAGGGTAACAGTCAGCCTTCGTTACTTCATTTACTCTGCGATAGTCAGTGCACATACGCATAGATCCATCAGGTTTGGGAACCATCAGGCATGGAGATGCCCACTGACTCTCGCTAGGCACTACAAACTGGTTTTGAAGGAGGAATTTCACTTCTTCCTCCATGTGAAGTTGTTTTGTTGGGTTCATGCGGTAAGGAGCCTGCTTTATTGGAACAGCTTCCCCGACATCCACATCATGGGGAGGCAATTTACTTACTTTGGGTACATCCCCAAACAAATCTGGAAATTTTTGGAGTAACTGAACCAAGTCACAGGCTCCCTGTACACTGAGTCCCTTCATGTGTGCCAAGGGATTTTGCAAGATGGCTGAATTGCACAGCCTTACTTCTGTTGTTACAGGAAGTTTTTCAGTATCGTCACACTCAACTTGAATAGCGGCAACTCCTGCCCTAGAATGGTATTTTTTCAACCTGTTAATGTGCACAGTCCTTTCTGATTTGCGACGGCCAGGCATCTTAATTACATAATTGGGGCCAGACCTGCCTGTGATGACAAAGGGTCCATCAAATCGTGCAGCCAAGGCATGTCCCGGAACCGGCTCCAAAGCTAACACTTCCTCTCCAACACTGAAGGAGCGAGGGGCTGCCCTTTGGTCGTACCGCTGCTTCATGGCCCTCTGACTAGCTTTGAGGTTGTCTGCTGCCATCTGTCTCGCCTGGTCCAATCGTTTCCTGAAAAGGAGAACATCTTCCGGCGGGGAAGCCTCATTTTCACCACCCAGCCAATGCTCCTTGAGAATAGTCAGTGGTTCCCTCACTGGATGACCATAGACAAGCTCGAAAGGGCTGAAACTGAGAGATTCTTGGGTGCTTTCCCGCACGGCAAACAAGAGAAAAGGGATACCCTCATCCCAATCACTAGTGTTATTCATACAATAAGCTCGCATCATTGTCTTAAGAGTTTGATGAAATCTCTCTACTACTCCCTGAGACTGAGGGTGATAGGCAGTTGAAAATTTGGGCTGTACATCTAACCCCTTTAACACATTCCTAAATAATTTTGAGGTAAAGTTAGACCCTTGATCTGTTTGTACCTCCCGAGGAAAGCCAACATGGGAAAAGAACTTCATCAAAGCCCTTAAGACCACTCGAGCTGTTATCTTGCGTAGAGGGATTGCTTCTGGGTACCTGGTAGTGGAGCAAATTATTGTTAGTAAATAATTATTTCCCATTCTGGTCCTTGGGAGTGGGCCAACGACATCCACTACCAGCTTGCTGAAGGGTTCACCTGGTGCTGAAATCGGCTGAAGGGGAACAGGTTTAATGCTTTGATTAGGTTTCCCTATAATTTGGCAGGCATGACAGGTCTTTATATAATCTCCCACCGTCTCCCACAGCCGAGGCCAGAAGAAGTGCCTGGAAACCCTGGATACTGTTTTAGCAATACCTAGGTGTCCACCTAGAGGTGTGTCATGCACTAAGCTAAGAACATGGTTTCTATAAGGCTCAGGCACCACGACCTGGTGACAAAAACTTGGCTCTCCTTCTACTGGTACTGCAACCGAAGGTGCCTTCTTCATGAGTATACCTTTCCTGAAATAGAAGCATTTATTTAAACGTAAAGATTCCTCTTCAGTCACAGCTGAGGCTCTGATCGACTTAAGTGTGTCATCACACCCCTGTGCAACAATTAACTGCATCATAGTAGGCCCAATCTCCCTCTCACTACTTCCTTGATCTCTGCACTGATTGGGCTCAACTCGGGTTGTGGTATCCTTTTCTTTAGTTGACTGCAGTTCAACCTCAGAAAATAGAGTTTCCAAACCTAAGTCCTCACCATCCTCATGAGAAATATAAGGATTACCCTTGGTATCCTGGTCACGAGACATACTTCTTGTGATGGCACCAACAGGGAAAAGGTCTGGCAGGGTCTCCCTAGCCTTCTTCTCCCAAACTTTGGGGCCTGGTTGCCCCCATACCAGTGGTTCTTCACTGTCTAACAGGCCCATCACATTATTCCCTAATAAGAGGTCGACCCCTTCGAAGGGAATTTCATCTGAGATACCTACAGGGAGATAGCCTACTTGGTATGTAGATTCTACCCATAATTTGTGTACCGGTGTCCTTATGGTTGAACCGTAATACCCTTCAACAATATATCTACCCCAGTATAGGTATCCTTAGACACTGGTAGCACTCCAGCACATAGCAAAGAGTAGGTGCTACATCCATCTCTCAAGGACACTATGTTCTCAACCCTACCCACATCCTTATGCAAAGCAACTGTGGACTTACTAGAAAATACCTGCATCCTGGGGTCTAGACCCAAGGGTACCTCCTCACCTTGCTTTGAAATACAGGCAACTGGATGTGTGTCTGCAGTTAGAGTCCTCTGGGGTGGTTCCTCCCTTTCCTGATCTCGCTGCCTTGACCAGCAAAACTTTTGTGTGTGTCCAGTTTTGTTACAGTAGTAACAGGCATAACTCTTAAAGGTATTTTTACCATTTGGTGTAGGACTGGTACTGTTTACTCGAGGACCTGAAAAATTATCTGATTGTCTAGGTAAACTTTGAGCTCCAGCTGACTTACCTTTTCTTTCTATTTTAGAGGGTGCCTTAGCCTTCATTTGTCCCTGAAAATTCTTGTCCCACTTACCTTTATTACCATAGGACTTGGAATAAGGTTCAGAACGAGTGGGGAAATTTTCAGAAGGAGCATGACTGTTTTTACTTACCAATTCCCTGCGAGCCAAGAATCGGTCACCTAGATCCAGTGCTTCTGAAAGATTATCTGGGTTTTTGTCCTCCAAATATTCTCTGAGGTCAACAGGGATTGTATTGTACAATTCCTCATGAACCATCAGATCTACTAATTTGTTATAGTCTTTATTAACTCCTTTAGAACAAACCCATTTCTTAAAAAGGAACAGTATGTGTGGCCCGGTGGTCTGGTGGCTAAAGCTCCCGCTTCACACACGGAGGGCCCGGGTTCGATTCCCAGCGGGTGGAAACATTTGACACGTTTCCTTACACCTGTTGTCCTGTTCACCTAGCAGCAAATAGGTACCTGGGTGTTAGTCGACTGGTGTGGGTCGCATCCTGGGGGACAAGATTAAGGACCCCAATGGAAATAAGTTAGACAGTCCTCGATGACGCACTGACTTTCTTGGGTTATCCTGGGTGGCTAACCCTCCGGGGTTAAAAATCCGAACGAAATCTTATCTTATCTTATCTTATCTCTTTCTCATTCCCAAACTCAGTTAAGGTCTGCCCATCCCAAAATTTTTTATTTCTGAACTTTTGTCTATATTTCTCAGGTATCATTTGGTATGCAAGCAATACTTCCTCTTTAATCTTATCATAATCAGAAAAATCTTGCCCCTCCAGAGTCTCTACTCTCTGGAATCCTTTACCCACAAGTTGTGTGCAAACTAGGGTAGCCCACTTCTGTTTGGGCCATCCTTGCTCCAAAGCAGTCTTCTCAAAAAAAGAAAAATATCTATCTGGGTCACACTCTGTAAATTTAGGGACAAAATTTGCAGCTTTAGTTATGTTAAAGTACTGCTCAGGCTCTTGTTCTGAACCTCCTAATCTTTGACGTTCTTCCTCCTTAGCTTTCATTAATTTCATTTCAGCCTCTAGTACTGCTAATTTAAGTCTCATTCTCTCCATTTCCATATCACCTGGAGTAGGTGATTCCTCATCTTCACTGTTAACAGGCATGTTTACTGATGAATTATTACCTTCTTCCCTGAAGCCTAAAAGTATAAAGACTCATCTTCTGACATAGCTTTATATTTAAACACTTGCTTCCCTCTTACAGTATCAGTGGACAAAGTTTTCCCACAGGCACATAAAATAACACAAATTGAATGTAAACTATGCACACAGCACTTACCATAACCACAACAAAAATGTGTTACTCAACCTTTCTCCCACCTTAGGAGAAAAACAACCTGTAAACTAATATATGAAAACAACACTTCCACTGACCCACCTTGGTAAATCTTCTACCAGAAACATGCAACTGTTATTACCCCATACCAGCACATATAGTTCAAAGAATGTTTTGAGTTATTTTAGCAGTCAAATAATGCTCCCAGACAGGCCCCCATGTTACGTTGGTAGGTCTTTTATTACTTTGATAGTAAGGTTCTCACTACATGTTCTAGTGTGGGGTAGCTTTTTACTTAATGGCCTTATCTGTCTAGGGGTAATACTTACATCATGGCTGATCATCTTGAGTGTCTCTGATACCCTCTCACCAGCCCTCTTCACAGGTTATGTAAACTACTACTATAAAAATATAACTGTATTCTCAATAGATATGTACAGAATATACAATCACAGCCTCACATTTTCAAAACAAAATCTACACACTCCATACCTGTTCTCCACATGGTGTGTTCCAACAACTTTTGTCCTTCTCTCTTCTTGACACAACTCTGGGCTAACCAGTGTTTTGACACACTTTAGTCACCCTGGGTATGGTGGCCACAACTTAAATTATAAAAACTCACCCCTGGAGCACACATGATGCCCCAAAAGATAGAAGAAGGACCCAGAGATCCTGCCAGGTTGAAGGTCAGCCACAGAGAGAGAGAGTCAGTGAGAGGGAGAGAGAGAGAGCCTGGCTAAGCTCCTCCCACCAAAACAAAAGACTGTTGCCAAGCACAATTCTCCAGTTACCACAATTCTACCACACCTTAATTTTACTTTTACAAAAAGAAATACAACTTTATAAACTACTTATTTAAATTGTGTGTTTATGTGTCTATAGTATAACCTATTATATTGAGAAAAATAGGCTTGACCCAGCTGCCACTCAGTCATAAGGTTGATCAGTCCTTCTGACATTTAGAGCAAAGTCCCCATCAATTCAATATAATTAGGTATTCCAGAGTAACTGTTACTTATAAATACATGTTGGGTCCTATAGCCCCATAACACTTATGGTCATCCAAAGATTCATTAATATTAATGTTGGTAGCATCCGAGTGGTCAAGAGTCACCAAGTCATGTAGTTCTTCATCATAGTCTAAGTTAGAGGTGTCAATTACGCACACTTTACATTCTTCAGTTGTCGTATCAAGTTTGTGTGGAAAAACTAAGTCAAAGTTATTAAGGCAGTTAATCGAATTTCTTCGGTAATATTTCTTAAGGGTGCAGGAGGGAAGAGGAGCGATTGGTGGAATGATGATGTAAAGAGAGTAGTAAGGGAGAAAAAGTTAGCATATGAGAAGTTTTTACAAAGTAGAAGTGATGCAAGGAGGGAAGAGTATATGGAGAAAAAGAGAGAGGTTAAGAGAGTGGTGAAGCAATGTAAAAAGAGAGCAAATGAGAGAGTGGGTGAGATGTTATCAACAAATTTTGTTGAAAATAAGAAAAAGTTTTGGAGTGAGATTAACAAGTTAAGAAAGCCTAGAGAACAAATGGATTTGTCAGTTAAAAATAGGAGAGGAGAGTTATTAAATGGAGAGTTAGAGGTATTGGGAAGATGGAGGGAATATTTTGAGGAATTGTTAAATGTTGATGAAGATAGGGAAGCTGTGATTTCGTGTATAGGGCAAGGAGGAATAACATCTTGTAGGAGTGAGGAAGAGCCAGTTGTGAGTGTGGGGGAAGTTCGTGAGGCAGTAGGTAAAATGAAAGGGGGTAAGGTAGCCGGGATTGATGGGATAAAGATAGAAATGTTAAAAGCAGGTGGGGATATAGTTTTGGAGTGGTTGGTGCAATTATTTAATAAATGTATGGAAGAGGGTAAGGTACCTAGGGATTGGCAGAGAGCATGCATAGTTCCTTTGTATAAAGGCAAAGGGGATAAAAGAGAGTGCAAAAATTATAGGGGGATAAGTCTGTTGAGTATACCTGGTAAAGTGTATGGTAGAGTTATAATTGAAAGAATTAAGAGTAAGACGGAGAATAGGATAGCAGATGAACAAGGAGGCTTTAGGATAGGTAGGGGGTGTGTGGACCAGGTGTTTACAATGAAACATATAAGTGAACAGTATTTAGATAAGGCTAAAGAGGTCTTTGTGGCATTTATGGATTTGGAAAAGGCATATGACAGGGTGGATAGGGGGGCAATGTGGCAGATGTTGCAAGTGTATGGTGTAGGAGGTAGGTTACTGAAAGCAGTGAAGAGTTTTTACGAGGATAGTGAGGCTCAAGTTAGAGTATGTAGGAAAGAGGGAAATTTTTTCCCAGTAAAAGTAGGCCATAGACAAGGATGTGTGATGTCACCGTGGTTGTTTAATATATTTATAGATAGGGTTGTAAGAGAAGTAAATGCGAGGGTCTTGGCAAGAGGCGTGGAGTTAAAAGATAAAGAATCACACACAAAGTGGGAGTTGTCACAGCTGCTCTTTGCTGATGACACTGTGCTCTTTGGAGATTCTGAAGAGAAGTTGCAGAGATTGGTGGATGAATTTGGTAGGGTGTGCAAAAGAAGAAAATTAAAGGTGAATATAGGAAAGAGTAAGGTTATGAGGATAACAAAAAGATTAGCTGATGAAAGATTGGATATCAGATTGGAGGGAGAGAGTATGGAGGAGGTGAACGTATTCAGATATTTGGGAGTGGACGTGTCAGCGGATGGGTCTATGAAAGATGAGGTGAATCATAGAATTGATGAGGGAAAAAGAGTGAGTGGTGCACTTAGGAGTCTGTGGAGACAAAGAACTTTGTCCTTGGAGGCAAAGAGGGGAATGTATGAGAGTATAGTTTTACCAACGCTCTTATATGGGTGTGAAGCGTGGGTGATGAATGTTGCAGCGAGGAGAAGGCTGGAGGCAGTGGAGATGTCATGTCTGAGGGCAATGTGTGGTGTGAATATAATGCAGAGAATTCATAGTTTGGAAGTTAGGAGGAGGTGCGGGATTACCAAAACTGTTGTCCAGAGGGCTGAGGAAGTGTTGTTGAGGTGGTTCGGACATGTAGAGAGAATGGAGCGAAACAATGACTTCAAGAGTGTATCAGTCTGTAGTGGAAGGAAGGCGGGGTAGGGGTCGGCCTAGGAAAGGTTGGAGGGAGGGGGTAAAGGAGGTTTTGTGTGCGAGGGGCTTGGACTTCCAGCAGGCATGCGTGAGCGTGTTTGATAGGAGTGAATGGAGACAAATGGTTTTTAATACTTGACGTGCTGTTGGAGTGTGAGCAAAGTAACATTTATGAAGGGATTCAGGGAAACCGGCAGGCCGGACTTGAGTCCTGGAGATGGGAAGCACAGTGCCTGCACTCTGAAGGAGGGGTGTTAATGTTGCAGTTTAAAAACTGTAGTGTAAAGCACCCTTCTGGCAAGACAGTGATGGAGTGAATGATGTTGAAAGTTTTTCTTTTTCGGGCCACCCTGCCTTGGTGGGAATCGGCCAGTGTGATAAAATAAAAATATTTCTTAAGGATGTTGATATGATAAAGCTTAGGTTTCCCCTTGACTTCTATGAGGTAGTCAACTTTCCCACAAATTTTTAATACCTTATACGGACCTTTCCATGCTACTAATAATTTATTTGACTTAATAGGCAAAAGTACAAGAACTTCATCTCCTACTTTAAAACTTCTCCTCTGACTTTTGGAATCAAAATAGATTTTGTACTGGTCCATTGACAAGCTTACGTTTTTCGAAACTATGTCAGAGGTCTCCTCAAGTTTGGATCTAAGGTCAAGGAGAAACTGGTAAGAAGACTGAACCTCAGCATTTACCTCCTCATTAGTCCATAAGTCATGAAGGATGGACAATGGGCCTCTGGCCTGTCTACCATAGAGAAGTTCAAAAGGTGAAAACCCCAAAGAGTCACTGGGAACTTCCCTCATGGCAAACAAAGCACAGGGTAGGTAACGATGCCACTCCTTAGGTTTAAGGGAGCAAAGTTTCCTTAGAATGGACTTGAGAATCGAATGCTGGTGCTCAATCCTCCCATTACAGCTGGGATGATAGGGTGTGGTGAAGAGAGGCTTCACTCCCAGAAGTTGGTATAGATGTTGCATTAAGTCAGATGTGAATTGTGTCCCACGGTCAGACAAAATTTCTCTAGGGATGCCCACTCTGGAGAAGATGGACAAAAGGGCTTCAGCCACCTCTGTAGTAGTTATGGTCTTTAAGGGAACGGCTTTAGGGAAACTCGAAGCATAATCAACTAATGTTAATATATATCTATGTCCCCCAGATGAAAGTGGAGATAAAGGACCAACGATGTCAATAGCTACTCTTTCAAACGGTACCGTAAAGATAGGCATTTTGACCATAGGTACTCGCCTGGTACCTCGGGAGGATGACTGTTGGCAAACTTTACACGATCTACAATAGGCAGTGACATCTGAGGACATTTTTGGCCAAATTTTATTTAAGGTTTTATGATGCGAGAAATGTCCAGCCACTGGCAGGCCATGAGCCATTTTAAGAACAGTCTCTCTGCATTGATTTGGAACAACTAAGATGGAATAGTCTATCTGATCTGAATTTAATTTGAATACTGACTTGTACAAGATATCTTTTATATATTCAAATTTATATGAAAAGTTTTTCCTTTGGATAACTTGATTTTGTTTAGCGGCATTATGGCAATTCGGAAGAGAAGGGCAATTACGTTGTAAATTGACACAGGAGTCCTTCGATATGTCTATAGGCTTAAAGTCAGGGAAAATCAAAGGATGGACAGTAGGGGAAGCCTGGGCTTCGGTCTGAGCCCTAGTCAAGACATTTATGGTATCGGAGGTGATATCTTCACTTTCATCTAACAAGTGAACCGGTGATCCTACTACCTCACTTTCGAGAGTAGCATCACTGGTTTTTAATCCCACATGAATCTCACGAGACATTGTCTCATCTGAACTTTCGAGGGGCTTCTCCGACTCTACCGGAAGAGGATCTGAAACACTTATGTCCATCTTTGGCGATGAAAGGTCAACATTAGAAGGAAGAATGGCACCTTTTACATTACCTATTAGTACGGAGCAAGAAGTGATGGGAGCTAGTATGGCTTCAGACCAACCTGTGAACCATTTAGACCTAATGTAACAACGGATGGTAGGAAAAGTGTCCGTACGGCCCAAGTAGTCTGAAAGTATAGCAGAGGAATGAGTTTCTTTAAGGTTAGGGAACAGCTTATCAGAAATGACTATACATGTGCATCCAGTGTCTCGTAAAATGGTAGATACATTAAGTCCATTAACTGTTCCTGAACAGAAGGGTGCTTGGTCATTACAGTCTTTAAAACATCTTCCAACTTTTTGGACCTTCTTAGAAGGACAATCTGGACGTTTATGTCCCTTAACACCACACAAATGACAAACAGGAATAAAAGAAGTCATTTTACTTTCCACTAGAGGCTTTGATTTCTTAAGGTCTGATGAACCCTTGCCCTTAGGGTTCGATCCCTTTAGGTCTTTATAGGAATTGTGAGCCTCAGCATACAGGTCAGCAGCCTCAGCAACTTCCTCAGCTTTAATCAGGTTACGTTCTCTAATGAATGATCGTATCTGGTGAGGAAGAGCTGTCAGGAACTGGTCAGCAACCATGAAGTCTCTAAGAGATTCATAACTGTGATCAATTCCTGAACTCTCTATCCAAAAGTCGAACAAACGAAAGAGTGTTACCTGTAACTGTTGAAAGTTCTGGCCAGGCTGTAAGGTGGCATACCTGAAATCTTTCCTGTAAGAATTAGTGGATTTTTGATATGCTTTAAGGATTGCCTTCTTTAGTAGGTTATAATTACATATATCCTGTGACAAAGTTGCATAGATATTCAAGGCTGTACCAGAAAATAACATTCCTAACCTGGTAGCCCAGGTGTCAGCAGGCCATTCACAGAGGGTAGCGGCATTTTCAAACCTGATAATGTATGAAGTTATGTCTTCCCCCTCTGTGAAGGGAGGTAAATTAGGTGTTGGAATATGTGCACTGACTGCACGTTGTTCCATTACTCCTTCCTCTAATTGTTGTTGCGTAAGAGTTAACTTTTTATTCTCCAATTCAAGGCGAGATTTTTCGAGCTCGCGATCCTTTTCTCTCTCTATTAACTCATGCTCTCTAGCTCTTTCCTCACGTTCTCTAGCTTTTTCCTCAACTTCTCTATCCTTTGCTCTTTCCTCAAGTTCTCTTAATTTAACCTGTTCCTCATGTATCTTAGCTTGTTCCTCACGTTCCCTAGCTCTTTCCTCACGATCAAGTCTATCACGCTCTTTTTGGTCTTCTCGCTCTCTTTCTGTCTTTCTTGGATTTCTCTCTCAATTCTCTCTCTCTCCTTTTTCTCCTGTCTTTCAAGGTTCTCTTTCTCCTTTTTCTCTTCTCTTTCAATTCTTTCTCTCTCCTTTTCTTCTTCTCTTTCGATTCTCTCTCTCTCCTTATTCTCTTCTCTTTCCCTTTCTAGCTGTCTTTCTTCTCTCTCAATTCTCTCTCTTTCAAGTCTTTCCTGGATCTTAGCACTAATGAAAGATTCTAAATTTTTCCCTGTTATTCCTAACTTACTTCCAGCGTTCATCCAAAACTGGTATTCATCCATACTTGCAAGAATAACTTAAACTATCAGGGGAAATGAAACGGGTATTAAAGAAAACGGAGGGTTCAATTCCTGCTCCGCTCAAACTATAAATAAACCAGAGGGCTCAATCCCTGCTTCAATTAAACAATATGTATTAACGAAAACGAAGGGTTCTATGCCGGCTCCGAGCAAACAGTAAGTAGAATGGGGTCCCTTGACCATCCAATCTTCTCACCAACAAATCAAGAGTGTCCTATGACAGTTCCCTTGATATAATAAAGAGCTCAATGAAACAAGTTGTCACTGGAAAATCTCGGGTCCCTAGAGTCTAATCCTCCAAAGTGTTTCAAGCTCACATGAAAAAGTGGCAGAATTAACTATTATATCCTGCCTGACTTGACTTACAATAAATTGAGACTATAACAATCACCAAATCTTTTAAATACCTGTACTGTAGTCCTACCATAGAGAATGATTACTCATGGCTGGTGGTAACCGTCTGTGGTATGCGGCGTTGAAGTTCCAATGGTAGATTCGAGATGGAGTTGAATCTTGATTCAGTAGAGTTGTATCCTGGCAAGGTCGCCACTTGTGAAGGCTTACTCAGCCCTGTAACAACTTCAGACAGTATTACCCAGGCTGGCTCCTCCTCAGGAAAATTAGTGAATAGAAAAAGAAATAATAACAGACAAACATAAACACTTTATTATGTAGAAAATATAAAATGTAAAACACTTAAATATGAAATATTAATCCTACCTTAAAGAAAATGAAAAATGAAAAATATAAATGATAACTGAATTCAACGCTAATGTAGATAGGGGTGTCTGGTGTTGGTGACACTGTTGTTGAAATCCTAGCCGTTGCTGATGATGGGGGGGGGGAGGTCGCAGGTGTTGGTTACGACCCACTGGCTAGTTCTTCACAGTAGATAGAACCCCGAGTAGTATCCCGATGACAGGAAAGCAGGTTCTTTACCGCTGCAATGATGTGGGGTTACGTCCTGCAATTTCATACAGGTGCACAGGTAGTTCAATACAAAATGGGGACGTCTCCAGGACGTTAGTCCTTCTCCTGTTCTGCTCGTTGATTGACAGGTGACCCTCACTGTCATCCAAGCTGAAAAGATAGACAGGTTACCCACTGCTTAAATAATCACTCTCCATGGCAGTGTACATTACTCAAAAGACGTGGTGATTATTACAACAGTCAACCTAGAGCAAGACTTAAAGGACTAAGTTTATTATTGGTCAAAAGTGAAGCTTTTAACCAATAAATCCACTAGAATACAAGGCAGGCATGTACTTACAGTAGTGTTGGGAGCTGTGAGTCGAGTGATTTACTGTTTGACCAGAGCCCCACACGTCACCTTTCGAGGGGGGGGGAAGAGGGAGGGGAAGGGATAGCGGGAGCTAGACTGACCCTACGTTAACAAGCAGCCGGCAATCAAACTATCACTTTAGGGGTGGGGGGGGGGGGAGAAAAGGCGGGAAAAACGGGAGCGTGACTTACCCTACCTTAACTAGTAGCCGGCAATGAAACTATCGTTACTATACTGCTACTCCTATCTATTGAACTTTTCCCTCACATATGATATTTAAATTACGTACTACATCTTGTATCTGCCAAGCAATCATGACACCCAGTAGCCATACCAGTGTTGCTGAAAGTGGCAAGTATCCGTAATGAAGTGTTACTTTGTACACAGAAAAGAAGGTAAACATGAGTTTGTGTAACTGACTGAATGACTTGACTTACTGACTGACTGACTTACTGAGTGACTTGACTGCCTTACTGAATGACTTGACTGACTTACTGAATGACTTGACTGACTTACTGAATGGCTTGACTGACTTACTGAATGACTTGAATGACTTACTGAGTGACTTGACTGACTGACTTACTGAGTGACTTGACTGACTTACTGAGTGACTTGACTGACTTACTGAATAACTTGACTGACTTACTGAATGACTTGACTGACTTACTGAATGTCTTGACTGACTAACTGAATGACTTGACTGACTTACTGAATGATTGGCTGACTTACTGAATGACTTGACTGACTTACTGAATGACTTGACTGACTTACTGAATGGCTTAACTGACTTACTGAATGACTTGAATGACTTACTGAGTGACTTGACTGACTGACTTACTGAGTGACTTGACTGACTTACTGAGTGACTTGACTGACTTACTAAATAACTTGACTGATTTACTGAATGACATGACTGACTTACTGAATGACTTGACTGACTTACTGAGTGACTTGACTGACTTACTGAATGACTTGACTGACTTACTGAGTGACTTGACTGACTTACTGAATGACTTGACTGACTTACTGAGTAACTTGACTGACTTACTGAGTAACTTGACTGACTTACTGAGTAACTTGACTGACTTACTGAGTGACTTGACTGACATACTGAATGACTTGACTGATTTACTGTATGACATGACCAACTTACTGAATGACTTAACTGACTGAATGACTCAGACACTCCAGTACAACCATCAACTTCAGTACCAGAACCTCTACCATCCACCTCAGCCCAGTAGAGCCACAACATAACTCTCCACTCTCTTCACAATCATCCACAAACACCAGCATCCACAATTTAAGGTTAGAAATACTATTATTTCTGTTACATTTGTACTCTTAAGCAGTAAAAACAACATAATACATCACAACAATGAACTACAATTACATATTCACTTTTATTTCTGTAAGATGTGGAGAACTAAAAAAAAGTTGTTTGGCTTTTTGGGAGGCTCCCAGGAACGTAACCCTATTTTTCCCACAGGTTCTTCAGTTCATCTAACACGATTTTACCTAACACAGCATTTTCAGGAACGTAACTACCGTGCTAAATGATGGTCTACTGTAGCCCAAGTACCACCACTACTGTACAAACGAGCAGCTCAAGTTCTTTTACCCACCACTACATTACTCTAACAAATAACCAGAAACCAACATTTTCCCAGCATCACTCAAAATAGCATGGATTACACCAGTACACTAAGGAGGTGGTGATCCAACAGATGTAAACAACTACAGTGGTACCTTGACTTACAAGTGCCCTAACTTACAAGTTTTCCTAGTTACGAGCTGTCGCTCGGTCAGTTTTTTGCTTTGAGTTGCGAGCCAAAATCTGAATTACGAGCGAGCTTCAGATAAGCCCCCACTAGTTGGCGGCATATCTGAACTCAGAGGAATGTCAGGTACTTCGTCCTATCCCACATGCTCTTCCGAATATCGCTAAGAGAAATGAAAGGTATCGTCTTACTGTGGGGGCCTGGATAGAGACGAATATCCACAGTATGTCAAGAAGCCTCTATGAGTCTTTGTGCCACAGGCCAAGTATTCTGAAGGTACATGAGGCACCAAGCTGTAGCTCCTGGTACGCTGTTGTCATCATGGTGTCCAGTCCAAGAAGAAAGAGCCAGCATCTCTCAGACCCACTTCTGCTTTTGTTCAAGCATGGGGTTGCCATTTCTCCTTAGCTAATACAACCTAATATTCACCTATATTAAAGGCCTAAACCTACGTATGTTAAGGTCCTAAGGTTACATTATTAATATCTAAGGTTACCTCACTAATTCTAATATTAGTTACTAACTGTATAAACCTACCTAACCTTTCCTTGAAGGGTATATATATCAATTATTATTATTAACACACTGGCCGATTCCCACCAAGGCAGGGTGGCCCAAAAAAGAAAAACTTTCACCATCATTCACTCCATCACTGTCTTGCCAGAAGGGTGCTTTACACTCCAGTTTTTAAACTGCAATATTAACACCCCTCCTTCAGAGTGCAGGCACTGTACTTCCCATCTCCAGGACTCAAGTTCAGCCTGCCGGATTCCCTGAATCCCTTCATAAATGTTACTTTGCTCAAACTCCAACAGCACGTCAAGTATTAAAAACCATCTGTCTCCATTCACTCCTATCAAACACGCTCATGCATGTCCGCTGGAAGTCCAAGCCCCTCGCATGCAAAACCTTCTTTACCCCCTCCCTCCAACCTTTCCTAGGCCGACCCCTACCCCGCCTTCCTTCCACTACAGACTGATACACTCTTGAAGTCATTCTGTTTCGCTCCATTCTCTCTACGTGTCCGAACCACCTCAACAACCCTTCCTCAGCCATCTGGACAACAGTTTTGGTAATCCCGCACCTCCTCCTAACTTCCAAACTACGAATTCTCTGCATTATATTCACACCACACATTGCCCTCAGACATGACATCTCCACTGCCTCCAGCCTTCTCCTTGCTGCAACATTCATCACCCATGCTTCACACCCATATAAGAGCGTTGGTAAAACTATACTCTTATACATTCCCCTCTTTGCCTCCAAGGACAAAGTTCTTTGTCTCCACAGACTCCTAAGTGCACCGCTCACCCTTTTCCCCTCATCAATTCTATGATTCACCTCATCTTTCATATACCCATCCGTTGACACGTCCACTTCCAAATATCCGAATACATTCACCTCCTCCATACTTTCTCCCTCCAATCTGATATCCAATCTTTCATGACCTAATCTTTTTGTTATCCTCATAACCTTACTCTTTCCTGTATTCACTTTTAATTTTCTTCTTTTGCACACCCTACCAAATTCATCCACCAACCTCTGCAACTTCTCTTCAGAATCTCCCAAGAGCACAGTGTCATCAGCAAAGAGCAACTGTGACAAAGTAACTGCTGAATTAGTACATCTAAGAATTCAATTGCCACTGAAGCTAGTTATCACTATGACTGACTCCAGTGAGAAATTCGCCTGACACTGCATGATTATCAAGAAATCAATCCTTGAATTAATGTCGATATTAACCCTTTCAGGGTTTCCGACGTACTAGTACAGCGTACGCACCAGGGTTATTGACGTACTAGTACGCCTAAATTCTAGTGCCTTCAAATCAAGCGAGAGAAAGCTGGTAGGACTACATATGAAAGGATGGGTCTATGTGGTCAGTGTGCACAGTATAAAAAAAATCCTGCAGCACATGGTGCGTAATGAGAAAAAAAAATTTGACCGTGTTTTTGGTTGAAAACAGCAACTTTGCACTGTATTTTCGGATCGTATTTATAGTTGTATTCTAGTTTTCCTCGTCTCTTTTTATAGAATGGAAGACATATTACAGAAATTGAGATGATTTTGATTGGTTTCACAATGAAAAGTACCTTGAAATTGAGCTCAAAGTAGCAGAAACGTTCGATTTTTGCCAAAGTTCAAAAGTAAACAAATCATGCCATGCATCCAATACACATCAACTGGTGAGTCTAATATTCTTTCACAAGTGCATTGATATTATTTATACCATTTCTACACTAATGCAGTAGTCTGCATAACACAAAATCATCTATTTTTTGTGAGAATAAAAATTCAAAGTGGAAAGCAAAAGAAATGTAAGAGAAGCCTGGGGGACATGACGAATGAACAGAGGAAATGTTATTTTAGTGCCATGAATGTCTGTCTTGCTTATTCTGGACCCTAATTGGAAATTGGAATCTTTTGAAATTTGTGTGAAACTGGCAAAATTGCCAATTTCTGACCATTTTATTGGATAGTGGAAATCGGTAAATGGGTGTTTTCTTGTACTCATTCGATAGACAAAATGGAGTTCTAGCGAAATAGTTATGATTTCTGTCGACTAGTACACTGGAATTGGCCGAAAACAGGGCTCAAAGTCAGTGAAATCGCCGATCTGTAAACATCATTGAGACCGCTAACTTCGTGAGAGCATAATTCCGTAAGTTTACCATCAAATTTCATACTTTTGGTGTCATTATGATCGGGAAAAGATTCTCTATGTTTTCCTAAGAAATTTTTTTTTTTTTTTTTTCTGAAAAATTTTCGACCCTGAGAACAAGTTTAGGAGAGGGCGTCTCTACCCTGAAAGGGTTAACTTATACAACCAACAAATGGTGAAACAGAAATTACAGTCAAACTTCCACTTGTCCACACTTCCTCCCCCAACAGTAGTTGCTGCTTACCTTTACTAGTGCATTTCCTTGCAGGTCCAACAGTGGTTAGAATATGACCTTAACCCATGAGAATGCGGCAGGACCCTCAATGGAGACTTGCTTAATCATGAACCTGTAAGATCATATGAAAATACAGAACAATGTACAAATTAAACATAAGAACATAAGAAAGAAGGAACACTGCAGCAGGGCTACTGACTCATGTGAAGCAGGTCCATGTCCCCCCTTCCTCATTAGCGCAATGACCCACCTAGTCAGGTCACTTCCACTTAAGGAAGGAGCAAGGCATCAGACCTAGTAGCACAAGCTAGTCAGGTCCAACATTCATATTGTTATTATAATTATGACCATCATTATCATTAATATACAAGATCATTATAAAATGCTATATAATAATAT
The DNA here is from genome assembly GCF_038502225.1 of Cherax quadricarinatus. Lineage (NCBI taxonomy): Eukaryota > Metazoa > Arthropoda > Malacostraca > Decapoda > Parastacidae > Cherax > Cherax quadricarinatus. The sequence continues at coordinate 20,669,834 of NC_091363.1, read as the reverse complement.
TTTATTTCAGCATGATACAATGTTTGTACATGCATGGGTGACACTTGTGCATGAAGAAAACTCAGTTATACAAAACATTTAAGGCAAACTTAAGCCAAACTTAAGACTACACTGGCAATAATAAGTAACTAAGTAAAAAACTAATTAATTGCTTGAGGATATTAAAAGTTAACAAACAATAAATTTAGGAATTACAAAGAGAACAAAGCAGCAGTCAATTATTACTTAATGTTGGTTAAGGATTACAGGTAATGAGAGTAAGAGTATACAGCCTCTCCTCACTTAACAATGGAGTTCTGTTCCTGAGACCGCGTTGGTAAACAAATTCATTGCTAAACAATGAGCATACTATAATGGTAGTGGGTTTGTGTCAACCATCTCTGATACTGATCTGTGTCACCTTTGCACCATTATAACACTTTTAGTATATTTTTAAATGTTTATACAGTAGTGTACTGTATATTGTAATAAACAGAATAGAGGAAATCAGCTCTAACACACATTATTAGGTGTGCATAGTGGTCAGAGAGCCCATTGTAAGTCCGAGTCATCGGTAAACAAGTACGCCGCCAAGTAAGGAGAGGCTGTATAGAAAAGTGGACCCCCGGATATTGGCCGGTGCGGAAATCAGCCAATATGGAAATCAAACAATTTTTTCCGCGAAATCCCCCCCCCCCCCCCCGATATCGGCCATCCGCTCGGAAATCGTCAGTATGAGATGCATCCAGCCGCCGGCAACGCGCTTCCTCACACTTATCATACTGAGTCTGCGCATCTCTCTCATTGGGTTAGGAATGCTCTGCACATTCATCCATTGTTTTTGGTGCTTGTTTACTGATTGCAACTGTGAAATAAGCCACAATGGGGCCAAAGAAAGTTCACAGTGCCAGCCCTTTGGTAAAGAAGGTGAGAAACATGATAGAATTCAAGAAAGAAGTTATTGCAAAATATGAAAGTGGCATACGTGTGACAGAGCTGGCCAGGATGTATGGGAAATCTACATCAACAATCAGTTCCATCCTGTTGAAGAAAGCAGAAATTAAGGAACCTGATGTTGTGAAAGGTGTAAATATGCTAACAAAACAGAGGTCTCAAACAATCAAGGATGTGGAGAAGTTGTTGTTGATGTGGATCAACCAAAAACAGTTAGCGGAAGATAGCGTTTCGGAGGGGATAATTTGCAAGAGGGCAAAGTAGTTGCATACGGATCTCAAAGAAAATTCTGGGAACAAGTGTTGCTGTTAGTGAATTTAAGGCCAGCAAAGGCTGGTTTGACAGATTCAAGAACCGTAGTGGCATACACAGTGTTGTAAAGCATGGGGAGGCTGCAAGTTCCGACAAACGTGTGGCCAAAACATTCATTGATGAATTCAAGGGGTATGTAGAGACTGAAGGATTCCTCCCCCAACAAGTGTTCAACCGTGACGAAACAGGCCTGTTCTGGAAGAAAATGCCAGAGAGGACCTACATCACACAGGAGGAAAAGGCACTGCCAGGACACAAACCTATTAAGGATAGTCTAATTCTTTTGTTCTGTGCTAATGCTAGTGGGGATTTCAAAGTGAAGCCTTTACTGAAAATCCCAGTGTGTTCAAGAAAAGCAATGTCATCAAGAGTAAATTGTGTGTGATGTGGAAAGCTAATCATACGACATGGGTCACAAGGCAAATTTTCACTGACTGGGTCCATGAAGTGTTTGGCCTGAGTGGGAAAAAATACCTCCAGGAAAATAAATTGCCATTCAAGTGCCTCCTGGTAATGGACAATGCTCCTGCTCATCCTCCAAACTTGGTAGATCAATTGTCTAGGGATTTCAGTTTTATAACAGTGAAGTTCTTGCCTCCTAATGCCACTCCTCTCATCCAGCCCATAGTCCAGCAGGTCATTTCTAACTTCAAAAAACTCTACACAAAATCAGTGTTTCAAAGGTGCTTTGAAGTTACCTCAGGCACTGAATTGACCCTAAGAGAGTTATGGAGGAATCACTTCAATATCTACAACTGCATAAACTTTATAGGTAAGGCTTGGCAGGGAGTGACTTTCAGGACTTGAAACTCTTCTTGGAGAAAAATGTGGCCAGGATGTGTCCTCCAGGAGGATTTTGAAGGGTTTCAGGCTGACCCTGAGGACCCTACGCCTGTTGTGGGGAAGTCCATGGGGTTGGATGTGAGTGGTGAGGCTGTGGAAGAGTTGGTGGAGGACCACAGGCAAGAGCTAACCACTGAAGAGCTGCAAGACCTTCAACTGGAACAGCAACAGACCACAGCTGAGGAACTTGCTTCAGAGGAGGATGAAGAGAGAGGGAAGGAGGTGCCTTCTTCAGAGATTAAGGAGAATTGTGCAGTGTGGAGTAGGGTGCAAGCTTTTGCTGAGAAATATCACCCTGGCCAAGCTGAAACAAGCCATATCTGCAACATGTTCAGTGACAAAACCTTGGCCCACTTCAGGCAAATCTTAAAGAGGTGCCAGAAACAGACCTCTCTGGACAGTTTTTTTTGTGTGACAAGGAATCAGTGACTCTCAAGCTGGTCCTAGTAACCCCAGAAGGGGATTTGATACCTGAAGTCATTATGGAGGGGGATTCCCCTTCCAAACAATAACCTCTCCTCCTCCCTCTCCCCTCCTCCCTGTCTTCCATATGCCAACAAGAGTCTTCAATACAGGAATGTAATAATGATTTAAATGTTCATCTATATGTAATTGTCATTGTTTTGTGTATGTAAAACTATAGTTAAATTTTACAAAATGTATTTTTTTTTTACTTTTGGGAGTCTGGAACGGATTAATTGTATTTACATTAATTCTTATGGGAAATATTGCTTCGAATTTAGGTCTTTTTGGATTTAGGCCGACCTTCTGGAACGGATTACTCTGATATTCGGGGTTCCACTGTATAGCTATTGTCTATTAAATCTTAAGTTAGTCCTAAGTTTGCCGCAGATACTCTTCCAATATAGGAGCTTTAATAGAAACGGTGTATCATGCCAAGACAAATCCAATCCCATTACTAAATTTACCATTTGTAATACAGTGATACCTCAAGATACAAACTTAATTTGTACCTCGGGATACGAACTTAATTTGTTTCATAAGGCTTTTCGAGTGCTGATACCAAATGAATTTGTTCCCATAAGGAATAATGTAAATAAGATTAATCCATTTCAGACCCTCAAAAATACACTTACAAAAGCACTTACATAAATACACTTACATAACTGTTAGAGTTTTGAGCTGTTCGTATCCTGTGATACCACTGTATTATTATATGTTTTATACTTTCTCACTAGTATAAATCTAATTATGTATCTAATAATGTATGTTCAAATGTACTGTTCCATAACCTATATCAATATAGAGTAAGAATTAGTATTAGTCTGCCCAAAATGCCTAAGCATGCTAGTGGCCTTCTTGGTAATTATTATTTTTTAACATGTAAACCCCACAGTGTAAGCTTTACAAGGAAATAAACATTTTCATTTTCACGGTGAATCACCAGCTGAGATACTGCTGACTTTTCCCTCTGCTATATCTCCACCAACTTCGTAACAATGCCAAATGGTGAATTAAATACATATATTTGAAAGAAAAAAAAATAAAAAGGAAACTCCAACTTGATAACTTGTTTTAATTTGCATAACTCTTACATATTACAGAAAACAATAAAGAAGTACAATACACATACAGTACACTCATCACTTACCTTAACCCTTAAACTGCCCAAGCAGATCTACTTTCACATGCGTAGTGCTCCAAAAGTAGATTTACGTTTTTTTTTACATATTTTCAAATACATTGTATAACAAAAAAAAAGTACATCAAAGTTTTTTTACACGCCTTCAAATGTAAAAAAAAAAAAAAAAAATCTACTTTTTTTACATACTTTCAAATGTTGAAAAAACAGTTTAAGGGTTAAAATATTTGTAGTCTTAATGTAGGGTGAGAGGTGAGTATTGTAGACAGAGGTAGAAGAAGAGCAAAGACTGGAAGAAGTACAAAAGAAGTTCACAGTAAAGGGGTTAGCTGGTGTGTTCGTCTGAGTGTTTACATTCTCGGTGTCTCTTGTGGCAGCTTAATTAAGAAATGATTAAATTCAGTAAACAAGGAATGTCGATGGTGATAATAATAATTAATAATAATAATAATACAGTGGACCCTCAGCTAATGATGGCATCACCTTACGTTAAATCCAGCATACGATACATTTTAACGCAAAAATTTTGCCTCGGCTAAAGCTAAAAAAACTCACCTTATGCGATTCGTTCGAGACGCCTCCACATGTGGCCTGAGCGCGCCTCAGTTGTCCCGTGGGTGCCAGTGTTTACAAGCCAGCCAGTACGGCCGCATCCACGCATACAATCGAAACATTTCATATTATCACAGCGTTTTTAGTGATTGTACCTGTAAAATAAGTCACCATGGTCCCCAAGAAAGCTTCTAGTGCCAACCCTGCAGGAAAAAGGGTGAGAATTACTATGGATATGAAGAAAGAGATTAAGGAAATGTGTGCAAAGTGGCTTGAAGTGCAAACCTTTATGGATGAAAATCACCCTCACACAGCTATTGCAAGCCGTGCTGGTGACTATTACAATGACAATGTTGTGAACCACTTTAGACAAATCATAAAGGAACGGGAGGTACAGGCCTCTATGGACAGATATGTTGTGCGACAGAGGTCCAGTGACTCTCAACCTGGTCCTAGTGGCATTAAAAGAAGAAGGGAAGTAACCCCGGAAAAGGACTTGATACCTCAAGTCCTAATGGAAGGGGATTCCCCTTCTAAACATTAACAACTTCCACACTCTCCCCTCCTCCCATCCCATCAATCACCACCAGATCTTCAATAAAAGTAAGTGTCAGTTTGTGTGGATTAAAATTAATATTTCATGTGGTAAATTTTTTTTTTTTTTCATACTTTGGGGTGTCTTGCACGGATTAATTTGATTTCCATTATTTCTTATGGGGAAATTAATTCAGCTAACGATAATTTCAGCATACGATGAGCTTTCAGGAGCGGATTAATATCATTAGCTGAGGGTCCACTGTACTAATAATAAAAATAATAATAATATAATTAATAATCGCTCTGGAGCACTTTAAATGCATATTTTTTTGTATAGGTTTGGTAGCTGACATTTAAAGCACTCCAGGGTTATTATTAATTATTATTATTAATTTTTGGGTTATCCTAGGTTCTCTACATATATGCTGCTATGTATGATAATCTATGTAACTGTATTTGCGTATACCTGAATAAACTTACTTATTATTACCATCGACATACCTTGTTTGCCGAGTTTAATTATTTCTTAATTGAGCTGGCACGGAGACACAGAGAATGTAAACACACAGACAAACACACCAGCTAACCCCTTTGCTGGGAACTTCTTTTGTACTTCTTCCATTTTCCTCTTGTTTTTCCTCTTCCAAGTGCTGTTGCACTTCTATTGTGCACCCCATACTATAAGACAGAGTTAGAAGTGCAGCAGCACTTGGAAGGGGAAAGTGGAAATAGTACAAAAGACGTTCATAGTAATGGGGTTAGCTGGTGCATTCGTCTGTGTGTTTACATTCTCAGTGTCTTTCGTGGCAGCTTAATTAAAATCAAAATCAAATCAAAGGTTAATTTCTTAGTAAAGGTTACAATGTGTGTTTAAATTTCATAGTTTGATTGGTGCAAAGATAGCCACTATCATGCCAAGGCATTTCAGGCAAACTTAACCTAATACTTAAAGACTACTTTAGTCTAGACGGGTAAAGAGTGGTAGATTACAAATACGTACATACAATGGTACCTTGGTATACATCCTTAATCCATTCCAAGACCTTGGACTTATACCAAACAGGACATATACCAAACAAATTTTCCCATAAGAAATATAGGGAAAACGATTCATCAGTTTCAATGAAAAAAAAATCCTATTGTTATTAGCATATTATACATTGATGGGGTTATATAAAATAATTTAAACAATGCTTAATACTAAAATATGTAATTTAAACACTTCTTAATACTAAAATATATACATAAATACAAAAGAACTAGATGAAATAAATGCAAATGGAGGAAATGTTACTGTTTGGAAGGAGAGTCCCCTTCTCTTTTCTATCTCTTTTCCCTATTTAGACCTGGTTGAGACTCACCAGGTTTGACTTTTACTAAAAATCTGTTCAAAGAGCTTTGCTTCTGCTTTCTCCTCAGGATGTTTCAGAAATGTGACATTGTCTGATCATTCCAGACAATGCTATTACAGCTTGTTTGGGCTTTGTTGAGGTAGTACTTCTCTGCAGTTTTTGACATCCGTCCATTTGGCAAAGATTTCCTTGATTAATGAAGTAGGGGCTTCCTCTATCTCCTCTTCTGAGTCTGAAGAGAGTGCATCCATCTTAGTCTTGTGCTCCTCATCAAGTTCCTACAGCTCCTCAGTGGTCAGTTTTTCCCTGTGCCCCCCGACTAACTCCTCCACATCACCACCACTCGCATCCAGACCCATGGACCTGTCCAGAGACACATTATCCACTGCTTCTGGCCACAAATTCCTCCAAGCAGAGTTCATTGTTTTGTATGAAACTTCCTGACAGGCTTTGTCAATGAGAGTTATGCAATGGGCAACAGTAAGGTGATCTTTCCAAAACTCTCTCAGGGCTAACTCTGTGTTAGAGGTCACTTCAAAGCACCTCTGGAATAGTGCTTTAGTGTCGAGTTTCTTGAAATTACATATGACCTGCTGATCCATGGGCTGAATGAGAGTCGTGTTAGGGGGGGGGAGAAACTTTACAGTAATAAAGCCAAACTCCGGCAGCACATAGTTTTGAAAGCTTAGAGGGCGAGCTGGAACACTGTCCATTATGAGGAGGGCCTTCAGAGGCAGGTTTTTCTCCTCTAAACAACTTTTTAGACTTGGCCCAAACACAACATTAAACCATTCTCTGAAATATTCTCTGGTTACCCAAGCCATGCTGTTTGATTTTCTCATCACAGGTAACCGAGTTTTCTGTGTGTTATGTTTTTTAACTCTTTGACTGTTCTGGTCGTATATATATGTCTTACGAGCCAGTGTTTCGGACATACATATAGTCAATAATTCTAGCGGCTTCAAATCAAGCAGGAGAAAGCTGGTAGGCCCACATGAGAGAGAATGAGTCTGTGTGGTCAGTGTACACCACATAAAAAAATCCTGCAGCACACAGTGCATGAGAAAAAAAAACTGACCGTTTTTTTTGGATTAAAACGCAGACTTTGAGGTATATTTTCGTACAGTATTTATCGTTGTATTCTCATTTTCATGGTCTAACAAGATAAAATTGTTTGATTTTTACCAATGTTCAGGAGTAAGCAAATCACACCACACATCCAATACACATCAACTGGGGAGTCTAATACAGGAAGGCCCCACTTATACGGCTGGTTAGGTTCCAGGCTACCGCCGTAAAGCGGAAACCGCCGTAAAGTGGAACACCCTTTTTTTTCCACTTACAAATGCATACAAACACTAGATAACAAGTTTACACTAACTTATATTAAGTTAGCAATAGAACCAGGCATCAAAAAACAATAAAAAGTACAATACACACATAGTGCACTCATTACTTACCTTAAAATATTTATAGTCTTAATCTAGGGTGAGACAAGTAGTATTTATTGTAAGAAATCAAGTATGGTAGTCAGCCAGGCTACCATACCAGGCCACCCCACCCACATACAATTCTATGATATTTAAGCATCCCAGAGCGATAAAATGTATATACAGTTCACTCATTACTTACCTTAAAATATAGGGTGAGATGAGTAGTATTTATTGTAAAAAATCAAGTGTGGTATGTATGGTAGTCAGCTGGGCTACCATACCAGGCCAACCCACCCACACATATATTCCATGATATTTAAGCATCCCAGAGCGATAAAATGTATATACAGTTCACTCATTACTTTTATTATTTTATTATCACACTGGCCGATTCCCACCAAGGCAGGGTGGCCCGAAAAAGAAAAACTTTCACCATCATTCACTCCATCACTGTCTTGCCAGAAGGGTGCTTTACACTACAGTTTTTAAACTGCAACATTAACACCCCTCCTTCAGAGTGCAGGCACTGTACTTCCCATCTCCAGGACTCAAGTCCGGCCTGCCGGTTTCCCTGAATCCCTTCATAAATGTTACTTTGCTCACACTCCAACAGCACGTCAAGTATTAAAAACCATTTGTCTCCATTCACTCCTATCAAACACGCTCACGCATGCCTGCTGGAAGTCCAAGCCCCTCGCACACAAAACCTCCTTTACCCCCTCCCTCCAACCCTTCCTAGGCCGACCCCTACCCCGCCTTCCTTCCACTACAGACTGATACACTCTTGAAGTCATTCTGTATCGCTCCATTCTCTCTACATGCCCGAACCACCTCAACAACCCTTCCTCCGCCCTCTGGACAACAGTTTTGGTAATCCCGCACCTCCTCCTAACTTCCAAACTACGAATTCTCTGCATTATATTCACACCACACATTGCCCTCAGACACGACATCTCCACTGCCTCCAGCCTTCTCCTCGCTGCAACATTCATCACCCACGCTTCACACCCATATAAGAGCGTTGGTAAAACTATACTCTCATACATTCCCCTCTTTGCCTCCAAGGACAAAGTTCTTTGTCTCCACAGACTCCTAAGTGCACCACTCACTCTTTTTCCCTCATCAATTCTATGATTCACCTCATCTTTCATAGACCCATCCGCTGACACGTCCACTCCCAAATATCTGAATACGTTCACCTCCTCCATACTCTCTCCCTCCAATCTGATATTCAATCTTTCATCACCTAATCTTTTTGTTATCCTCATAACCTTACTCTTTCCTGTATTCACCTTTAATTTTCTTCTTTTGCACACCCTACCAAATTCATCCACCAATCTCTGCAACTTCTCTTCAGAATCTCCCAAGAGCACAGTGTCATCAGCAAAGAGCAGCTGTGACAACTCCCACTTTGTGTGTGATTCTTTATCTTTTAACTCCACGCCTCTTGCCAAGACCCTCGCATTTACTTCTCTTACAACCCCATCTATAAATATATTAAACAACCACGGTGACATCACACATCCTTGTCTAAGGCCTACTTTTACTGGGAAAAAATTTCCCTCTTTCCTACATACTCTAACTTGAGCCTCACTATCCTCGTAAAAACTCTTCACTGCTTTCAGTAACCTACCTCCTACACCATACACTTGCAACATCTGCCACATTGCCCCCCTATCCACCCTGTCATACGCCTTTTCCAAATCCATAAATGCCACAAAGACCTCTTTAGCCTTATCTAAATACTGTTCACTTATATGTTTCACTGTAAACACCTGGTCCACACACCCCCTACCTTTCCTAAAGCCTCCTTGTTCATCTGCTATCCTATTCTCCGTCTTACTCTTAATTCTTTCAATTATAACTCTACCATACACTTTACCAGGTACACTCAACAGACTTATCCCCCTATAATTTTTGCACTCTCTTTTATCCCCTTTGCCTTTATACAAAGGAACTATGCATGCTCTCTGCCAATCCCTAGGTACCTTACCCTCTTCCATACATTTATTAAATAATTGCACCAACCACTCCAAAACTATATCCCCACCTGCTTTTAACATTTCTATCTTTATCCCATCAATCCCGGCTGCCTTGCCCCCTTTCATTTTACCTACTGCCTCACGAACTTCCCCCACACTCACAACTGGCTCTTCCTCACTCCTACAAGATGTTATTCCTCCTTGCCCTATACACGAAATCACAGCTTCCCTATCTTCATCAACATTTAACAATTCCTCAAAATATTCCCTCCATCTTCCCAATACCTCTAACTCTCCATTTAATAACTCTCCTCTCCTATTTTTAACTGACAAATCCATTTGTTCTCTAGGCTTTCTTAACTTGTTTATCTCACTCCAAAACTTTTTCTTATTTTCAACAAAATTTGTTGATAACATCTCACCCACTCTCTCATTTGCTCTCTTTTTACATTGCTTCACCACTCTCTTAACTTCTCTCTTTTTCTCCATATACTCTTCCCTCCTTGCATCACTTCTACTTTGTAAAAACTTCTCATATGCTAACTTTTTCTCCCTTACTACTCTCTTTACATCATCATTCCACCAATCGCTCCTCTTCCCTCCTGCACCCACTTTCCTGTAACCACAAACTTCTGCTGAACACTCTAACACTACATTTTTAAACCTACCCCATACCTCTTCGACCCCATTGCCTATGCTCTCATTAGCCCATCTATCCTCCAATAGCTGTTTATATCTTACCCTAGCTGCCTCCTCTTTTAGTTTATAAACCTTCACCTCTCTCTTCCCTGATGCTTCTATTCTCCTTGTATCCCATCTACCTTTTACTCTCAGTGTAGCTACAACTAGAAAGTGATCTGATATATCTGTGGCCCCTCTATAAACATGTACATCCTGAAGTCTACTCAACAGTCTTTTATCTACCAATACATAATCCAACAAACTACTGTCATTTCGCCCTACATCATATCGTGTATACTTATTTATCGTCTTTTTCTTAAAATATGTATTACCTATAACTAAACCCCTTTCTATACAAAGTTCAATCAAAGGGCTCCCATTATCATTTACACCTGGCACCCCAAATTTACCTACCACACCCTCTCTAAAAGTTTCTCCTACTTTAGCATTCAAGTCCCCTACCACAATTACTCTCTCACTTGGTTCAAAGGCTCCTATACATTCACTTAACATCTCCCAAAATCTCTCTCTCTCCTCTGCATTCCTCTCTTCTCCAGGTGCATACACGCTTATTATGACCCACTTCTCGCATCCAACCTTTACTTTAATCCACATAATTCTTGAATTTACACATTCATATTCTCTTTTCTCCTTCCATAACTGATCATTTAACATTACTGCTACCCCTTCCTTTGCTCTAACTCTCTCAGATACTCCAGATTTAATCCCATTTATTTCCCCCCACTGAAACTCTCCTACCCCCTTCAGCTTTGTTTCGCTTAGGGCCAGGACATCCAACTTCTTTTCATTCATAACATCAGCAATCATCTGTTTCTTGTCATCCGCACTACATCCACGCACATTTAAGCAACCCAGTTTTATAAAGTTTTTCTTCTTCTCTTTTTTAGTAATTGTATACAGGAGAAGGGGTTACTAGCCCATTGCTCCCGGCATTTTAGTCGCCTCATACGACACGCATGGCTTACGGAGGAAAGATTCTTTTCCACTTCCCCATGGACAATAGAAGAAATAAAAAAGAACAAGAGCTATTTAGAAAAAGGAGGAAAACCTAGATGTATGTATATATATATATGCATGTGCGTGTCTGTGAAGTGTGACCAAAGTGTAAGTAGGAGTAGCAAGATATCCCTGTTATCTTAGCGTGTTTATGAGACAGAAAAAGAAAACCAGCAATCCTACCATCATGCAAAACAGTTACAGGTTTTTGTTTCACAGTCATCTGGCAGGACGGTAGTACTTCCCTGGGTGGTTGCTGTCTACCAACCTACTACTATCATTACTTACCTTAAAATATTTGTAGTCTTAATGTAGGGTCAGGAGTAAGTAAATGAGATAAAACGAATAAATGAGAGAGAGAAAGAATGAATGCATGAGAGAGGACAGGCGCAGAGTTATGTAAACAAACCAGGCGAAGGTAAGTTTTGTAAACGAAGTGTACACGTCTGGTTTGTGTACAAGTTACATTGTGTACAGGTTGTCTCTACATTGATACGGTAGAATAAATAAAGAAGAACACTCCCATTCTCATGTAACATCATTTTGAGAAGAAATGATGCTCTGAGTGAAGGCAATGGAAATAAGTCACTCTGACTTTTTTGGGTTATCCTAGGTTCTCTACACATATGTTGTTATGTATGATAATCTATGTAACTGTATTTGTGTATACCTGAATAAACTTACTTACATACATACGAAAGGAATAATTTTCTACAGTTACCCCCAGTAACACATTTTCTCTTATGTTAGATTAGAGAAAATGTTATTCTTGGCATCACTTGTACAAGTTATCTGGCTACGACATCTCATATTTATGTTTATTTATTCTATTGTAGGGTGTATTTATCATCTTTTTATGTTACGTATTGTGTTTATTATATAATTTTGAAAAAAATATCATGGATGGATTAATGAAAATGTGTATATTAACGTAATATACAACATTTATTAAGACTCGGTGATTATTATTATTATTAGCATTTCTAATATGGCGTCACTTGTGCAAGTCGTCTGCTACCACATCTCATATTTATGTTTATTTATTCTATTGTGGGGTGTATTTAACATCTTTTTATGTTATGTATCGTGTTTATTATATAATTTTGAAAAAATATCTGTAGTGATACTGGTCCTGTGGGGAGCAGCAGCAGGATAATACTGCACCACCTCTTGGGGCCCTTAACAACAACAACAGTTTGGTGTGTGTCATGGGCACCAACACATGGTGTGTGATTCTCTCCTACTATATCCATTTATCAGTGATGCAGATTACATGGCGAGTTTAAATATGTGGCCTGTAGTTATAACTTTTCTCTTGACATATGCAAGACATCACCATCCCTGTAGAAGCCATTATTAGATGTACTAGTCATTATATTTTGTTGTTGCAGAAGTACTATGAAGATTCTATGTTCAATAAAGCCTAGAGATAAGGCCTGTGTTTCTATCACAACAATTTATTGAACATAGAATCCTGGGCTACCTGGTGGTGATCCTGCACTAGATTACATCACAACATGGAGCGTTTACTGAAACCTGAGAGGCTAGACTGTGACCCCAGCTTATCAACGGCGGCTCAGGAATGGAAGCACTGGTTTAAGACTTTCGAAAACTTCTTGGGAGCCCTTCCTAAAGAAGATCTAGATAAACTAAGTCTGCTCATCAATTTTGTGTCACCTAAGATATGAGGCTATTTCTGAGTGTAATACCTACGAAGATGCTATCAAAACCCTCAAGTCTCAGTATATTAAACCTACAAATGAAATCTTTGCAAGCTATCGCCTTGCAACTCGCCGCCAGCAGATTGATGAATCCTTAGAGGAATACTTTCAAGCACTGAAAATTTTAGGTAAGGACTGTCACTTCCAAGCAGTGACAGCTGCTCAGTATTGTGAAGAGTCCATCAGGGATGCTTTTATCAGTGGCCTGCAATCACCAATAATAAGGCAGCGTTTATTGGAGAATAAAACTCTCGACTTAGCCGCTGCCTTTGACCAGGCAAGAGCTCTAGATTCAGCCCAGAAGAATTCTGAAGTATACAGTACCACTCAGCCTTTTCGAGTGGTAAGTGCTGCAATTCCTGACCAAGACTCTTGCAATGAAGTTACTGTGGAACCTGCCTCAGTGACAGCAGCAGCAGGTACGGTGTGTTTCTTTTGTGGTTTTTCAAGACATCCACGTCCAAAGTGTCCTGCTCGTGAAGCAATGTGCCATAAATGCCACAAGAAAGGTCACTTTGCTAAAGTATGTCGTGCTAATGCATCAACAAGAGCTAGTGCCTCCACACATTCCAGTGATCATGCGACTCTAGCAACAGTGACTTCTGCGGCTACTCCAAATTCACTGTCAAAGGCAGTTGTGAAAGTATTCATCAAAGGAACAGAAGTAGATGGTCTTATTGATAGTGGCAGCTCAGAGAGTTTCATCAACCTTGACTTAGTTAAACGGCTCTCCTTGACTCTACATCACTCATCAGGTACCGTTTCCATGGCATCAACATCTCTCTCTATTCAGACCTTAGGGTTTTGTAAGGTAAATCTCAGAGTTAATGGAAAGGATTATCAAGATGTACATTTAGCTATTCTGCCACAACTGTGCTCTGATGTTATCCTTGGTCAGGACTTTCAGAAGCTGCATGGTAGTGTCACCTTAACATATGGAGGTGAACTGCCTCCTCTTGTTGTCTGTGGACTTAGCACTTTAAGGGTGGACCCACCAAAGCTGTTTGCAAATCTTACCGCGGATTGCCATCCTATATCAGCTAAGTCACGCCGCTATTCTTATGAGGATCGGATGTTCATTGAGAAAGAAACTCAGAGGCTGCTGAAGGAGGGTATTATAGAACCGAGTGATTCCCCTTGGCGTGCACAGGTTGTTGTTGTTAAAGATGGTTATAGGAAACGGAGACTGGCTATCGATTACTCTGAGACAATCAACAAATTTACACTTCTTGATGGGTACCCTCTACCTCGAATTGATGATACAGTGAACAAAATTGCTCAGTACTATGTGTTTAGCACAATTGATCTACAGAGTGCCTATCATCAAGTCCCTATAAGGAATGAAGATAAACCATACACAGCGTTTCAGGCTAGTGATGGCCTGTATCAGTTTACCAGAGTCCCTTTTGGAGTCACCAATGGGGTAGCCTGCTTCCAACGAATTATGGATTCACTCATTCAGGAAGAGCAACTCATGGGAACTTACGCGTATTTAGATAATGTTACCATTTGTGGCAAGACCCAGGAGGAACATGATGCAAACCTTGATAAGTTTTTGGAAGCCGCCAAGAAGAAAAATATCAGTTACAGTGAGGAAAAGTGCACTTTTTCAACTAAAAGGCTTAGCATCCTTGGTTATGTAGTGGAAGGAGGTTCAATATTCCCAGACCCTGAACGACTACGACCTCTACGGGAACTTCCAATGCCTCAAGACAAAAAGTCACTCCGAAGAACTCTTGGTCTCTTTGCTTATTACTCACAATGGATCTACAACTATTCAAGTAAAGTCCACCCATTGAGTGCTACCACATTTCCTGTGACAAAGGAAGCAGAAGCCGCTTTCCATACTCTCAAACAGGACATTGAAAACTCAGTAGTTCAAGCCATTGATGAGTCCCTACCATTCGAAGTGGAAACGGATGCATCTGACATTGCCATTGCTGCAGTCTTATCTCAGGCAGGACGACCAGTAGCCTTCTTTTCGAGAACTTTTCAAGGATCAGAGAAATGTTATGCTGCTGTAGAAAAGGAAGCCCAGGCCATCATAGAAGCAGTTCGCCACTGGAGGCATTATTTAACTGGTAGACATTTCACCATAAGGACTGACCAACGGTCCGTGATGTATATGTTCGACAAGAAGCACAAAAGTAGGATAAAGAATGACAAGATATTACGCTGGAGGATGGAACTATCGTGTTATGACTTTGATATTCTGTACCGACCGGGTCAAGAGAACATCTCACCTGATGCATTCTCTAGGTCCCACTGTGGAGCAGCATGTCATGATTTGCAATCACTCTCAGCTCTCCACAAGGCTTTGTGTCACCCAGGAGTTACATGCCTGTACCATTTTGTCAAATCAAAGAACATGCCCTACTCAGTGGAAGATGTGCGACAAGTGATCAGAGCATGCAGAGTATGTGCAGAGTGCAAGCCAAACTTTCATCAGCCAGAGAAGACTCATCTCATAAAATCCACCCAGCCTTTCGAAAGATTGAATATAGATTTCAAAGGACCTCTACCAAGCACAAATCAGAATAGGTATTTCCTTAACATAGTAGATGAATATTCAAGGTTTCCCTTTGTATTCCCCTGTGCAAATATGGCTGCTTCAACTGTTATTAGTTGTCTTTCACAGTTGTTCTGTATTTTTGGTATGCCAGCTTATATCCATTCAGACAGGGGATCCTCGTTCATGAGTAACAAACTTCAGGAGTTTTTGGCTAGCAAAGGTATTGCCTGCAGCAGAATAACAAGCAGTTAGGACTTTAAACTAGGAATAGTTAGTGGTATGGGTTTTGGCAGGAAAGCAGTGAAGTCCCAGTGTAGTAATATTACGAGTTCTAGGGGAACTAGTAATAATAAGAACGAGATAGATATTGAAAAGCCAGGGACCTTGGGTGATAAGGACAGTAATAGGTTTAGTAGAAAAATAGAAATGAGCAGGAAGGGTAAAGAGAAAGGAGAGTCTTTCAATGTTTATTATGCTAATTGCCGTAGTGCTAGGAATAAGATGGACGAGTTGAGATTAGTTGCTAGTGTAGGTAACATTGATGTATTTGCCTTAACTGAGACGTGGTTTAATTCAAAAAGTCGGGACATGCCTGTGGAATGTCATATTCAGGGTTTTAAATTGTTCCAAGAAGATAGAAGTATTGGGAGGGGGGGTGGGGTGGCATTGTATGTCCGAGATCGCTTGAACTGTTGCATAAAAACGGGTATTAAGTCTGAAGTAACACATACAGAGTCTGTTTGGATAGAATTTTCAGAGGGGCATGAAAAACTGATTTTAGGAGTGATATACCGTCCCCCAAACTTAGATAGGGACCAAGGGAAACTACTATGGGAGGAAATTGTTAAGGCCACAAGGCACGATAATGTAGTAATTCTAGGAGACTTTAACTTTAGTCATGTTGATTGGAATTTCTTGACTGGGAATTTAGAATCATACGACTTCTTAGAAGTATTTCAGGATTGTTTTTTGAAGCAGTTTGTGACAGAACCTACAAGGGGAAATAACCTGCTTGACTTAGTTATGGCAAACAATGAATCCCTTGTTAATAATTTAGAAATTTCAGAGGAACTGGGTGCTAGCGACCACAAATCAATTACATTTAGCATTGAATGGAAGTACGTTAGTAGCGATAACTCAGTAACAGTCCCAGATTTTCGCTTAGCAGATTACGATGGGCTTAGAGAACACTTATCATCTGTTGACTGGGGTAACGAAGAGAGCTATCAATATGACAGTTTTCTGAACACTATACATGCTGCTCAAAGAGCGTTTATCCCATATAAAGAAATTAGATCAAATAGAAATGACCCAAAATGGATGAATAATAGGCTCAAATATCTACTAGGGCAAAAGAAAGGAATTTATAGGCGTATCAAAAGAGGTGAGGGTCATCTTATGAATCAGTATATTGACATTAAGAGGGACATTAAAAAGGGGATAAGAAAAGATAAAAGGGACTATGAAATTAAAGTTGCTAGGGATTCTAAAACTAACCCAAAAAGTTTTTTCCAGGTCTATAGAACAAAAGTTAGAGATAAGATAGGTCCCCTTAAAAATAACTATGGGCACCTTACTGACAAAGAGAATGAAATGTGCTTGATTTTAAATAATTATTTTCTCTCAGTTTTTACACAGGAAGACACTAACAATATTCCAGTAATTAATTTTTACAGTGGGCTAGAAGAAGATAAATTATGTAACATCACAGTCACTAGTGAGATGGTTGTGAGGCAGATAGACAGACTGAAGCAAAATAAGTCGCCAGGTCCTGATGAGGTTTTTTCAAGGGTTCTTAAGGAATGCAAAATGGAACTCTGTGAACCATTAACTAATATTTTTAATTTATCTCTTCAAACAGGTGTAGTGTCTGATATGTGGAAGATGGCTAATGTAACTCCTATTTTTAAAACAGGGGACAAGTCGTTACCGTCAAATTACCGCCCAATAAGCCTGACCTCAATTGTAGGCAAATTACTAGAGTCAATTATAGCTGAGATTATAAGAAGCCATCTCGATAAGCATAGCTTGATTAATGATACTCAGCATGGATTCACAAGAGGCCGGTCTTGTCTAACTAATTTATTAACTTTCTTCAGTAAAGCTTTTGAGGCTGTTGACCACAATAAAGAATTTGATATTATTTACTTAGATTTTAGTAAGGCTTTTGATAGAGTTCCGCACCATAGACTGTTAAAGAAAGTGGCAGCTCATGGCATTGGGGGAAAAGTGCTCTCGTGGATCGAGTCATGGCTCACTGACAGGAAGCAGAGAGTGTCCATAAATGGGGTTAAATCCGAGTGGGGATCTGTAACAAGTGGCGTTCCACAGGGATCAGTCTTGGGCCCGTTGTTGTTTATAATATATATCAATGATCTTGATGAGGGAATTACTAGTGATATGAGCAAATTCGCCGATGACACAAAGATAGGTAGGATAATTGATTCAAACGTAGATGTTAGGGAACTTCAGGAGGATTTAAACAAACTCTATTCTTGGTCAGAAAAGTGGCAGATGCAGTTCAATGTAGATAAATGCAAGGTTCTGAGGCTTGGGAGTGCCCATAACACTAGTACTTATAAATTAAATGATGTAGAACTTAGCCATACAGATTGCGAAAAGGACTTGGGGGTTATGGTGAGCAGCAACCTTAAACCAAGACAGCAATGCCTAAGCGTACGTAATAAGGCAAATAGATTACTGGGATTTATATCAAGAAGTGTAAGCAACAGAAGTCCAGAGGTCATACTGCAGCTTTATACATCATTAGTAAGGCCTCACCTAGATTATGCAGCTCAGTTCTGGTCTCCGTATTACAAAATGGACATAAATTCGTTAGAAAACATTCAGCGTAGGATGACTAAATTAATACATAGCATCAGAAATCTTCCTTATGAAGAAAGATTGAAGACTCTTAAGTTACATTCACTTGTTAGACGAAGAATGAGGGGAGACCTGATCGAAGTGTATAAGTGGAAGATAGGTATAAATAAAGGGGATATTAATAAGGTCTTGAGGATGTCTCTCCAAGAGAGAACGCGCAGTAATGGATTTAAATTAGGTAAGTTTAGATTTAGAAAGGACATAGGAAAGTATTGGTTTGGAAATAGGGTAGTTGATGAGTGGAACAGTCTACCTAGTTGGGTTATTGAGGCTGGGACTTTGGGTAGTTTCAAATCTAGGTTGGATAAGTACATGAGTGGGAGGGGTTGGATTTGAGTGGGACTTTCACATCAGAGCTTATTTCTTGGGTGGCATTGAAAATTGGGTTGGGCAAATGTTTTGTTAGTGGGATGAATTGTAAAGGACCTGCCTAGTATGGGCCAGCAGGCCTCCTGCAGTGTTCCTCCTTTTCTTATGTTCTTATGTTCTTAACCCTCAAGGCAATGGTCAAGTGGAGCGGTTCAATGGTACTATATGGAAGGCAGTTACAATGACATTGAAGTCGCGCAATTTACCTGTTCAACACTGGCAAACTGTCCTACCTGATGCTCTTCACTCTATTAGATCACTGCTGTGCACAGCTACTAATGCAACCCCTCATGAAAGACTCCTCAACTATTCACGTCGTTCCTCTACGGGAGCCTCCGTGCCCACTTGGTTATGTCATCCTGGACCCGTTCTCCTGAAGTCACCGTAGGATGAACAAGACGGATCCTTTAGTGGAAGAGGTAGAGCTCCTGCAAGCTAATCCACATTACGCCCACATTCGCTACCAAAATGGTGAAGAGACTACAGTATCTACAAGACATTTAGCCCCATTTGAAATCCCTATTAGTGTGGAATCTCAAGATACACCAATAGATGTGAAAGATGCTTCGTTTTCTCCTGGAAAGCCCCTTGAGACTACCCCTATGGAAATAGAGGATTCTGCTCCAGCAGTTAATCAAACCCCGCTGGAAAATATCGAACCTGGTGAAGAGGCTCAAGGGCTACGAAGGTCGGGACGTGTACGTCGCCCACCTAACAGTTTGGGAGATTACTGTCTCTGATATTTTAGAAGGGGGAGATTGTAGTGATACTGGTCCTGTGGGGAGCAGCAGCAGGATAATACTGCACCACCTCTTGGGGCCCTTAACAACAACAACAGTTTGGTGTGTGTCATGGGCGCCAACACATGGTGTGTGATTCTCTCCTACTATATCCATTTATCAGTGATGCAGATTACATGGTGAGTTTAAATACGTGGCCTGTAGTTATAACTTTTCTCTTGACATATGCA
The DNA here is from genome assembly GCF_038502225.1 of Cherax quadricarinatus. NCBI lineage: Eukaryota > Metazoa > Arthropoda > Malacostraca > Decapoda > Parastacidae > Cherax > Cherax quadricarinatus. The sequence continues at coordinate 20,650,134 of NC_091363.1, read as the reverse complement.
AGACATCACCATCCCTGTAGAAGCCATTATTAGATGTACTAGTCATTATATTTTGTTGTTGCAGAAGTACTATGAAGATTCTATGTTCAATAAAGCCTAGAGATAAGGCCTGTGTTTCTATCACAACAATATCATAGATGGATTAATGAAAATGTGTATTTAACGTAATATACGACATTTAAATGAGACGATGATTATTATTATGATTACTAATATGACGTCTGGAGACATAAGACACTCTTACTGATTTTAATGTGTACCTGCATGCCAGCACAGTATGTAAGTTTATTTAAGTACAGGTATACATAAGTATAATTATCAGAGTATATATAAAATATGAAATAACTTTTAAAAACATTTGAAATTTTGGAGTTTCCAGACAAAATGGAGAGACTTAGTGCTTACTGAGCTCACGAAGAATGTAAACAAACAAGGTGGGGCGCGGTGACCGTATTAGAAAGTCAGGTGGGGGGAGCCGAGTAGCGAGTTTTGGTCATAATTTGAAATGACCGTATTGGCGGAACGCCGTAAAGTGAAACGCCGTAAAGCGGGGCCTTCCTGTATTCTTTCACTAGTGCACTGATGTTATTTATACCATTTTTACAATAATGCAGTAGTCTGCATAACAGTAAATTTTGTATTTTTTGTATGAATAAAAAATCAAAATAGAAAGCAATAGTAAAATAAGAGGGGCCTAGAGACATGACTAATGAACAGAGGATATGTTATTTTAGTGCCAAGAATGTCTACATTGTTTATTCTGGACCCTATTTTGAAATTGGCATCTTTTTAAATTTGCATGAAATTGGCCAAATTGCCAATTTCTGACCACTTTATTGGGTAGCTCACATCGATAAATGGGCGGTTTCTTGTACTCAACTGATAGAAAAAATGGAGTTCTAAAGAAATAGCTACAAGTTTGGTCAACTGGAACAACAGAATTGGTCAAAAAACAGGGCTCAAAGTCAGCGAAATCGCTGATGCGTATGTGTCGCCGAGACCACTAACTTCGTGGGAGCGTAATTCCGCGAGTTTTCGACCAAATTTCATACTTTTAGTGTCATTACTGTCGGGAAAAGGTCATCATTTCATAAGAAAAAATAATTTGTTTTTTTCCAAAAATTTTGCGATATAGAATGACAGTTTCAGAAACGGGCTTGCAAAAGTCGAAAGGTTATTAAAGACCCTCGGGTTTTCAGAGTGGTAGATCAGAGGCTTCAGTTTCCAATCCCCACTTGCATCTCATTACTGTATATTGTGCTTGATGATTGCTCAACTATTTAATCATTACTTCAGTCTTAAAATTCTTTCAACTTCATTGTTTTAAATTGTGCTAAATTTAATTATTGCATTTTTTATAACAAAACTGTAATTACAGTGGAACCTCAACTTGCGAGTTTAATCCGTTCCATGACCTTGCTCACAACTGGATTTGCTCATTTGCAGAGTCAATTTTCCTCATTTAAATTAACTGAAATGCAATTAATCCGTTCCAGTGGAATTCTGTACTTCAATAATTTTGCTAATATCAACTCTAAAGCTTATTTATCTATCTCACTTCATCTAATATGACATAATAAACAATATAAATAACATAGAAATCTGATATATACTCTAAAATGAATAAAATATGTCATTCATGTAGTGGTATGGGCGGTGTCGGCGGTGGACGAGAGTTTGTCTGGAGACTGGGCAAAATACTTCATGAATAATTTCACTAATATCATCTATACGGCTTACATATTTATATATCAGTTCATCTAATATGACATAACAAACAATATAAATAACATAGAAACTTGATATATACTCTAGAATGAATGTAACAGGTGGAGGCGGCCACAACCGCTCCCTCTTTGTTGTGGTAAGCACTGCCATCTAGCCTTTTGAAGCCATCTATTATTATCATTATTATAAGTTGTAGTACATTATTATTATATATGTATTATTATTATACACCTACCATCCGACTTACAACCTGCTCGACTTACGACCACTCGGCTTACGACCGTGTTTTTTATGCCAAATTTTTGGGAAATAAACAACTATTTTTGTTGTACACAGTGTTTATCCTAAACCTTGAAATACCAAAATAAAACAATAAAATAAAGTCATTACAAAAATGTTTTGTTGATATTCAGTAGTAAAGTTCGACTTACGACCGGTTTCTCGGAACCGAACTCAGTCGTAAGTCGGATGGTAGGTGTACATATTATATTATTATTATTATTATTGTATTATTGTACGGGTCTCCCTCAACATTCACGTTTTCAACTTTCGCGGGCTTCACACATTCGCGAATTCCCAACCGCCAAATTCCCAGCCTCCAAATCATATTTAAGTTTACCGCCAGGAGTCCTTACTACCCTCCCTCCGACCCCTGAAACTGGCAGCCAGCCCTCCCACCTCTGTGTGGTGAGTGTTTTGTTTGTTCATTATTTGCTATTAAACTACAGTATAAATAATGTAAACCCATCCATGACTGCATATTAGAATGGCTATTCAGACAGGTATTGGACGGTGACATCATGTGTTTACTCTTGAACACAGCAAAGAATCAAACATTTGTGCTACTGCTAATAATAATAATAATAATAATAATAATAATAATAATAATAATAATAATAATAATAATAATAATAATAATAATAAAAATAATATAATAAAAATAATAATAATAATAATAATAATAATAATAATAATAATAATAAATACGATAGAATTGAAGAAGGAAATTGTACAAAAGTACGAGGGTTGAAGCAGTGGTGGAGGAAGTGGTTGACGCAGCCTCAGTGTGGCTTTGTTTATGCTGGAGTGAGTATTAGTCTCCCTGCTCTTCCAAACATTTCACAATAATTCATTGTATTTGGTGCTTGCTTGTAGATTGAGTGTGACTGGAGTGGTTGAGGCAGTGGTAGAGGCAGTGATGGAGGCAGTGGTAGAGGCAGTGATGGAGGCAGTGGTAGAGGCAGTTATAGAGGCAGTGGTAGAGGCAGTGATAGAGGCAGTGATAGAGGCAGTGGTAGAGGCAGTGGTAGAGGCAGTGGTAGAGGCAGTGGTAGAGGCAGTGATAGAGGCAGTGATAGAGGCAGTGGTAGAGGCAGTGATAGAGGCAGCGGTAGAGGCAGTGGTAGAGGCAGTGATAGAGGCAGTGGTAGAGGCAGTGGTAGAGGCAGTGATAGAGGCAGTGATAGAGGCAGTGATAGAGGCAGTGCCTCTACCACTGCCTCTATAACTGCCTCAACCACTCCAGTCACACTCAATCTACAAGCAAGCACCAAATACAATGAATTATTGTGAAATGTTTGGAAGAGCAGGGAGACTAATACTCACTCCAGCATAAACAAAGCCACACTGAGGCTGCGTCAACCACTTCCTCCACCACTGCTTCAACCCTCGTATTTTTGTACAATTTCCTTCTTCAATTCTATCGTATTTATTATTATTATTATTATATTATTATTATATTATTATTATTATTATATTATTATATTATTATTATTATTATATTATTATTATATTATTATATCCTTTACCCCCTCCCTCCAACCTTTCCTAGGCCGACCCCTACCCCGCCTTCCTTCCACTACAGACTGATACACTCTTGAAGTCATTCTGTTTCGCATGTAGAGAGAATGGAGCGAAACAGAATGACTTCAAGAGTGTATCAGTCTGTAGTGGAAGGAAGGCGGGGTAGGGGTCAGCCTAGGAAAGGTTGGAGGGAGGGGGTAAAGGAGGTTTTGTGTGCGAGGGGCTTGGACTTCCAGCAGGCATGCGTGAGCGTGTTTGATAGGAGTGAATGGAGACAAATGGTTTTTAATACTTGACGTGCTGTTGGAGTGTGAGCAAAGTAACATTTATGAAGGGATTCAGGGAAACCGGCAGGCCGGACTTGAGTCCTGGAGATGGGAAGTACAGTGCCTGCACTCTGAAGGAGGGGTGTTAATGTTGCAGTTTAAAAACTGTAGTGTAAAGCACCCTTCTGGCAAGACAGTGATGGAGTGAATGATGGTGAAAGTTTTTCTTTTTCGGGCCACCCTGCCTTGGTGGGAATCGGCCAGTGTGATAATAATAATAAAAATAAAATATATTATTATTATATTATTATTATTATATTATTATTATATTATTATTATATTATTATTATTATTATATTATTATTATATTATTATTATTATTATTATTATTATTATTATTATTATTATTATTAGCAGTAGCACAAATGTTTGATTCTTTGCTGTGTTCAAGAGTAAACACATGATGTCACCGTCCAATACCTGTCCGAATAGCCATTCTAATATGCAGTCATGGATCGGTTTACATTATTTATACTGTAGTTTAATAGCAAATAATGAACAAACAAAACACTCACCACACAGTGGTGGGAGGGCTGGCTGCCAGTTGTGGGGGTCGGAGGGAGGGTAGTAGGGACTCGCATTGGTTGAGGCAGTGGTATTTAATAACATACATGTTATTAAGGCATAACGTATGTATTTAGTACAATTTACGACGTTTTCATGTACTTTATGTTTGTTCATGGTTGGACAAGTTAAGGAAGCAGCATTGTATTATATTTCCCTACAATATATTGGGGCACCAAACATTCACGGTTTTTCAACATTCACGAGGCTCTTGATCCCCTAACCCTCGCGAATGTTGAGGGAGACCTGTACGTACTATTATTATTATACATACACCTACCATCCGATTTACGACCTGCTTGACTTACAACGACTCGACTTACGGCCGTGTTTTTTATGCCAAATTTCTGGGAAATAAACAAGTGTTCGTGTTGTACACAGTGTTTATCCTAAACCTTACAGTATAAAATACAGTATTAACAACATAAAAGTAAATTAAAACATGAAATACCAAAATAAAACAATAAAATAAAGTCATTACAAAAATGTTATGCTGATATTCAGTATTAAAGTTCGACTTACGTCCATTGCGACTTACGACCGGTTTCTCGGAACCGAACTCGGTCGTAAGTCGGATGGTAGGTGTATTATTATACATATTATTATTATACATATTATTATTATCATTATATAAATAATTTGTAATTTTTATTCACACAATAAATATAAGATTTACTGTTATTCCTTATTGCAATAATTGTATAAATACAGTGGACCCCCGCATAACGATGGCATCACATAGCGATTTTTCCGCATAACGATTACTTTTATCGCAAAATTTTTGCCGCGCATACCGATTAAAAACCCGCATACCGATTTTCGTCCGAGACGCGTCCAATGTGCCCTCAGCCAGCCTCACATGTGCCGCTCCGTCCCATTGTTTACCAGCCAGCCTCCGAGGTAACATCCAAGCATACACTCGGAATATTTCGTATTATTACAGTATTTTCGGTGCTGTTTCTGGAAAATAAGTGACCATGGGCCCCAAGAAAGCTTCTAGTGCCAACCCTACACCTCAAAGGGTAAGAATTACTATAGAGATGAAGAAAGAGATAATTGATAAGTATGAAAGTGGAGTGCGTATAGCCGACCTAGTCAAGCTGTACAAGAAACCCCAATCAACCATCGCTACTATTGTGGGCACCAGAAAGACAATCAAGGAAGCTGTTCTTGCCAAAGGTTCAACTGTGTTTTCGAAACAAAGATCGCAATTGATGGAAGATGTTGAGAGACTCTTATTGGTGTGGATAAATGAAAAACAGATAGCAGGAGATAGCGTCTCTCAAGCGATCATATGTGAAAAGGCTAGGAAGTTGCATGAGGATTTAATTAAAAAAATGCCTGCAACTAGTGATGATGTGAGTGAATTTAAGGCCAGCAAAGGTTGGTTTGAGAGATTTAAGAAGCGTAGTGGCATCCATAGTGTGATAAGGCATGGTGAGGCTGCCAGTTCGGACCACAAAGCGGCTGAAAAATATGTGCAGGAATTCAAGGAGTACATAGAAACTGAAGGACTGAAACCTGAACAAGTGTTTAATTGTGATGAAACAGGCCTGTTCTGGAAGAAAATGCCAAGCAGGACCTACATTACTCAGGAGGAAAAGGCACTCCCAGGACATAAGCCTATGAAAGACAGGCTTACTTTGTTGATGTGTGCCAATGCTACTGGTGATTGCAAAGTGAAGCCTTTATTAGTGTATCACTCTGAAACTCCCAGAGCGTTCAGGCAAAAGAATGTCCTCAAGGATAATTTGTGTGTGCTGTGGAGGGCAAACAGTAAGGCATGGGTCACTAGGGAATTTTTCTATAACTGGTTACACCATGCATTTGCCCCCAATGTGAAAAATTACCTAACTGAAAAGAAATTAGAACTTAAGTGCCTCCTGGTGTTAGACAATGCCCCTGGTCATCCTACAGACGTGGCAGAGCGACTTTATGGGGACATGAGCTTCATTAAGGTGAAGTTTTTGCCTCCTAATACCACTCCTCTCCTGCAGCCCATGGACCAGCAGGTTATTTCCAACTTCAAGAAACTGTACACAAAAGCTCTGTTTGAAAGGTGCTTTGTAATGACCTCAGAAACTCAACTGACTCTAAGAGAGTTTTGGAGAGATCACTTTAATATCCTCAATTGTGTAAACCTTATAGGTAAGGCTTGGGAGGAAGTGACAAAGAGGACCTTGAACTCTGCTTGGAAGAAACTGTGGCCAGAATGTGTAGACAAAAGGGATTTTGAAGGGTTTGAGGCTAACCCTGAGAATCCTGTGCCAGTTGAGGAATCCATTGTGGCATTGGGAAAGTCCTTGGGGTTGGAGGTTAGTGGGGAGGATGTGGAAGAGTTGGTGGAGGAGGACAATGAAGAACTAACCACTGATGAGCTGATAGATCAACTTCAAGAGCAAGAGGCCAGACCTGAGGAAACTGGTTCAGAGGAGGGGAGAGAGAAATTGAAGAAGTTGCCTACTACAAAGATAAAGGAAATCTGTGCTAAGTGGCTTGAAGTGCAAACCTTCATGGATGAAAATCACCCTCACACAGCTATTGCAAGCCGTGCTGGTGATTATTACACTGACAATGTTGTGAAACACTTTAGGCAAGTCATAAAGGAACGAGAGGTACAGGCCACTATGGACAGATATCTTGTGCGAAAGAAGTCCAGTGACTCTGAAGCTGGCCCTAGTGGCATTAAAAGAAGAAGGGAAGTAACCCCAGAAAAGGACTTACTACCTCAAGTCCTAATGGAAGGGGATTCCCCTTCTAAACACTAACACACTCTCTCCCCTCCTCCCATCCCATCAATCATCACCAGATCTTCAATAAAAGTAAGTGTCATTTAATTGTGCATGCCTTTTTCAGTTTGTGTGTATTAAAATTAACATTTCATGTGGTAAAAAAAAATTTTTTTCATACTTTTGGGCGTCTTGCACGGATTAATTTTATTTCCATTATTTCTTATGGGGAAAATTCATTCGCATAACGATTATTTCGCATAACGATGAGCCCTCTTGCACGGATTAAAATCGTTAACCGGGGGTCCACTGTAATGTCAACCCATTCACGACTGCATATTGGAATGTACAGTGACGTCATTTGTTTACTCTGAAACAGCCAAGCAATGGACCATTTCTCCTAGGTCAAACTCTATTTCAAGGTACTTTTCGTCGTGAAAACAATCAAAATCATATCTATTTCTGTAATATATCTTCCATTCTATCAAATGAGACAAAAAAAAACAAAAAAACAATACAACCATAAAAACCATTCAAAATTACTGCTAAGAGGTGGCTAATTGCTGAGAAGTGAACTCCATTATTTATCCTTAGATTTCTTTCATTTTTGGTGTACGTTAAAAAGCATCTTTCCATCATACATTGCAGTCTCCTCGCTTGTGGAAATTTTGCTCGCGTATGGAAGCAAAAAATCGATCCATCAACTGCTCGTATTTGGAAAAACTCGCACGTGGACACGCTCGCAAGTAGAGGTTCCACTGTATTCTCTACCAAACTTACTAAAGCCACATCGCGTAAACTAGTTGAATATTCAATTTTCTAATAATCACTAACTCACCAAATGACAAGATAAGAAAGATAAGATTTTCATCGGATTTTTAATCCCAGAGGGTTAGCCACTCAGGATAACCCAAGAAAGTCAGTGCGTGAAGGACTGTCTAATTTATTTCCATTGGGTTCCTCAACCTTGTTCCCCAGGATGCGACCCACACCAGTCGACTAACACCCAGGTACCTACTTGCTGTTAGGTGAACATGACAACAGGTGTAGGGAAACACGTTGAAATGTTTCCATCATGCTGGGAATTGAATCCGGGCCCTCTGTGTGTGAAGCGAGAGCTTAACCCAGCAAGCCACTGTTGCCTTATTAATCTTAAGTTAGTCTTAAGTATGCCCAAAATGCTCTGCATATAAAGGGGCTTTTGGCATGTTCACCAAATTGTTACACGCCTTTGTACAAACATGTATCATACTAAAATAAACTTGTTACTGTTATTACTGTTATTCTTCCTATAGATTTGGCAAGCATAAGAGAATTCCCTGTATCAAGATCTCAGTACCTAACCTTACCTACTGTAACCTTCCTGACTGTAACCTTACCTACTGTAACCTAACCTAACCTACTGTAACCTAACTTACTGTAACCTAACCTACTGTAACCTAACCTACTGTAACCTTACCTACTGTAACCTAACCTACTGTAACCTTACCTATTGTAACCTAACCTACCGTAACCTAACCAAATTTTGTTAATATCTCCCAAAATAAAAATGTGCACAAGAAATACTTATTCCAGGATGTATATACATAGGTTGCATGTTTTGAAAATTATAAAACAGTGACCCAGTTCTGCCGAGGAGTTGTCGATAACTATAACTTAGTTATGTTTTTAACTTAAGGTTTAGACAAACATGTACATGTTCTATAATGTTACAATAAGATTTTTAGTCAGTTTACTGACAATAACATGTAAGAATATTAAGGCAGTAATATTTGTCAAGATTATTACAACTGTGCGAGAGGTGTGGTGGTGACGGCGGCTCCTGATACACCTAAGTAAGTTTATTTAGGTGCGGTTACACCTAATTACTGTTACACAAATATAGTTGGTTACAATTATCATTCCTAGTAACATATTTGTAAATTACCTAGGATAACCCCCCGAAAAAAGGTCAGATGAAGTGACTTATTTCCACTGGGGGTCCTTGTAATATCTTATTATTTACAGTAGAACAGTCATGATTTATAACCTTTAAAAAATTATTTCCATGGGGTGGGCCCGGTCACTGACCGGGCTGCGGGGGCACTGACCCCCGGAATACCCTCCAGGTATACCCCAGGTATGGGGAGGCACTAAACCCATAGGGGGTCATCTGATATCTGAAATATGGGAGGTAATCAGATCGTATTAAACGAAAATGAGAGGCAGCTCTATTTCCCTGAATCAAGAGCCCATAACTGGAAGAAACAAGAATGATCCCAGATATGTTGCTGCTCATTATCACCTAAATTATATAATAATATGCTAGGCATACTGGAGAGGTATTAGTTACACTTTCACGATTATTAAGACTTTTTAAAATTTAAGAGCGAAAATATAGTAATGGATGGGTTGTAAAAGCATGAGGTATGATTATCCTTCCTTATTTCAGCCACAGATAACACTTTCTCATATGTTAACATAGCAGCGTTACTACGTACTTGACAATGTTGCAGCGGTAGTTACTCCAGAGCTTCATAAACTGTGGAATAATACACAGATTCTTCCTCTTCTCTTTGCTGGGTTTATCAGAGCCACTGACAGCATATGTCGACTCCAGCTTCTCGATGGTACAGGAAGATTTGTTGCCCAAGGCTGGACCATGAAAGAAAAGGAACAAAAGTTCCTTTGTAAATAGAGATAGAAAGTTGAAGTTTCCAATTAGATCCGGTGGACACCCTTGCCAAGCTCCAGCAGAGGGGGACACCCTTGCCAAGCTCCAGCAGAGAGGGACACCCTTGCCAAGCTCCAGCAGAGAGGGACACCCTTGCCAAGCTCCAGCAGAGAGGGACGTCCTTGCCAAGCCTCAGCAGAGAGGGATGCCCTTGCCAAGCCTCAGCAGAGAGGGATGCCCTTGCCAAGCCTCAGCAGAGAGGGATGCCCTTGCCAAGCTCCAGCAGAGAGGGACACCCTTGCCAAGCTCCAGCAGAGAGGGACGCCCTTGCCAAGCTCCAGCAGAGAGGGACACCATTGCCAAGCTCCAGCAGAGAGGGATGCCCTTGCCAAGCTCCAGCAGAGAGGGACACCCTTGCCAAGCTCCAGCAGAGAGGGACACCCTTGCCAAGCTCCAGCAGAGGGACACCCTTGCCAAGCTCCAGCAGAGAGGGACACCCTTGCCAAGCTCCAGCAGAGAGGGACACCCTTGCCAAGCTCCAGCAGATATGGACACCCTTGCCAAGCTCCAGCAGAGAGGGACACACTTGCCAAGCTCCAGCAGAGATGGACACCCTTGCCAAGCTCCAGCAGAGAGGGACACCCTTGCCAAGCTCCAGCAGAGAGGGACCCCCTTGCCAAGCTCCAGCAGAGAGGGACTCCCTTGCCAAGCTCCAGCAGAGAGGGACGCGCTTGCCAAGCTCCAGCAGAGAGGGACGCCCTTGCCAAGCTCCAGCAGAGAGGGACACCCTTGCCAAGCTCCAGCAGAGAGGGACACCCTTGCCAAGCTCCAGCAGAGAGGGACACCCTTGCCAAGCTCCAGCAGAGAGGGACACCCTTGCCAAGCTCCAGCAGAGAGGGACACCCTTGCCAAGCTCCAGCAGAGAGGGACACCCACACTCCCACCTGATTTCAGTATTATTAGTATAATCAAAAAGAAGCACTAAGCCACAAGGGCTATACAGCACCTGAGTTCAGTAAGATAAGATAAGATAAAATTTCGTTCGGATTTTTAACCCCGGAGGGTTAGCCACCCAGGATAACCCAAGAAAGTCAGTGCGTCATCGAGGACTGTCTAACTTATTTCCATTGGGGTCCTTAATCTTGTCCCCCAGGATGCGACCCACACCTGTCGACTAACACCCAGGTACCTATTTGCTGCTAGGTGAACAGGACCTGGAGTTTACCTGGACAACAGGTGTAAGGAAACGTGTCGAAATGTTTCCACCCGCCGGGAATCGACCCGGGCCCTCCGTGTGTGAAGCGGGAGCTTTAGCCACCAGGCCACCTCTTAATAAACAACTTCCCACCAAAGACCATTAAAGAACTTTCCGCAGAGCGGAAAAAATGGAGCTGACTACAGTAAGCCGATGTACAGGTGCCCCTCCTGTAGTGCCCGGTGCCCCTCCTGTAGTGCCAGGTGCCCCTCCTGTAGTGCCCGGTGCCCCTCCTGTAGTGCCCGGTGCCCCTCCTGTAGTGCCCGGTGCCCCTCCTGTAGTGCCCGGTGCCCCTCCTGTAGTGCCAGGTGCCCCTCCTGTAGTGCCCGGCCGGCTAAATAGACGAGGACAAGCGTCCCAGAGAGAACGGTGGAAATATGTCACTGATACACAGGGGAAAGAGAGAGAGACATCCACTCTCGACGAAGGCTGACGCAGAAGTCATATACAGAGATTTTCCATGTGTGTCTCCCTCACTGCTGTTTGGGGTTTATAGGGCCAATAACAGCAGTCGCTGTATCGAACCCGGTGTCGTCTGGTGTTCGGACTCTGTCGCCGGATGTCGGGATCCTCTGCATCCTGGTATCTGATTATTATTATAATCAAGGGGGAAGCGCTAAACCCGTAAGATTATACAGTGCCGGGGGGGAGGTGGAAGGCATTCAGGCTTAATTCGGGGAACTGGAGCACAGATCCAATTCCCTTAATCAAGAGCCCCTCACCAACATCAAGGATTTATTATAATAAAAAAGAAGAGCTAAGCCACATCAGCGCTGACCAAAATCAAGGAACCTTCCGTGAGGGGCCTGGTATCTGAACCCTCTGCCGTCTGATGTTCGAACCTTCTGTCACCTGGTGTCCATACCCTCTCCCGCTGATGTTCGAACCTTCTGTCACCTGGTGTCCATACCCTCTCCCGCTGATGTTCGAACCTTCTGTCACCTGGTGTCCACACCCTCTCCCACTGATGTTCGAACCTTCTGTCACCTGGTGTCCATACCCTCTCCCGCTGATGTTCGAACCTTCTGTCACCTGGTGTCCATACCCTCTCCCGCTGATGTTCGAACCTTCTGTCACCCAGTATCTGAGCTCTGCTATCCTGTGCCCCTCAAGGAAGGTTCCTTGATGTTGGTGAGGGGCTCTTGATTTAGGGAATTAGATCTGTGCTCCAGTTCCCCAAATTAAGCCTGAATGCCTTCCACATCCCCCCCAGGCGCTGTATAATCCTCCGGGTTTAGCGCTTCCCCTTTGATTATAATAATAATAATAATGGTATCCCGTGTCCAAGAAACTGTCACATAACTTGCGGCGATGTTTTCTATTGCGACCCCTGAATGGGTCACAGTGTATGTACATGAATATTTCTCAATTTTAATGTATATTACCTGTTCAGATAATTTTATATTGCTGATATTTACGATATTAGCTAAACCGTAAATATATTGCTTTATAATATTATTTGGCTTAGCTATATTATTAGGTAGGATGTAACATTTACAAATTATTCAGTGCTCATTGCTCGAGTGTTGAGTAGCTGCCCGCATTGGCAAACTACCTTGATAACTACCGCCTCGCTTGTTTGCCTGCCGGCTTCTCTATAATGGCTGGGCAGGAGCAGTCCACGGGGTGTCATGTGACCAGGGTCGGGTGATCACACCTCACCTGTGTGAGAAGACTGCCTCGCCGATCGCTCTTTCTCCCTGTTGGTGCTGGTTCCATCAACACCCTCCTGGAGTTTACCTGGAGAGAGTTCCGGGGGTCAACGCCCCCGCGGCCCGGTCTGTGACCAGGCCTCCTGGTGGATCAGAGCCTGATCAACCAGGCTGTTACTGCTGGCTGCACGCAAACCAACGTACGAGCCACAGCCCGGCTGGTCAGGAACCGATTTTAGGTGCTTGTCCAGTGCCAGCTTGAAGACTGCCAGGGGTCTGTTGGTAATCCCCCTTATGTATGCTGGGAGGCAGTTTAACAGTCTCAGGCCCCTGACACTTACTTTATCTCTTAACGTGCTAGTGACACCCCTGCTTTTCATTGGGGGGATGTTGCATCGTCTGCCAAGTCTTTTGCTTTGGTAGCGAGTGATTTTCATGTGCAAGTTCTGTACTAGTCCCTCTAGGATTTTCCAGGTGTATATAATCATGTATCTCTCCCGCCTGCATTCCAGGAAATACAGGTATAGGAACCTCAAGCGCTCCCAGTAATTGAGGTGTTTTATCTCCGTTATGCGCGCCGTGAAGGTTCTCTGTACATTTTCTAGGTCAGCAATTTCACCTGCCTTGAAAGGTGATGTTAGTGTGCAGCAATATTCCAGCCTAGATAGAACAAGTGACCTGAAGAGTGTCATCATGGGCTTGGCCTCCCTAGTTTTGAAGGTTCTCATTATCCATCCTGTCATTTTTCTAGCAGATGCGATTGATACAATGTTATGGTCCTTGAAGGTGAGATCCTCCGACATGATCACTCCCAGGTCTTTGACGATGATGTTTCGCTCTATTTTGTGGCCAGAATTTTTGTACTCTGATGAAGATTTAATTTCCTCGTGTTTACCATATCTAAGTTAGTTAGTTTAATATGTTTATTATGTACCCCATACTCATCCTGTGGGCGGTAGTCAAAAGATTACAGAGGTACATAATTGGTCCAGGGACTGGGCCTCAAAGTTTTGATAGCTGAGCAAGTTACAGAGGCAATGAATTCACAATTTACAAAGGTAATGAACTCACAATTTACAAAGGTAATGAACTCCAGGTAGGTCTAGTCACAATCATGACAAGTTACAAAGGTATTTACAGATTACAGAGGTACACAATGGGTCCATGGACCGGGCTCCAAAGTTTTGATGGCTGAACTAGGTACAAGGTAATGAACTCACAAGTTACAAAGGTAATGAACTCACAAGTTACAAAGGTAATGAATACTGTAAGAATGGTTACTTACGTTTATACATGGCTGCAATCATGAACAAATTTTAGAGTAATGAGCAATTCACACTTCCACACCCGGTCACAACTGTAGTGAGTTATTGGTGCAAATGTTGATTGCTGAGTCTCTCTCTCTCTCACACACACACATACAAATTCATACACACACACACAAAAACACACACACACACACACACACACACACACACACACACACACACACACACACACACACACACAAACTCATACACACACACGCACACACACTCATACACACACACACTCATACACACACACACTCATACACACACACACTCATACTCACACTCACACACACACACACACACACACACACACACACACACACACACACACACACACACACACACACACACACACACATGCACATATGTGGTAATGCTTTATTTACAGCTAGCAAAGTCAGGGTATTTCTCCAGAATGGTCTGTAATATACCACTGTGGATAAAATACTTAGCCATTTCTTGAACACTTCTGAGTGAGTTGTTTCTAAATTCATTAATTTTATCGCACTCCAGTACATAATGACGCAAGGTGTGACAATAATCCATCTGGCAAAGTTTACATTTCGTTTGGTCTACATCTGGTGGTGGTGATTTAACCATATCTAAGTAATTGAAATTTCTCATCGTTGAACTTCATATTGTTTTCTGCAGCCCACTGAAAGATTTGGTTGATGTCCGCCTGTTATTGAAGTTGAATTTGGTGAATGCACCCTCGTGACTAATCTCGTTATGTCGGTCTGGGGCTCCGCGCATACATGTCTGAACCTCAATTATGTTGTGATCTGAGTATATTGTTTTTGATATGGTGACATTTCTTATCAGATCATCATTGTTAGTGAAGATGAGGTCTAGTGTATTCTCCAGTCTAGTAGGCTCTATTGTTTGCTGGTTTAAATTGAATTTTGTGCAGAGATTTAAAAGCTCGTGCGAGTGTGAGTTTTCACCAGAGTTGCCTCCTGGTGTTATTACTGCAACAATATTATTTGATATATTCCTTCATTTTAGGTGCCTTAAGTTGAAATCCCCCAGGAGCAAGATGTTGGGTGCAGGAGCTGGAAGACTTTCCAGAAAATGGTCAATTTTTAACAGCTGTTCCTGGAATTGCTGGGATGTTGCATCCGGAGGCTAGTAGACTACCACAATGACTAGGTTTTGGTTCTCGATCTTTACTGCTAAAACTTCCACTACATCATTTGAGGCATTAAGCAGTTCTGTGCAAACAAGTGACTGCAATGTACAGGCCAAACCCCCCTCCCCCTTTTGCCTGTTCACTCTGTCACATCTGTATAGGTTGTAACCTGGGATCCATATTTCGTTGTCCAAGTGATCCTTTATGTGGGTCTCATTGAAAGCCGGGAACATTGCCTTTGCCTCTGCAAGCAGTCCACGGATGAAAGGTATTTTGTTGTTTGTTGCTGGCTTTAGACCCTGTATATTTGCAAAGAAGAATGTCATCGGACTGGTGGTATTGTTGGTACTGGGTGGGGGGGATTTTTTTTTCCGGCATTAGTATCTGTATCTGTTGGTTTGGAGTGGAGGCCATCGACTGTAGTTCCACTCCAGGAATGACTGGATTTGGTGTACGATTTCTGCCATTTCCTGCCAGTTTTTTTTCCTTCCTTGCACTAAAAAACCTCTTCCTCTTGAGTTGCTGTGGCTACCCAGGTTTTCTCATGGCCTGGATGTTTTGTATCTTTTGTCCCCTTTAGATGGTGTGCCTGGCAATTTAAGTTAGAGCACAGTATTTCCTGTACTGAAGAGGTGCACATTTCAGGGTGAAAAATTTTACAGGAAGGGAGTTTACATTTTCCTGTTGTCATATGGGCACGGCATTTTCTAGGGTGGTCATAGCTGCACGTCCCATCTGTTTTTCCAGATTTCCCATGTCTGCAGATTCCAAGTGCATAGTATGTGCACAGGCTTGGTTTCCGTTTGCCTTTGGTTTCTGTGACTGTATTCCCTGTTGGTGCATGTTTACCTGTCTTATTCCTATCCTCCCTAGCACCAACAATGGAGCTCCCACCAGTTGTTTTTGGTAATACATCCTCACTATTGCTAATGGAGTCCTCTTGTTTACTATTTCCTGTGGTATTTCTAGTTTGCAATATTGGTTTTATCTTATCTTTGACTACACTTGTTTCCCCACTACGGCTCCTGTCCCCTATGAGGTCATTTATATGTATTCCTTCCTGCGTATAATTCCCGACTACCTGGACAAAATCTCCAGCTTCACCATTACTGTCTCCCAGGACAGCACCTCCAGCTTCACCATTACTGTCTCCCAGGACAGCACCTCCAGCTTCACCATTACTATCTCCCAGGACAGCACCTCCAGCTTCACCATTACTGTCTCCCAGGACAGCGCCTCCAGCTTCACCATTACTGTCTCCCAGGAGAGCACCTCCAGCTTCACCATAAGATAAGAAAACATCTTATCTCCCTGATACACCCCGTCAACTAACTACACGAATACCACCTGGTGGTTCACACTTACACTCACTCACTCATTTGACCATAAACAGAAATATTAATCTCAGTCTTAAAATAATGAATCCTGTGATACTCCAATACTGAAACTATGTACTGTGCCAAAACAAAAGCATTCACATTGCTAAACTTACAAACTAGTATTTAGTCACTTAGCCATAATACCAACTTACCTCATAATTTATAATATTTTACAATTAAGAATAAAACTAAGTATGCCCGAAATGCCTAGCCATGCTAAGCGTTCTAGTGGTACACTCTGTAATCACAATTTTACTGCATGTAAACCACACAATAACCAAATTTCTGTAAACTCAGCATTGTAATCCTTATAGAGAATAAACTTTGAATTTGAATTTGAATTTGAATAACTGTCTCCTAGGACAGCACCTCCAGCTTCACCATTACTGTCTCCCAGGACAGCACCTCTAGCTTCACCATTACTGTCTCCCAGGACAGCACCTCCAGCTTCACCATTACTGTCTCCCAGGGCAGCACTATCAGCCACACATTTACTGACTACCAGGACATCACCTCCAGCCTTACAGTTTCTGACTACATGGCCAGTATCAAGGGCAGTACCATTCAGCCCAGACATTTTATGTTCCCATCTGTTGTAGAAAGCTTCCAGGTTTTCTATGAAAGCAGCTTTGATGTTATCCTCTTTTAATACCCTTGTGATTTTAGTCCACAGATTTATCTCATTTTGGCATACCCAAAACACTTCCCTGTTTTAATACTGCTTGTAGCTAGTTCTTGGATATCTGCACAAGGGGCGTGACACCAATTTCCACAAAAATGACAATTTATCCATGTGGAAGCCCGTTTGTTTGATTGACTGCAGACTACACAGAGCTTCATAATGATTTGAATGGTTGATTTACTGTAATTCTACTAGTAACCTCTTGAATATTCTATTAATAACCTCCTTAAATGAAGCTCTATCTATTTGTATTTCTATTTCTAACTGTACTTGTATATTGGACAGCTTACCGTGTACGTTTCTGATTTATATTTCTGATTTATATTCTCAGAGCCAACAACAACATAACTATCTTTAACTACAATATCAGATCTTTAAGGAAGCATTACGATGACCTCCTAGCATTACTAAATTCCTTGCATGCCAATATGTCCATCATTACACTAACTGAAACCTGGCTAAAGCCTGATACTACAGATGTCTATGCCATTCCTGGTTACACAGCCATACACAACTGTAGGCCAGACCAACAAGGGGGTGGCACAGCTATATACTACTCAGACCAACTAGAATGTATCACTAATACTTGCACAAGGGATGAACATGGGGAATATATAATAGCTAAATTCATATCCAAATACCTACAAAAACCTCTCACATTGATAAACATCTACAGAGTTCCACAGTCAAACATTAGCCAATTTAGTCAAAACCTAGGAAGTATGATAACTGATGCACGCATGAACAAAGATCACTTACTACTCTCAGGTGACTTCAATATAAATCTCCTGCAAGACCAGGACCCACACGTAACTGAACTCACAAACACAATGAGTAACTGCATGTTGCTACCAACAGTAACAAAACCTACAAGAGTTACGGAGACTAGTGTTTCCCTACTAGACCACATCTGGACCAACACCATATCCCCTTTAAAATCAGGCATAATTACATATAATACCACAGACCACTACCCTACTTTCCTCATAACAACTCTTGGTAAAATACCCCAAGACACTACTAAAGTCACCTTCAGACTTCACAATGAGGCAGCCATTAATAACTTCACAACAGCACTAACAAACATTAAGTGGCATACTGAGCTAGAAATCTATACAGATATTGACGAATGTTTTAATAATTTTCTAAAAAAGACCCAATACCTCTATAACAAGCACTGCCCTAAAAAAACTAAACAGATGACAGCTAAGAGACTGAACAGTCCCTGGCTAACACCCAGCATTCTCAAATCCATAAATACAAAACACCGATATGAAAAACAGTACAGAATGGGTCACATAACCAGAGACCAAACAAAACGTTACTCGTCAATCCTAACCAGCCTGATAAGAAGGGCAAAAAAATTGTATTATGAGAACAGATTATCCAACTTACGAGGTGATATAAAAAAGACCTGGAAGACCCTATCAGAAATTCTGGGAACAAAAAAGATATCACGAAATAGCGAAATAAAATTAGCAAAATCAGATGAACCCCAACTTCCACCAACAGAAACAGCAAACAGACTCAATGATTTCTTCTCCACTATAGGAGAAAACCTTGCCAATAAAATCCCAAGCTCAGATACCCCACCAAATGACTACCTCACTGGCAACTACCCGAACACACTGTTCCTAGCTCCGACTAACCCATACGAAGTCTCCCTTATTATCAACGCACTAAAAAACAAGGAAGGAGATTTAAATACCTCACCACCCTTTATATACAAAAAAGTGTCACAAGTACTATCACCAATCAGTGCAACACTTTTTAACAAATCCATTGAATCCTCCACCTTCCCTACAGCTCTCAAAATAGCAAGGGTCACCCCGATCCATAAAGGAGGAGACCAAACTGAGTTGAATAACTATAGGCCAATATCCAATTTACACCCTCTCTCAAAATTCTTCGAAAAATTAATTCATAAACGAATCTACTCCTACCTCATCTCCCAAAACATTCTCAACCCCTGCCAATTTGG
Source organism: Cherax quadricarinatus (assembly GCF_038502225.1). Lineage (NCBI taxonomy): Eukaryota > Metazoa > Arthropoda > Malacostraca > Decapoda > Parastacidae > Cherax > Cherax quadricarinatus. Next base: position 20,630,940 of record NC_091363.1, on the reverse strand, counting down.
ATTCAGGCCTAATAAAAATACTAATGATGCTATTATACACATGCTAGAACATATATACACTGCAATAGAGAAAAAAGAAGTCCCACTGGGGATCTTTATTGACTTACGTAAAGCTTTTGATACAGTTGACCATGACTTGCTCCACGTAAAATTGTCACACTATGGTATTAGAGGGCACTCCCTCAACTACCTCAAGTCATACCTCAGCAACAGAAGCCAATATGTGTACGCAAATGGGGCAAGCTCTTCCGCTCAACCAATTACAGTTGGTGTCCCACAGGGACGTGTCCTTGGCCCTCTTCTCTTTCTCCTATACATAAATGACCTACCAAATGCTTCGCAATTACTCAAATCCACTCTTTTTGCAGATGACACTACATACGTCTTCTCTCACCCGAGCCCAGTCACGCTAGCCAATACTGTAAACATCGAATTACAGAAAATATCTACCTGGATGAGGACTAACAAACTTACACTAAACATTGACAAAACCTACTTCATTCAGTTTGGTAACGGAGCTACAGATGTACCTCTTAACGATAAACAGATCACCTATCACAAAGCTAACAGAGGGAAAATTCTTAGGAATCCACCTTGATAATAGACTCAAATTTCATACACATATACAACAAATTTCTAAGAAAATTTCCAAGACTGTAGGCATACTATCGAAGATACGGTACTATGTTCCACAGTCAGCCCTCCTGGCCCTCTATCACTCTCTTATTTACCCCTATCTTACCTATGGAATTTGTGCATGGGGCTCAACAACAATTAACCCTCTCAGACCACTAATTACCCAACAAAAGGCTGCAGTTAGAATAACAAATTCTCACTACAGGCAGCACACTCCACCAATATTCAAAACACTCAACCTACTCACCATACAAAACATCCATACTTATTACTGCACCTATTACATACATAGAACACTTAACTCTGATATTAACCCTCCCCTCAAACATCTCCTTGCCAACCTCAACAGAACACATGACCATAACACAAGGCACAGATCACTCTTTGATGTTCCTCGTGTCCATCTCACGCTATGCAAAAACTCAATGCACATAAAAGGCCCTAAAATCTGGAATTCATTACCTGTAAATATAAAAGAAACACTACCTGTTTATAAATTCAAGTCTCTTCTCAAAGATCACTTACTCACTCAAAACCAAATAAATACTGAATAACTGAACCTTATAAATTGTATATCCTAAATGTTACTCACAATTATATCACACAAATGTTAAACCTAGGACCCAATCTAACTTTATTATTTTTTTAAATACACTACCTAACAGAATACTCCATTCGACTGAATGTACAGCAATGCATGCAACCATATGACCTGTCTTTGTAATACTCATTTGTGCTTTATAGTTATCTGTTTACAATAATGTTTTATCACTGATTTCATCATTGCTTAGTTAATCTTAAGTTAATTTTAAGCCAGCCCGTAATGCTATGCATGTAAGTGACTTTGGCATGCTGCTCTTACCTGTATTTTTGTACCTCTGTATGTATGCTAAAATTACTAAATAAATAAAAATAAATAAATAAATATTGTTTGTGTTTGATAAGGGCGCCTACAACCGTTTACAATCCGTTTACAATGAATCCGTTTGAAACCAGTCAATGGTTCGGACCAGTCGAGGGTTCGGACCAGTCGAGGGTTCGGAACCAGTCTGATCTGATCAGTGGTCACTTATTTAAAACATACTGGTCGGTGATTTGGGCTAACACATGAAGGATCTACTGGAAATTATCTACCTGAGTAATATGTGATTTGATTGATACAAAAGTATAACTAGCATGTTGAACCAGTGATTGTTGGCAGCTCCTACAATGACGAACGGTTGAGCCTCAACCCTTGTTTATCAATCGCTGTATCTAGCTTTTCTAGGTTTTTTCGTCTCCACCACAATGAATGCTATATTATCACTATAGTTGACTGGTGAAAATTTTGGAGGAAGGACGCTTTTTCTGTAGTAATAATTGCTTCTCGTTGTGTATATTGCGAGCGCTGGTAACTACAGGTTATATGAAATTCACAGTATACGTCTGGTATTTCAAGAAAAAAGAAACTAATGAAAGTCACTCCACTCCACTAAGTACCATTATAATACTGGTTAGTTGCTACTACAACACTGTATTCTGCTATTCACTGGTATCACTATATTATATGCGAGTACACTAGCAAGCCAGGAAGATTATTAAAAACAGCTGACCTGTGGTAAGTTTCTGGCGACTTCTGGCACCTGCCTCTATAGGCTTATCACTTCATTTACAAATTCACCTATTTTCAAAAGACACTTTAGCCTTTATCATCTATATACTAGGGAGCCACTGTAGTATACACTATAACACTATGTATACACAATGTTATCAGGGAGACTTTCTTTCCTCTGACAAAGAAAAGTTCTATTATTATTATTTTGCACACGGCACTCAGGCCTATGATTCCCCTCTGGCAGTAAACTCTGCTAGGTAGTGCACACTAATTCTCCTTGTTTGACTCAGTATATAATGTTTTCCGCCCAAGATCGGTTCCAGGCGCTAGAGGGATGTATCGTATAGAATTGGTGGCACAAATTAAAGTTCTAGCACGTAAGAGCGACCGTGAAAACACGAGAAAACCCGGAGCACAACGAGGCACGCTGACACGCTTCAAACATCTCTTCCTTGTTGGAACTTCATCTCTGTCGCTCTCTCTTGTTGTTAGTTCTGTGTAACTCTATTCACAGAGCATAGCCTAGACTTAGTGATTTTCGACGTTTTACTGAGGTTGTGTGTCACACTGACACTCTGAGAAACTCAGGTCCTGAGCTGTAGCTTCTGACCTAATTTGTACTGGTATCTGTGCACCATCACAGTTGGGTATTTTCTTATGCTGAACTTAGATTCAGTAGTATGGGAGTTTTGCGACTTTTGAGGAAGATCTGCAGATGGTCCCCACTTAGGGTCGTTATAAGAAAGAAGGAACACTGCAACAGGCCTACTAATCCATGCGAAGCAGGTTCATGTCCCCCACCCCGGATTAATCCAATGACCCACCTAGTCAGGTCTCTACTACTTAAGGAAGAAGCACAGCATTAGACCTAGCAGCACAAGCTAGTCAAGGCCAGCTCACACCCACCCACACCCACTCATGTATTTATCTAACCTATTTTTAAAACTACACGTTTTAGCCTCTATAACTGTACTTGGGAGTTTGTTCCACTCATCCACAACTATATTACCAAACCAGTGCTTTCTTATATCCTTCCTGAATCTGAATTTTTTCCAACTTGAAACCATTGCTGCGAGTCCTGTCTTGGCTGGAAATTTTCAGCACACTATTTACATCCCCTTGATTTATTTCTGTTTTCCATTTATACACCTCGATCATATCCTCCCTAATTCTACGCCTTTCGAGAGAGTGCAGATTCAGGGGCCCTCAGTCTATCCTCATAGGGAAGATTTATGATACATGCGATCAACTTAGTCTTCCTCCTCTAAGTTTTCTAGTGCATTTATATCGATTCTGTAATACAGTGACCAGAACTGTGCAGCATAATTTGAGGCCTAACCAAGGATATATAGAGTTGAAGAACAACCTGAGGACTTCTATTATTTATACTTCTAGATATGAAGCCAAGGATTCTGTTAGCTGTATTGCGAATACTAATGTACTGCTGTCTTGGTTTTAGATTGCTAACCAGAACTCCTAAATCCTTTTCGCAATCAGTAGTGTTAAGATTTAGTTTATATGTGGCATGGTTATTTTCCTGTCCAACATTTAGAACTTTGCATTTGTCTATACTAAACAGCATCTGCCACTTCTCCGACCATTGCATCAGTCTATTCAAATCATCCTGGAGTGCTCTAGTGTCCTCATTAGAATGAATTGGACGGCCTATTTTGGTGTCATCAGCAAATTTGCTTATGTCGCTATTTATTCCCTCATCTATGTCGTTTATGTAAACTGTGAACAAGGGGCCCAACACTGACCCCTGCGGAACACCTCTTGTGACGTGCCCCCATTCTGATTTCTCCCCATTTATGCAAACTCTCTGCTGCCTATTTGTCAGCCATGCCTCTACCCAGGAAAAAATTTCTCCTCCTATTCCATATGCCTTAAGTTTCCTCAATAGCCTCTGATGTGGAACTCTATCGAAAGCCTTACTGAAGTCCATATACACAATATCATATTCACTACCATGATCTACCTCCTCAAACACCTTAGTGAAAAAAGTTAGTAAATTCGTAAGACATGAACGCCCCTTTGTAAAACCGTGTTGTGATTCGTTAATCAATTTATGCCTATCAAGATGGCTACGAATTGCTTCTGCAATTATTGATTCCAGAAATTTTCCCACTATTGCTGCTTGAGGGAATGCATATAAATGACCTCGAGGGAGACAGGAGCCGTAGTGGGGAAACAAGTGTAGTCAAGGGCAAGATAAAACCAACATTACAAACTAGTAAAACCACAGGAGATAGCAAACAAGGGGACTCCACTAACAGTTAGGATATATTACCAGAAACAACTGGTGAGAGCTCCATTGTTAGTACTAGTGAGGATAGGAATAAGACAGGTAAACATGCACCAACAGGGAATACAGTCACAGAAACCCAAGGCAAACGGAAACCAAGCCTGTGCACATACTATGCACTTGGTATCTGCAGGCATGAAAAATCTCAAAAAACAGATGGGACGTGCAGCTATGACCACCCTAGAAAATGCCGTGCCCATATGACAACAGGAAAATGCAAACTCACTTCCTGTAATCTTCTTCACCCTGAAATGTGTCCCTCTTCAGTACAAGAAAGACTGTGCTATAACTTAAATTGCAAGGCACACCATCTAAAGGGAACAAAAAGATACAAAACATCCATGAGTAGATGTAAAATAGAAAGAGACAGGAGCTCCCTTTACAGGCGACGGAAAAGAATAGAAGAACAGCTAAAAGAGGCCAATATATCTGAAATGCGTAGGCAGTCACTGGTCAGAGAAATAGCAAACATCGAACTTAAGCTAAAGGAATCTTATAGGAGTCAGGAATCGCGGGAGGAACTAAAAGCCATAAATGAAATCGAAAGAAACCCAAAGCATTTCTTTTCTTATGCCAAATCAAAGTCGAGAACAATATCCAGTATTGGGCCCCTACTTAAACAAGATGGGTCCTACATAGATGACAGCAAGGAAATGAGTGAGCTACTCAAGTCCCAATATGACTCAGTTTCTAGCAAGCCGCTAACCAGACTGAGAGTCGAAGATCGAAATGAATTTTTTATGAGAGAGCCACAGAATTTGCTTAACACAAGCCTATCTGATATTATCCTGACGCCAAATGGCTTCGAACAGGCGATAAATGACATGCCCATGCACTCTGCCCCAGGGCCAGACTCATAGAACTCCGTGTTCATCAAGAACTGCAAGAAGCCCCTATCACGAGCTTATACCATCCTATGGAGAGGGAGCATGGCCACGGGGGTCGTCCCACAGTTACTAAAAACAACAGACATAGCCCCACTCCTAAAAGGGAACAGTAAAGCAATAGCAAAGAACTACAGACCGATATCACTAACATTCCATATCATAAAAATCTTTTAAAGGGTCCTAAGAAGCAAGATCGCCACCCATCTACATACCCATAAATTACACAACCAAGGGAAACATGGATTTAGAGCAGGTCGCTCCTGTCTGTCTCAGCTACTGGATCACTACGACAAGGTCCTAGATGCACTAGAAGACAAAAAGAATGCAGATGTAATATATACAGACTTTGCAAAAGCCTTCGACAAGTGTGACCATGGCGTAATAGCGCACAAAATGCGTGCTAAAGGAATAACAGGAAAAGCTGGTAGATGGATCTATAATTTCCTCACAAACAGAACACGAAGAGTAGTAGTCAACAGAGTAAAGTCCGAGGCAGCTACGGTGAAAAGCTCTGTTCCACAAGGCACAGTACTCGCTCCCATCTTGTTTCTCATCCTCATATCTGACATAGACAAGGGTGTCAGCCACAGCACCGTGTCTTCCTTTGCAGATGACACCCGAATCTGCATGACAGTGTCTTCCATTGCAGACACTGCAAGGCTCCAGGCGGGCATCAACCAAATCTTTCAATGGGTTGCCGAAAGCAATATGAAGTCCAACGATGAGAAATTTCAATTACTCCGATATGATAAGCACGAGGAAATTAAAACTTCATCAGAGTACAAAACAAATTCTTTCCACAAAATAGAGTGAAAAACCAACGTCAAAGACCTGGGAGTGATCATGTCGGAGGATCTCACCTTCAAGGACCATAACACTGTATCAATCGCATCTGCTAGAAAAATGACAGGATGGATAATGAGAACCTTCAAAACTAGGGATGCCAAGCCCATGATGACACTCTTCAGGTCACTTGTTCTATCTAGGCTGGAATATTGCTGCACACTAACAGGACCTTTCAAGGCAGGTGAAATTGCTGACCTAGAAAATGTACAGAGAACCTTCACGGCACGCATAACGGAGATAAAACACCTCAATTACTGGGAGCGCTTGAAGTTCCTGAACCTGTATTCCCTGGAATGCAGGCGGGAGAGATACATGATTATATACACCTGGAAAATCCTAGAGGGACTAGTACCGAACTTGCACACGAAAATCACTCACATCGAAAAAGACTCGGCAGATGATGCAACATCCCCCCAATGAAAAGCAGGGGTGTCACTAGCACGTTAAGAGATAAAGTAAGTGTCAGGGGCCCAAGACTGTTCAACTGCCTCCCAGCATACATAAGGGGGATTACCAGTTGACCCCTGGCTGTCTTCAAGCAGGCACTGGACAAGCACCTAAAGTCGGTACTTGACCAGCTGGGCTGTGGCTCGTACGTTGGATTGCGTGCAGCCAGCAATAACAGCCTGATTGATCAGGCTCTGATCCACCAGGAGGCCTGGTCACAGACCGGGCCACGGGGGAGTTGACCCCCGGAACTCTCTCCAGGTAAACTCCAGGTAAACACTAACAACACTTTTCGAGGCAGGTGAAATTGCTGACCTAGAAAATGTACAGAGAACCTTCACGGCGCGCATAACGGAGATAAAACACCTCAATTACTGGGAGCGCTTAAAGTTCCTGAACCTGTACTCCCTGGAATGCAGACGGGAGAGATGCATGATTATATACACCTGGAAAATCCTAGAGGGACTAGTACCGATCTTGCACACGAAAATCACTCTCAACGAAAGCAAAAGACTCTTCAGACGATGCAACATCCCCCCAGTGGAAAGCAGGGGTGTCACTAGCACGTTGTCAGGGGCCCGAGACTGTTCAACTGCCTCCCAGCATACATAACGGGGATTACCAATAGACCCCTGGCTGTCTTCAAGCAGGCACTGGACAGGTACCTAAAGTTGGTACCTGACCAGGCACGCTGTGGCTCGTACGTTGGATTGCGTGCAGCCAGCAGTAACAGCCTGGTTGATCAGGCCCTGTTCCACCATGAGGCCTGGTCACAGACCGGGCCACGGGGGCGTTGACCCCCAGAACTCTCTCCAGGTAAACTATGGAGGTAAGGCTTATTGGTCTATAGTTCGATGCCAAGAACCTGTCACCTGCCTTGTAAATAGGTATTACATTTGCCATTTTTCACTTATCAGGCACTATGCCAGATTGTGGTGATATGTTGAAAAGATGGGCCAAAGGTATGCTAAGTTCCTCTTTACATTCCTTGAACACCCTTGCAAACAGTTCATCAGGGCCTGGGAATTTGTTAGGCTTTAGTTTCTCTAGTTGTCTGAGGACCATGTCACTAGTTACAGCAATCTTGCATAGTTTATTATCGTCCTGTTCTACATAATTTATTATTTCAGGAATTTCACTAGTATTTTCCTGGGTGAAAACTGAGAGGAAGTTAGTATCGAAAATATCACACATATCCTTATCACTGTCAGTGATCTGACCAGAGTTACTCTTAAGTGGGCCAATCTTGTCCCTAATCATACTTTTGTATACCTGAAAGAACCCTTTTGGGTTAGTCTTTGAATCTGGAGTTTACCTGGAGAGAGTTCCGGGGGTCAACGCCCCCGCGCCCCGGTCTGTGACCAGGCCTCCTGGTGGATCAGAGCCTGATCAACCAGGCTGTTGCTGCTGGCTGCACGCAAACCAACGTACGAGCCACAGCCCGGCTGATCAGGAACTGACTTTAGGTGCTTGTCCAGTGCCAGCTTGAAGACTGCCAGGGGTCTGTTGGTAATCCCCCTTATGTGTGCTGGGAGGCAGTTGAACAGTCTTGGGCCCCTGACACTTATTGTATGGTCTCTTAACGTGCTAGTGACACCCCTGCTTTTCATTGGGGGGATGGTGCATCGTCTGCCAAGTCTTTTGCTTTCGTAGTGAGTGATTTTCGTGTGCAAGTTCGGTACTAGTCCCTCTAGGATTTTCCAGGTGTATATAATCATGCATCTCTATCTCCTGTGTTCCAGGGAATACAGGTTTAGGAACCTCAAGCGCTCCCAGTAATTGAGGTGTTTTATCTCTGTTATGCGCGCCGTGAAAGTTCTCTGTACATTTTCTAGGTCGGCAATTTCACCTGCCTTGAAAGGTGCTGTTAGTGTGCAGCAATATTCCAGCCTAGATAGAAAAAGTGACCTGAAGAGTGTCATCATGGGCTTTGCCTCCCTAGTTTTGAAGGTTCTCATTATCCATCCTGTCATTTTTCTAGCAGATGCGATTGATACATTGTTATGGTCCTTGAAGGTGAGATCCTCTGACATAATCACTCCCAGGTCTTTGACGTTGGTGTTTCGCTCTATTTTGTGGCCAGAATTTGTTTTGTACTCTGATGAAGATTTAATTTCCTAATGTTTACCATATCTGAGTAATTGAAATTTCTCATCGTTGAACTTCATATTGTTTTCTGCAGCCCACTGAAAGATTTGGTTAATGTCCGCCTGGAGCCTTGCAGTGTCTGCAATGGAAGACACTGTCATGCAGATTCGGGTGTCATCTGCAAAGGAAGACACGGTGCTGTGGCTGACATCCTTGTCTATGTCGGATATGAGGATGAGGAACAAGATGGGAGCGAGTACTGTGCCTTGTGGAACAGAGCTTTTCACCGTAGCTGCCTCGGACTTTACTCTGTTGACGACTACTCTCTGTGTTCTGTTAGTGAGAAAATTATAGATCCATCGACCGACTTTTCCTGTTATTCCTTCAGCACGCATTTTGTGCGCTATTACGCCATGGTCACACTTGTCGAAGGCTTTTGCAAAGTCTGTATATATTACATCTGCATTCTTTTTGTCTTCTAGTGCATTTAGGACCTTGTCGTAGTGATCCAATAATTGAGACAGACAGGAGCGACCTGTTCTAAACCCATGTTGCCCTGGGTTGTGTAACTGATGGGTTTCTAGATGGGTGGTGATCTTGCTTCTTAGGACCCTTTCAAAGACTTTTATGATATGGGATGTTAGTGATATTGGTCTGTAGTTCTTTGCTGTTGCTTTACTGCCCCCTTTGTGGAGTGGGGCTATGTCTGTTGTTTTTAGTAACTGAGACGACCCCCGTGTCCATGCTCCCTCTCCATAGGATGGAAAAGGCTCGTGATAGAGGCTTCTTGCAGTTCTTGATGAACACAGAGTTCCATGAGTCTGGCCCTGGGGCAGAGTGCGTGGGCATGTCATTTATCGCCTGTTCGAAGTCATTTGGCGTCAGGATAACATCGGATAGGCTTGTGTTAATCAAATTTTGTGGCTTTCTCATAAAAAAATTCATTTTGATCTACGACTCTCAGTCTGGTTAGCGGCTTGCTAAAAACTGAGTCATATTGGGACTTGAGTAGCTCACTCATTTCCTTGCTGTCATCTGTGTAGGACCCATCTTGTTTAAGTAGGGGCCCAATACTGGACGTTGTTCTCGATTTTGATTTGGCATAGGAGAAGAAATACTTTGGGTTTCTTTCGATTTCATTTATGGCTTTTAGTTCTTCCCGCGATTCCTGACTCCTAAAGGATTCTTCTAGCTTAAGTTCGATGCTTGCTATTTCTCTGACCAGTGTCTCCCTACGCATTTCAGATATATTGACCTCTTTTATCCACTCTGTTACTCTTTTCCGTCGCCTGTAAAGGGAGCGCCTGTCTCTTTCTATTTTACATCTACTCCTCCTTTTTCTTAGAGGAATAAGCCTTGTGCATACATCGAGTGCCACCGAGTTAATCTGTTCTAGGCATAAGTTGGGGTCTGTGTTGCTTAGTATATCTTCCCAGCTTATATCGGTTAGGACTTGGTTTACTTGGTCCCACTTTATGTTTTTGTTATTGAAGTTGAATTTGGTGAATGCTCCCTTGTGACTAGTCTCATTATGTCGGTCTGGGGCTCCACGCATACATGTCTGAACCTCAATTATGTTGTGATCTGAGTATGTTTTTGATATGGTGACATTTCTTATCAGATCATCATTGTTAGTGAAGATGAGGTCTAGTGTATTCTCCAGTCTAGTAGGCTCTATTATTTGCTGGTTTAAATTGAATTTTGTGCAGAGATTTAAAAGCTCGTGTGAGTTTTCACCAGAGTTGCCTTCTGGTGTTATTACTGCAGCAATATTATTTTATATATTCCTCCATTTTAGGTGCCTTAAGTTGAAATCCCCCAGGAGCAAGATGTTGGGTGCAGGAGCTGAAAGATTTTCCAGACAGTGGTCAATTTTTAACGGCTGTTCCTGGAATTGCTGGGATGTTGCATCCGGAGGCTTGTAGACTACCACAATGACTAGGTTTTGGTTCTCGACCTTTACTGCTAAAACTTCCATTACATCATTTGAGGCATTAAGCAGTTCTGTGCAAACAAGTGACTGCAATGTACAGGTCAAACACCCCCCCCCCTATGGCCTGTTCACTCTGTCACATCTGTAGAGGTTGTAACCTGGGATCCATATTTCGTTGTCCAAGTGATCCTTTATGTGGGTCTCAGTGAAAGCCGCGAACATTGCCTTTCCCTCTGCAAGCAGTCCACGGATGAAAGGAATTTTGTTGTTTGTTGCTGGCTTTAGACCCTGTATATTTGCAAAGAAGAATGTCATCGGACTGGTGGTATTGTTGGTACTGGGGGGGATTTTTTTTCCGGCATTAGTATCTGTATCTGTTGGTTTGGAGTGGAGGCCATCGACTGTGGTTCCACTCCAGGAATGACTGGATTTGGTGTACGATTTCTGCCATTTCCTGCCAGTTTTTTTTCCTTCCTGGCACTGAAAAACCTCTCCCTCTTGAGTGGCTGTTGCTACCCAGGTTTTCCCATGGCCTGGATGTTTTGTATATTTTTGTCCCTTTTAGATGGTGTGCCTGGCAATTTAAGTTATAGCACGGTCTTTCCTGTACTGAAGAGGTACACATTTCAGGGTGAAAAAGCTTACAGGAAGGAAGTTTGCATTTTCCTGTTGTCATATGGGCACGGCATTTTCTAGGGTTGTCATAGTTGCACGTCTCGTCTGTTTTTCCAGATTTCCCATGTCTACAGATACCAAGTGCATAGTATGTGCACAGGCTTGGTTTCCATTTGCCTTGGGTTTCTGTGACTGTATTCCCTGTTGGTGCATGTTTACCTGTCTTATTCCTATCCTCCCTAGCACCAACAATGGAGCTCCCACCAGTTGTTTTTGGTAATACATCCTCACTATTGCTAGTGGAGTCCTCTTGTTTGTTATTTCCTGTGGTATTTATAGTTTGCAATATTGGTTTTATCTTATCTTTGACTACACTTGTTTCCCCACTACGACTCCTGTCCCCTATGAGGTCATTTATATGTATTCCTTCCTGCATATAATTCCCGACTACCTGGACAAAATCTCCAGCTTCACCATTACTGTCTCCCAGGAGAGCACGTCCAGCTTCACCATTACTGTCTCCCAGGACAGCACCTCCAGCTTCACCATTACTGTCTCCCAGGACAGCGTTGTCAGTCCCACATTTACTGACTACCAGGACATCACCTCCAGCCTTACAGTTTCTGACTACATGGCCAGTATCAAGGGCAGTACCATTCAGCCCAGACTTTTTATGTTCCCATCTGTTGTAGAAAGCTTCCAGGTTTTCTATGAAAGCAGCTTTGATGTTATCCTGTTTTAATACCCTTGTGATTTTAGTCCACAGATTTATCTCATTTTGGCATACCCAAAAACACTTCCCTGTTTTAATACTGCTTGTAGCTAGTTCTTTGATATCTGCACAAGGGGCGTGACACCAATTTCCACAAAAATGACAATTTATCCATGTGGAAGCCCGTTTGTTTGATTGACTGCAGACTACACAGAGCTTCATAATGATTTGAATGGTTGATTTACTGTAATTCTACTAGCAACCTCTTGAATTCTCTATTAATAACCTCCTTAAGTGAAGTTCTCGCTATTTGTATTTCTATTTCTAACTGTACTTGTATATTGGACAGCTTACCGTGTATGTTTACCTGGAGTTTACCTGGAGAGAGTTCCGGGGGTCAACGCCCCCGCGGCCCGGTCTGAGACCAGGCCTCCTGGTGGATCAGAGCCTGATCAACCAGGCTGTTGCTGCTGGCTGCACGCAAACCAACATACGAGCCACAGCCCGGTTGATCTGGAACTGACTTTAGGTGCTTGTCCAGTGCCAGCTTGAAGACTGCCAGGGGTCTGTTGGTAATCCCCCTTATGTGTGCTGGGAGGCAGTTGAACAGTCTCGGGCCCCTGACACTTATTGTATGGTCTCTCAACGTGCTAGTGACACCCCTGCTTTTCATTGGGGGGATGGTGCATCGTCTGCCAAGTCTTTTGCTTTCGTAGTGGGTGATTTTCGTGTGCAAGTTCGGTACTAGTCCCTCTAGGATTTTCCAGGTGTATATAATCATGTATCTCTCCCTCCTGCGTTCCAGGGAATACAGGTTTAGGAACCTCAAGCGCTCCCAATAATTGAGGTGTTTTATCTCCGTTATGCGCGCCGTGAAAGTTCTCTGTACATTTTCTAGGTCGGCAATTTCACCTGCCTTGAAAGGTGCTGTTAGTGTGCAGCAATATTCCAGCCTAGATAGAACAAGTGACCTGAAGAGTGTCATCATGGGCTTGGCCTCCCTAGTTTTGAAGGTTCTCATTATCCATCCTGTCATTTTTCTAGCAGATGCGATTGATACAATGTTATGGTCCTTGAAGGTGAGATCCTCCGACATGATCACTCCCAGGTCTTTGACGTTGGTGTTTCGCTCTATTTTGTGGCCAGAATTTGTTTTGTACTCTGATGAAGATTTAATTTCCTCATGTTTACCATATCTGAGTAATTGAAATTTCTCATCGTTGAACTTCATATTGTTTTCTGCAGCCCACTGAAAGATTTGGTTGATGTCTGCCTGGAGCTTTGCAGTGTCTGCAATGGAAGACACTGTCATGCAGATTCGGGTGTCATCTGCAAAGGAAGACACGGTGCTGTGGTTGACATCCTTGTCTATGTCGGATATAAGGATGAGGAACAAGATGGGAGCGAGTACTGTGCCTTGTGGAACAGAGCTTTTCACCAGAGCTTTTCACCGTAGCTGCCTCGGACTTTACTCTGTTGACGACTACTCTCTGTGTTCTGTTAGTGAGGAAATTATAGATCCATCGACCGACTTTTCCTGTTATTCCTTTAGCACGCATTTTGTGCGCTATTACGCCATGGTCACACTTGTCGAAGGCTTTTGCAAAGTCTGTATATATTACATCTGCATTCTTTTTGTCTTCTAGTGCATTTAGGACCTTGTCGTAGTGGTCCAATAGTTGAGACAGACAGGAGCGACCTGTTCTAAACCCATGTTGCCTGATTTATATTTATTGTTTGTGTTTGATAAGGGCGCCTACAACCCCATCCGTTTACAGTCTGCTTTATTGTCCAACGAATCCGTTTGTAACCAGTCAATGGTTCGGACCATCAAGGGTTCGGACCAGTCGAGGGTTCGGACCATCAAGGGTTCGGACCAGTCGAGGGTTCGAATCAGTCTGATCTGATCAGTGGGTCACTTATTTAAAATATACAATTTATAAGGTTCAGTTATTCAGTATTTATTTGGTTTTGGGTAAGTGATCTTTGAGAAAAGACTTGAATTTATAAATAGGTAGTGTTTCTTTTATATTTACAGGTAATGAATTCCAGATTTTAGGGCCTTTTATGTGCATTGAGTTTTTGCATAGCGTGAGATGGACACGAGGAACATCAAAGAGTGATTTGTGCCTTGTGTTATGGTCATGTGTTCTGTTGAGGTTGGCAAGGAGATGTTTGAAGGGAGGGTTAATATCAGAGTTAAGTGTTCTATGAAATAGGTGCAATAAGAAGTATGGATGTTTTGTATGGTGAGTAGGTTGAGTGTTTTGAATATTGGTGGAGTGTGCTGCCTGTAGGGAGAATTTGTTATTCTAACTGCAGCCTTTTGTTGGGTAATTAGTGGTCTGAGATGGTTAATTGTTGTTGAGCTTTATGCACAAATTCCATAGGTGAGATAGGGGTAAATAAAAGAGTGATATAGGGCCAGGAGGGCTGACTGTGGAGCATAGTACCGTATTTTCGATAGTATGCCTACAGTCTTGGAAATTTTCTTAGAAATTTGTTGTATATGTGTATGAAATTTGTGTCTATTATCAAGGTGGATTCCTAAGAATTTTCCCTCTGTTAGCTTTGTGATAGGTGATCCGTTTATCATTATGTTTAGAGGGACATCTGTAGCTCTGTTACCAAACTGAATGAAGTAGGTCTTGTCATTGTTTAGTGTAAATTTGTTAGTCCTCATCCAGGTAGATATTTTCTGTAATTCGGTATTTACAGTATTGGCTAGCGTGACTGGGCTCGGGTGAGAGAAGACGTATGTAGTGTCATCTGCAAATAGTGTGGGTTTGAGTAATTGCGAAGCATTTGGTAGGTCATTTATGTATAGGAGAAAGAGAAGAGGGCCAAGGACACTTCCCTGTGGGACACCAACTGTAATTGGTTGTGCGAAGAGCTTGCCCCATTTGCGAACATATATTGGCTTCTGTTGCTGAGGTATGACTTGAGGTAGTTGAGGGAGTGCCCTCTTATACCATAGTGTGACAATTTTACGTGGATCAAGTCATGGTCAACTGTATCAAAAGCTTTACGTAAGCCAATGAAGATCCCCAGTCGGACTTCTTTTTTCTCTATTGCAGTGTATATATGTTCTAGCATGTGTATAATAGCATCATTAGTATTTCTATTAGGCCTGATAATACTGTATATGAGAGAAGTGTAGTAGGACCTTATATCCTGTATTATATTAAATTGATTACTTTGATTTATTTTGATATTGTCCACCTAGACAACTTTACCTTTATTAATAAACTTCTTAAATTTTAATTTCTTTAGTTAGTAGCCTACCAGCTGTAATCCTGAAGCACTATTGAATCTTACTATTAAATTCTAATGAATAACTGGACCAGGATACTGACTACTTGTTACAAAAACCCAGTAACAGGCTGAATGCAAGAAGGGCAGACCTTTCTAGTATTCCCTGGAGATCTCTATGCTTATTAGATATTGCGGTTTTTGTCATATTTTCCTTGTGGTGGCTGAGCAGTTAGTACATTCTGCGCCCCATTCTCATCCAGTGGCGGTAGTCAACACTGGGAGACAGTAATGGTGAAGGTGGAGATGCTGTCCTGGGAGACAGTAATGGTGAAGCTGGAGATGCTGTCCTGGGAGACAGTAATGGTGAAGCTGGAAATTTTGTCCAGGTAGTCGGGAATTATACACAGGAAGGAATACATATAAATGACCTCATAGGGGACAGGAGCCATAGTAGGGAAACAAGTGTAGTCAAAGATAAGATAAAACCAATATTGCAAACTAGAAATACCGCAGGAAATAGCAAACAAGAGGACTCCACTAGCAATAGTAAGGATATATTACCAAAAACAACTGGTGGGAGCTCCATTGTTGGTGTTAGGGAGGATAGAAGTAAGACAGGGAAACATGCACCAACAGGGAATACAGTCACAGAAACCCAAGGCAAACGGAAACCAAGCCTGTGCACATACTATGCACTTAGTATCTGCTGGCATGGGAAATCTGGAAAAACAGATGGGACGTGCAACTATGACCACCCTAGAAAATGCCATGCCCATATGACAACAGGAAAATGCAAACTCCCTTCCTGTAAGCTTTTTCACCCTGAACTGTGTACCTCTTCAGTACAGGAAAGACTGTGCTATAACTTAAATTGCCAGGCATACCATCTAAAGGGGACAAAAAGATACAAAACATCCAGGCCATGGGAAAACCTGGGTAACCACAGCCACTCAAGAGGGAGAGGTTTTTTAGTGCCAGGAAGGAAAAAAAACTGGCAGGAAATGGCAGAAATCGTACACCAAATCCAGTCATTCCTGGAGTGGAACCACAGTCGATGGCCTCCACTCCAAACCAACAGATACAGATACTAATGCCGGAAAAAAAATCCCCCCTTCAGTACCAACAATACCACCAGTCCGATAACATTCTTCTTGGCAAATATACAGGGTCTAAAGCCAGCAACAAACAAAATACCTTTCATCCGTGGACTGCTTGCAGAGGCAAAGGCAATGTTCGCGGCTTTCACTGAGACCCACATAAAGGATCACTTGGACAACAAAATATGGATCCCAGGTTACAACCTATACAGATGTGACAGAGTGAACAGGCAAAAGGGGGGGGGGGGTTGGCCTGTACATTGCAGAGTCACTTGTTTGCACAGAACTGCTAAATGCCTCAAATAATGTAGTGGAAGTTTTAGTAGTAAAGGTCGAGAATCAAAACCTAGTCATTGTGGTAGTCTACAAGCCTCCGGATGCAACATCCCAGCAATTCCAGGAACAGCTGTTAAAAATTGACCACTGTCTGGAAAATCTTCCAGCTCCTGCACCCAACATCTTGCTCCTGGGGGATTTCAACTTAAGGCACCTAAAATGGAGGAATATAGCAAATAATATTGTTGCAGTAATAACACCAGGAGGCAGCTCTGATGAAAACTCACACTCACGCGAGCTTTTAAATCTCTGCACAAAATTCAATTTAAACCAGCAAATAATAGAGCCTACTAGACTGGAGAATACACTAGACCTCATCTTCACTAACAATGATGATCTGATAAGAAATGTCACCATATCAAAAACAATATACTCAGATCACAACATAATTGAGGTTCAGTCATGTATGCGCGGAGCCCCAGACCAACATAATGAGATTAGTCACGAGGGAGCATTCACCAAATTCAACTTCAATAACAAAAACATGAAGTGGGACCAAGTAAACCAAGTCCTAACCGATATAAGCTGGGAAGATATACTAAGCAACACAGACCCCAACTTATGCCTAGAACAGATTAACTCGGTGGCACTCGATGTATGCACAAGGCTTATTCCTCTAAGAAAAAGGAGGAGTAGATGTAAAATAGAAAGAGACAGGCGCTCCCTTTACAGGCGACGTAAAAGAATAACAGAGCGGCTAAAAGAGGTCAATATATCTGAAATGCGTAGGGAGACACTGGTCAGAGAAATAGCAAGCATCAAACTTAAGCTAAAAGAATCCTTTAGGAGTCAGGAATCGCGGGAAGAACTAAAAGCCATAAATGAAATCGAAAGAAACCCAAAGTATTTCTTCTATGCCAAATCAAAATCGAGAACAACGTCCAGTATTGGGCCCCTACTTAAACAAGATGGGTCCTACACAGATGACAGCAAGGAAATGAGTGAGCTACTCAAGTCCCAATATGACTCAGTTTTTAGCCAGCCGCTAACCAGACTGAGAGTCGAAGATCAAAATTAATTTTTTATGAGAGAGCCACAAAATTTGATTAACACAAGCCTATCCGATGTTATTCTGACGCCAAATGACTTCGAACAGGCGATAAATGACATGCCCATGCACTCTGCCCCAGGGCCAGACTCATGGAACTCTGTGTTCATCAAGAACTGCAAGAAGCCCCTATCACGAGCCTTTTCCATCCTATGGAGAGGGAGCATGGACACGGGGGTCGTCCCACAGTTACTAAAAACAACAGACATAGCCCCACTCCACAAAGGGGGCAGTAAAGCAACAGCAAAGAACTACAGACCAATAGCACTAACATCCCATATCATAAAAATCTTTGAAAGGGTCCTAAGAAGCAAGATCACCACCCATCTAGAAACCCATCAGTTACACAACCCAGGGCAACATGGGTTTAGAACAGGTCGCTCCTGTCTGTCTCAACTATTGGATCACTACGACAAGGTCCTAAATGCACTAGAAGACAAAAAGAATGCAGATGTAATATATACAGACTTTGCAAAAGCCTTCGACAAGTGTGACCATGGCGTAATAGCGCACAAAATGCGTGCTAAAGGAATAACAGGAAAAGTCGGTCGATGGATCTATAATTTCCTCACTAACAGAACACAGAGAGTAGTCGTCAACAGAGTAAAGTCCGAGGCAGCTACAGTGAAAAGCTCTGTTCCACAAGGCACAGTACTCGTTCCCATCTTGTTCCTCATCCTCATATCCGACATAGACAAGGATGTCAGCCACAGCACCGTGTCTTCCTTTGCAGATGACACCCGAATCTGCATGACAGTGTCTTCCATTGCAGACACTGCAAAGCTCCAGGCGGACATCAACCAAATCTTTCAGTGGGCTGCAGAAAACAATATGAAGTTCAACGATGAGAAATTTCAATTACTCAGATATGGTAAACATGAGGAAATTAAATCTTCATCAGAGTACAAAACAAATTCTGGCCACAAAATAGAGCGAAACACCAACGTCAAAGACCTGGGAGTGATCATGTCGGAGGATCTCACCTTCAAGGACCATAACATTGTATCAATCGCATCTGCTAGAAAAATGACAGGATGGATAATGAGAACCTTCATAACTAGGGAGGCCAAGCCCATGATGACACTCTTCAGGTCACTTGTTCTATCTAGGCTGGAATATTGCTGCACACTAACAGCACCTTTCAAGGCAGGTGAAATTGCCGACCTAGAAAATGTACAGAGAACTTTCACGGCGCGCATAACGGAGATAAAACACCTCAATTACTGGGAGCGCTTGAGGTTCCTAAACCTGTATTCCTTGGAACGCAGGAGGGAGAGATACATGATTATATACACCTGGAAAATCCTAGAGGGACTAGTACCGAACTTGCACACGAAAATCACTCACTACGAAAGCAAAAGACTTGGCAGACGATGCAACATCCCCCCAATGAAAAGCAGGGGTGTCACTAGCACGTTAAGAGACCATACAATAAGTGTCAGGGGCCCGAGACTGTTCAACTGCCTCCCAGCACACATAAGGGGGATTACCAACAGACCCCTGGCAGTCTTCAAGCTGGCACTGGACAAGCACCTAAAGTCAGTTCCTGATCAGCCGGGCTGTGGCTCGTACGTTGGTTTGCGTGCAGCCAGCAGCAACAGCCTGGTTGATCAGGCTCTGATCCACCAGGAGGCCTGGTCACAGACCGGGGCGCGGGGGCGTTGACCCCCGGAACTCTCTCCAGGTAAACTCCAGGTAAACATTACAGAGGCAAATAATGGGTCCAGGGACTGGTCCTAAAAGTTTTTATAGTTAAACAAGTAACAGTGATAATAAATTAAGGGTGATAATAAACTATTTACATGTTTTATATCCAGTTGCAACTGCCAAGAAAATCGTTAAGAGTTAGTTATGCAGACACTAATTCAGTTACAAAAGCATTACTATGTAGCAATCAGCACATTTCTCCTGTACCTGTTCACTTCTTTTAAGTGACATGACACACTGCAATTGGCGTGGGGATAGGCTGTGACCACACCATTCCCCGGAGTATCACTCGTTAACAATATACTCACCTAAATGTGGTTGCAGGGGGTCGATTCATAGCACCTGGCTATGTCAGTGTTCGTATATAATGAGTCGCTGACTCTTGTAGCATCAACGTATAGGTGGATCATAGAGATACACCGATAATGTGATATGTTCCAGGCATTTTTAAGGTGGTGATTTTTAGTTGGTTCTGCCGCCTGAGCGGCTGGTTTATGCCCCCCGATGTTCATCCTGTGAAAGATAGTGCAAAATACAGGATTAGAGAGATCACAGTTGGTCTTTATCTGGCCCACTGGACACTGTTGCATCACTAGAAAGAAATATTGTTCATTTCATACTTTACCATTACTTCCTATAGCTAACGTGCAAAATACAGCATGGCATTCAATCTCAAAAAATTATACCTTATTACCACGAAAAAAAACATTGGTCATAATTGGCTTGCAGTCTCCTCTATAAGAACAATTCATTCGTCAAGTAGATGCAATATGTGGATACAACCTCAAGATTTCAGATATCTTATTATTTTTTAAATTTTATTTAAAACTTCAGGTGCGTGCTTGTTATAGAGGTATCAGCGTGCCTCGTTGTGCTCCCGGTTTTTCTCGTGTTTCACGGTCGCTCTTACGTGCTAGAACTTTAATTTGTGTCATCAATCCTATACGATACATCCCTCTAGCGCCTGGAACCAATCTTGGGCGGAAAACATTATATACTGAGTCAAAAAAGGAGAATTAGTGTGCACTGCGTAGCAGAGTTTACTGCCAGAGGGGAATCATAGGCCTATGTCCCGTGTGGAAAAAAATAATAATAATTGAACTTTTCATGTCAGAGGAAAGAAAGTCTCCCTGATATCATTGAGTATACATAGTGTATAGTGTATACTACAGTGGCTCCCTAGTATATTGTTGATAAAGGCTAAAGTGTCATTTGAAAACAGGTGAATTTGTAAATGAAGGGATAAGCCTATAGAGGAAGGTGCCAGAAGTCGCCAGAAACTTACCACAGGTCAGCTGTTTTTAATAATCTTCCTGGCCTGCTAGTGTACTCGCATATAATCTAGTGATACCAGTGAATAGCAGAATACAGTGTTGTAGTAGCAACTAACCAGTATTATAATGGTACTTAGTGGAGTGGAGTGACTTTCATTAGTTTCTTTTCTTGAAATACGAGACGTTACTGTGAATTTCATATAACCTGTAGTTACCAGCGGTCGCATTATACACAACGAGAAGCAATTATTACTACAGAAAAAGCGTCCTTCCTCCTAAATTTGCACCAGTCAACTATAGTGATAATATAGCATTTATTGCGGTGGAGACGGAAAAAAAAAAAAAAAAAAAATAGAAAAGCCAGATACAGCGATTGATAAACAAGGAGGTGACCGTTCGTCATTGTAGGAGCTGCCAGATATCACCGGCTCTTCAACACGCAAGTTATACTTTTGTATCAGTCAAATCACATATTACTCGGGTAGATAATTTCCAGTAGATCCTTCATGTGTTAGCTCAAATCACCGACCAGTATGTTTTAAATAAGTGACCCACTGATCAGAGCAGATCGACTGGTCCAAACCCTTGACTGGTCCGAACCCTTGACTGGTCCGAACCCTTGACTGGTCCGAACCCTTGACTGGTCCGAACCCGGGACTGGTTTCAAACAGTTTCGTTGGACAATAAAGCAGACTGTAAACGGATGGGGTTGTAGGCGCCCTTATAAACACAAACATTATAAATCAGGAACGTGACGGTAAGCTGTCCAATATACAAAAAGAGTTAGAAACAGAAATACAAATAGCTAGAGCTTCATTTAAGGTTATTAATATAATATTCAAGAGGTTGCTAGTAGAATTGCAGTAAATCAACCATTCAAATCATTATGAAGCTGTGTGTAGTCTGTGGTCAGTCAAACAAACGGGCCTCCACATGGATAAATTGTCATTTTTGTGGAAATTGGTGTCACGCCCCTTGTGCAGATATCCCAGAACTAGCTACAAGCAGTATTAAAACAGAGAAGTGTTTCTGGGTATGCCCAAATGAGGAAAATCTGTGGACTAAAATCACAAGGGTATTAAAAGAGGACAACATCAAAGCTGCTTTCATAGAAAACCTGGAAGCTTTCTACAACAGATGGGAACATAAAAAGTCTGGGCTGAATGGTACTGCCCTTGATACTGGCCATGTAGCCACAAACTGTAAGGCTGGAGGTGATGTCCTGGGAGACAGTAATAGTAAAGCTGGAGGTGCTGTCCTGGGAGACAGTAATGGTGAAGCTGGAGGTGCTGTCCTGGGAGACAGTAATGGTGAAGCTGGAGGTGCTGTCCTGGGAGACAGTAATGGTGAAGCTGGAGGTGCTGTCCTGGGAGACAGAAATGGTGAAGCGGGAGATACTGTCCTGGGAGACAGTAATGATGAAGCTGGAGATTTTGTCCAGGTAGTCGGGAATTATACGCAGGAAGGAATACATATAAATGACCACATAGGGGATAGGAGCCATAGTAGGGAAACAAGTGTAGTCAAAGATAAGATAAAACCAATATTGCAAACTAGAAATACCGCAGGAAATAGCAAACAAGAGGACTCCAATAGCAATAGTGAGGATAAATTACCAAAAACAACTGGTGGGAGCTCCATTGTTGGTGCTAGGGATGATAGAAGTAAGACAGGGAAACATGCACCAACAGGGAATACAGTCACAGAAACCCAAGGCAAGCGGAAACCAAGCCTGTGCACATACTATGCACTTGGTATCTGCTGGCATGGGAAATCTGGAAAAACAGATGGGACGTGCAACTATGACCACCCTAGAAAATGCCATGCCCATATGACAACAGGAAAATGCAAACTCCCTTCCTGTAAGCTTTTTCACCCTGAAATGTGTACCTCTTCAGTACAGGAAAGACTGTGCTATAACTTAAATTGCCAGGCATACCATCTAAAGGGGACAAAAAGATACAAAACATCCAGGCCATGGGAAAACCTGGGTAGCCACAGCCACTCAAGAGGGAGAGGTTTTTTAGTGCCAGGAAGGAAAAAAAAACTGGCAGGAAATGGCAGAAATCGTACACCAAATCCAGTCATTCCTGGAGTGGAACCACAGTCGATGGCCTCCACTCCAAACCAACAGATACAGATACTAATGCCGGAAAAAAAATCCCCCCCCAGTACCAACAATACCACCAGTCCGATAACATTCTTCTTTGCAAATATACAGGGTCTAAAGCCAGCAACAAACAACAAAATACCTTTCATCCGTGGACTGCTTGCAGAGGCAAAGGCAATGTTCGCGGCTTTCACTGAGACCCACATAAAGGATCACTTGGACAATGAAATATGGATCCCAGGTTACAACCTATACAGATGTGACAGAGTGAACAGGCAAAAGGGGGGGGTTGGCCTGTACATTGCAGAGTCACTTGTTTGCACAGAACTGCTTAATGCCTCAAATGACGTAGTGGAAGTTTTAGCAGTAAAGGTCGAGAACCAAAACCTAGTCATTGTGGTAGTCTACAAGCCTCCGGATGCAACATCCCAGCAATTCCAGGAACAGCTGTTAAAAATTGACCACTGTCTGGAAAATCTTCCAGCTCCTGCACCCAACATCTTGCTCCTGGGGGATTTCAACTTAAGGCACCTAAAATGGAGGAATATAGCAAATAATATTGTTGCAGTAATAACACCAGGAGGCAGCTCTGATGAAAACTCACACTCACACGAGCTTTTAAATCTCTGCACAAAATTCAATTTAAACCAGCAAATAATAGAGCCTACTAGACTGGAGAATACACTAGACCTCATATTCACTAACAATGATGATCTGATAAGAAATGTCACCATATCAAAAACAATATACTCAGATCACAACATAATTGAGGTTCAGACATGTATGCGAGGAGCCCCAGACCGACAAAATGAGACTAGTCACGAGGGAGCATTCACCAAATTCAACTTCAATAACAAAAACATAAAGTGGGACCAAGTAAACCAAGTCCTAACCGATATAAGCTGGGAAGATATACTAAGCAACACAGACCCAAACTTATGCCTAGAACAGATTAACTCGGTGGCACTCGATGTATGCACAAGGCTTATTCCTCTAAGAAAAAGGAGGAGTAGATGTAAAATAGAAAGAGACAGGCGCTCCCTTTACAGGCGACGGAAAAGAATAACAGAGCGGCTAAAAGAGGTCAATATATCTGAAATGCGCAGGGAGACACTGGTCAGAGAAATAGCAAGCATCGAACTTAAGCTAAAAGAATCCTTTAGGAGTCAGGAATCGCGGGAAGAACTAAAAGCTATAAATGAAATCGAAAGAAACCCAAAGTATTTCTTCTCCTATGCCAAATCAAAATCGAGAACAACGCCCAGTATTGGGCCCCTACTTAAACAAGATGGGTCCTACACAGATGACAGCAAGGAAATGAGTGAGCTACTCAAGTCCCAATATGACTCAGTTTTTAGCAAGCCGCTAACCAGACTGAGAGTCGAAGATCAAAATGAATTTTTTATGAGAGAGCCACAAAATTTGATTAACACAAGCCTATCCGATGTTATCCTGACGCCAAATGACTTCGAACAGGCGATAAATGACATGCCCATGCACTCTGCCCCAGGGCCAGACTCATGGAACTCTGTGTTCATCAAGAACTGCAAGAAGCCCCTATCACGAGCCTTTTCCATCCTATGGAGAGGGAGCATGGACACGGGGGTCGTCCCTCAGTTACTAAAAACAACAGACATAGCCCCACTCCACAAAGGGGGCAGTAAAGCAACAGCAAAGAACTACAGACCAATAGCACTAACATCCCATATCATAAAAATCTTTGAAAGGGTCCTAAGAAGCAAGATCACCACCCATCTAGAAACCCATCAGTTACACAACCCAGGGCAACATGGGTTTAGAACAGGTCGCTCCTGTCTGTCTCAGCTACTGGATCACTACGACAAGGTCCTAAATGCACTAGAAGACAAAAAGAATGCAGATGTAATATATACAGACTTTGCAAAAGCCTTCGACAAGTGTGACCATGGCGTAATAGCGCACAAAATGCGCGCTAAAGGAATAACAGGAAAAGTCGGTCGATGGATCTATAATTTCCTCACTAACAGAACACAGAGAGTAGTCGTCAACAGAGTAAAGTCCGAGGCAGCTACGGTGAAAAGCTCTGTTCCACAAGGCACAGTACTAGCTCCCATCTTGTTCCTCATCCTCATATCCGACATAGACAAGGATGTCAGCCACAGCACCGTGTCTTCCTTTGCAGATGACACCCGAATCTGCATGACAGTGTCTTCCATTGCAGACACTGCAAGGCTCCAGGCGGACATCAACCAAATCTTTCAGTGGGCTGCAGAAAACAATATGAAGTTCAACGATGAGAAATTTCAATTACTCAGATATGGTAAACATGAGGAAATTAAATCTTCATCAGAGTACAAAACAAATTCTGGCCACGAAATAGAGCGAAACACCAACGTCAAAGACCTGGGAGTGATTATGTCGGAGGATCTCACCTTCAAGGACCATAACATTGTATCAATCGCATCTGCTAGAAAAATGACAGGATGGATAATGAGAACCTTCAAAACTAGGGAGGCCAAGCCCATGATGACACTCTTCAGGTCACTTGTTCTATCTAGGCTGGAATATTGCTGCACTCTAACAGCACCTTTCAAGGCAGGTGAAATTGCCGACCTAGAAAATGTACAGAGAACTTTCACGGCGCGCATAACGGAGATAAAACACCTCAATTACTGGGAGCGCTTGAGGTTTCTAAACCTGTATTCCCTGGAACGCAGGAGGGAGAGATACATGATTATATACACCTGGAAAATCCTAGAGGGACTAGTACCGAACTTGCACACGAAAATCACTCACTACGAAAGCAAAAGACTTGGCAGACGATGCACCATCCCCCCAATGAAAAGCAGGGGTGTCACTAGCACGTTAAGAGACCATACAATAAGTGTCAGGGGCCCGAGACTGTTCAACTGCCTCCCAGCACACATAAGGGGGATTACCAACAGACCCCTGGCAGTCTTCAAGCTGGCACTGGACAAGCACCTAAAGTCAGTTCCTGATCAGCCGGGCTGTGGCTCGTACGTTGGTTTGCGTGCAGCCAGCAGCAACAGCCTGGTTGATCAGGCGCTGATCCACCAGGAGGCCTGGTCACAGACCGGGCCGCGGGGGCGTTGACCCCCGAAACTCTCTCCAGGTAAACTCCAGGTGAATAGTACGGCACTACTAATTAATTGTGGACTGTATGGATTATATTAGTTTAACTGAATGAAGGGGGGGTAGGTTACACATGGATATATCCATCAATGGCAAACGCTTGTATATAATACCACCACTTGCCAGATATTCTCTGGTGGTCACTTGATGTAGCTGGATCACCCACAACCTATCCAATTACAACATACCTAACTGGCCAGTATCAGTTTGCTATAACTAGAAGGGTTACTTAACTGTAGGTGATTGATGCTCCTTATTTCCTCCATTCACCATCTCATTTCGATGTCCTGTTACACCGACACGGTTCTTATTCCAGCAGGACAAGGTATCAGTTGGTTTGTCCTGGTTTAGAAGTCGTGACTCCAAGAAAACTTCACTATCTTCAGGACAGGGACCACGAGGTCTACACGTGTTCACTTGGAGAACAGCGACTTATTTCCCTTCAACATTCTCTTAACTTAGTGCTATTATCACTGATTACATTACAATTCAAAGGACGATTTAATGTCTCATAATTATTATGCACATTAGAGGTCACTCCATTAAGATCTGAGACCGATGAGTGATGATTAAATCACGGGTATTTTCCCCTGGACACACTCCATGGCGTCGCACCAGTCACCACCGGTCCTACAATTATTCACCAATTTTACCACTTATTACAGCGGTCCCGTAAATCACGTTCCCTCACTCTTCACCAGGAACAGTTACGACACTTCCTATTATGAAGTGAGGCCTATATTAATCCTTAGGCCACCGTGAACGCCAATTTCTTGGTCCCATGCTTTCCCAGCCTCTTAACTTCATTCAAAACACTCCTGCTCCTGATGCCCCATCTGGATCTCCCCCCGCCCATCAGCACAGATGCAGAGGGAACCTCTTGGTTCGGTTCCATTTTCAAATACATTTTTTGACCCATATCAACACATTAAACACCTATTAGGCACTATAGCTTCGGAAAATTAAAATATTTTCCACACTATATACATAAACCTACCAAAAATAAAAAAAAATTACATGTTGTTCCTGCAGGAGATAATCTGTGCATCACATCCTACAGAGAAAAGACAACATTTGACATCTAAAATAATTGTGACCATGAGTGTCGCTTGACCTGCTAGTGCAGAGATTACAATACCATGTCAACCGACATAAGTGATTATGCACAAAATTCAAGAAGAATGTCTCGTATGTAAATCCACACATAATGTTGAAAGGGGATAAACCCACTTCCGGAACACATGACATTCAAGCTGCCCTGAAAATGGATCCATATAAATTAAAAAAAAAAAATCCTATTTGCTGAAGCATACAATATTACATAACCGTCTTGAGATTTCCCAAGCTCAAATTGTACCATTGATATTCTCAATAAAATCACTTGTTGAGTGCCACTTCTGTCTACAGTCTAAATCACAACATAGATATCCTACAATCCCTCACCCTACGCAGGCCACTCAGTAATTCCCCCAAATACAAACACTCACACATTCTTCTCCACCACCCTGATGAGACTGACTCAAGGTAGAAGCCTAGATGCCCACATACCCCGCAGGCTGAGTACACATACTACCTTTTAGAAAAGGTTCTAACTGCGCACAGACTCAGGATGCATTGTGCTCGAAACTGAAACACCAGAACACCTTACAAGGAACATAATAAACAGTCAAGCAAATATGATAAGCATATCACACATATAAACACCTCGAGGAAGCTATACAACACTCACAGAACACAAACCCCAATCACACAGTGCCCACTGGGTCATGTCTGATCCATCAGGCTTCCTTGCTGTAGGACCTACATCCCACAGACCCAGACCAAAAAGCTCACCCCACCCAAAACCCTTCTAATTCGCAATCCCACACACACAAACAGTCAGACCACTGTAACACGCTCCTCACACATGCAATCACATCCCTCCCTGGGAAAGACCAGCCCGTTCTTACCCCTGATAATCTATAAGACCCATAAATCCCTCAACTTAATATCCTTATAACCCTCTGGAAAATCCCTCTCCCACCTCCCCCCATATATATCCCTGTTGCAACACTTTGTCCTATAAAAAGTTGCAGCTAGGGCCATCCTATGTTCCCCCGCCCCTTTATCTCTCATGACCCACAATACAAAGACGAAATCAACTTCTAAGTAAGACACCGCCCTTTGAACCTTCACCTCTACCCCACCTACATCTAAGCTTAGCACTTTTAATACCGATAACCCTCCCCTACATACCGAATCACTTTCCCCATCCATTCCCTCATAACCCCTAGACGAGTCGCACAATCTTGACACAATCTTGACACACCCCACCCTACCTGATCCATCTATTATGTAAAACTACCCCAGATGGCAAGATCCAATGGAGAAACTTATACATTACCTCCCTCACATGCAGCCAGATATGCAACCCTTTGGACTGTCCCCAAATGACTTCCCATGCATACATCAGGTAAGCCCCTTCCACAGCCACTGCCTCCCTAGGCCATAACTTCCTCTCTATGGACCCTACCCGCATGTTCTTCGGATGTCTGATGAGCATTAAGACACGCAACATCTCACAATCTCGCAAATCCCGTCCCCTCCACCATCTCTGAATAACTTCTCGCACAATCCTCAACCCTTCAGCCCCCCCCCCACACACACCCTCAGGAACCCATGTTTCACATAGACGCTCTTCAACCTTCGTTCCAAGTGAATTAACCCCAGCCCTCACATGGCTACTGGGAGCGTTACACCTCCCTCCTTAACCAATCACATCCCGAACCCCAAATAAACTGGAAAACCTTACCCAACAATCTCCGAACATCCCCATATACCAAAGGGTACAACGTTGCCACATGCCAGATTTTCCTAAATATAAGCACATTGACCACAATGACTCTCTGGTGTAGCATAAAATGTGTCGGTCGCAACCCAGTCAATTTTCCCAGAACTCTATCTACCACACCCTTTGAATTAACCTCTCTCGCCAACCGCGCATCAACCATATACACCACCCCGCAAATCTTTAGCTGATCCACAACACACCACCTTGCCCCGTTACCTTCACCCTCCCGCCCATTCCATGCCCCTAATTTCATGAGCTTTGATTTATCCACATTCACTGCCATACCTGTTGCCGCCCCAAAAACATCCACAACCTTCCCCAGACCCTCCAATCCCTCCCTCCCACTCACTAGGACTGTCGTGTCATCAACATAACCTATGATACAAGCAGGGCCAGATTAAGAAGTCTCCAGGCCCTAGGCTATTCAGATTGGCGGGGCCCCTTTGAGTTACAGGTAAGCG
Source organism: Cherax quadricarinatus (assembly GCF_038502225.1). Classification (NCBI taxonomy): domain Eukaryota; kingdom Metazoa; phylum Arthropoda; class Malacostraca; order Decapoda; family Parastacidae; genus Cherax; species Cherax quadricarinatus. The sequence continues at coordinate 20,601,627 of NC_091363.1, read as the reverse complement.
AAGCGACCCCTTCCAGATTGGGGGTGGGGGGGGGGGGTCGGTGTGAGCCTGTTTAAGGTCTAATTAAATACATTATGGCTATTTAGATTAAATTTAATAGGGAAAGTACATCAAGACAACCAAAACCATTTACCAACAGCCATTATAACTATCTTGTTAAATCATGCATTTTAAAGAGAATAAGCTCAAGACAGCATAGTATTACTAGATTAGGCTATTAAAGTAGTGACATCATGTACCTATTATATTCAGCATAACCACTACAGCACTATTATTCCCTTTATAAATCACTGACCATTATTGTTATCATTGCATCATGCATAAGACTATCAAATCATATAAACTCAAGAAAGTAAAGAATTGTTTATATTCACAGGCACTTCTTAAATAAACTTTTTTCTGGATTTCATATTGGCAAAATCATCAATTATATTTTGAAAATCAATATTTCTTGTTAGATCAGACTCAATGGTCAACAAGGCTAGGTTACACAATTTGTCTTGGCTCATTGTTGAACGGAGCTGGTTTTTCACTCTTTTCAAAACAGAAAATGAACGTTCTCCTTCACAGTTAGTAGCTGGAAGTGTTAGGTAAAGGCGATACACTATGTCAACATTAGGGAAGGTTTCTGAGATACCTGCATTTCTTAAATGTTTCAAAGCAGCTGAGGGCGCACATTTTTCAGGTGGAGCTTTAATCTGATTCATATACCCAGAAAAATGAACCATTTCTTCAACAAATGTGTCCTGAACATCTGCTGAAAGGTGTTGTTGCAACTTTAATGCAGCTTCTCTCAATTCTGCATCTGGCATAGTAGTAATTTTGAACAGAAATCCAAACTTGTCATTGAGATTCTGGTAGATTTCTTTTCTTTTCACCAATTCTGTAATCAGTGAATCCAGAATGACGAAGTATGTAGCTGTCTTACATTTCTGCCTTGGTAGCAACACGATTTCATTGTCTGGCTCTTCAAAATTGCGTTTCCTCTTCCTTGACCGCTGATGATCAGCCCGGTAACTGTAGTCTTTCACCAGCAGTTTAGCTTTCTCTTCAAAACATTTCAAAAGCTTCATCATTGAGAAGTGAGCTTACAAATTCCACTAAGCCTGCATAGAGGTTAGCACAAGTAGCCATTTCAATTTCAATTTTCTGAAGTGTCTTGTTCGTGGCATTTAACCGTTCCAGTATATAGTCCCAAAGCACACAGAGTAAGGCCAATTCAAAATCTTCCAATTTTGATGCTAAGCTGGCTGCTTCGCTTCTTGTAGTTGCTGTCTGGTCTTCATCCTCTGCTATTTGGATCAAAGCAGAACGTATTTCAGCAAAGCTGTCTTTCAAAGCATGTGTTGCATCATGCTGCGCTGACCACCTTGTTGTTGATAATGATTTGATGACATCTCCATGAATGGTTGACTTGAGTATACTCCACCGATGCGTTGAAGCAGAGAAAAAATTAAAGAGCGCTTGTAAAAGTCCAAAAAATGAAACTGCAGCGACACAACACTCCGCAGCACATGACCCAACAAGATTAAGAGAATGTGCTGAGCAGGGCACATATTCAGCAAGTGGGTTGATTTGCTTGATACGGGCTTGCAATCCATTATATTTACCCGACATGTTACTTGCATTGTCGTAGCTCTGGCCACGGCAATCCATAATAGAGAGATCATGTTCAAGCAGAGTATCCAGTACTACATTCATCATTGTTTCTCCATCATGGCCTGAAAGAGGAATGAATTTTATAAAGCGCTCTACAGGCTTACCACTGGAGTCGACAAAGCGAACAATGAATGTCAATTGATCTGTATGTGAAATATCTGGTGTTGAATCTACACTTACTGCAAAGTATTTTGCAGTTTTCACAGCTGCTATGATGTTATTGAGGACCTTCTTAGTCATCAGTTCAATAAATTCATTGCATATAGTAGATGACATGTAAGATACAGTGCCTCTTCCTGCATTCCCAAGGCGTGACACATGATTTGCTAAGAATGAATCGAATTGTGCTAACAGTTCTATGGTCTGTACATTGCAGAGTCACTTGTTTGCACAGAACTGCTTAATGCCTCAAATGACGTAGTGGAAGTTTTAGCAGTAAAGGTCGAGAACCAAAACCTAGTCATTGTGGTAGTCTACAAGCCTCCGGATGCAACATCCCAGCAATTCCAGGAACAGCTGTTAAAAATTGACCACTGTCTGGAAAATCTTCCAGCTCCTGCACCCAACATCTTGCTCCAGGGGGATTTCAACTTAAGGCACCTAAAATGGAGGAATATAGCAAATAATATTGTTGCAGTAATAACACCAGGAGGCAGCTCTGATGAAAACTCATACTCACACGAGCTTTTAAATCTCTGCACAAAACTCAATTTAAACCAGCAAATAATAGAGCCTACTAGACTGGAGAATACACTAGACCTCATATTCACTAACAATGATGATCTGATAAGAAATGTCACCATATCAAAAACAATATACTCAGATCACAACATAATTGAGGTTCAGACATGTATGCGAGGAGCCCCAGACCGACAAAATGAGACTAGTCACGAGGGAGCATTCACCAAATTCAACTTCAATAACAAAAACATAAAGTGGGACCAAGTAAACCAAGTCCTAACCGATATAAGCTGGGAAGATATACTAAGCAACACAGACCCCAACTTATGCCTAGAACAGATTAACTCGGTGGCACTCGATGTATGCACAAGGCTTATTCCTCTAAGAAAAAGGAGGAGTAGATGTAAAATAGAAAGAGACAGGCGCTCCCTTTACAGGCGACGGAAAAGAATAACAGAGCGGCTAAAAGAGGTCAATATATCTGAAATGCGCAGGGAGACACTGGTCAGAGAAATAGCAAGCATCGAACTTAAGCTAAAAGAATCCTTTAGGAGACAGGAATCGCGGGAAGAACTAAAAGCTATAAATGAAATCGAAAGAAACCCAAAGTATTTCTTCTCCTATGCCAAATCAAAATCGAGAACAACGCCCAGTATTGGGCCCCTACTTAAACAAGATGGGTCCTACACAGATGACAGCAAGGAAATGAGTGAGCTACTCAAGTCCCAATATGACTCAGTTTTTAGCAAGCCGCTAACCAGACTGAGAGTCGAAGATCAAAATGAATTTTTTATGAGAGAGCCACAAAATTTGATTAACACAAGCCTATCCGATGTTATCCTGACGCCAAATGACTTCGAACAGGCGATAAATGACATGCCCATGCACTCTGCCCCAGGGCCAGACTCATGGAACTCTGTGTTCATCAAGAACTGCAAGAAGCCCCTATCACGAGCCTTTTCCATCCTATGGAGAGGGAGCATGGACACGGGGGTCGTCCCTCAGTTACTAAAAACAACAGACATAGCCCCACTCCACAAAGGGGGCAGTAAAGCAACAGCAAAGAACTACAGACCAATAGCACTAACATCCCATATCATAAAAATCTTTGAAAGGGTCCTAAGAAGCAAGATCACCACCCATCTAGAAACCCATCAGTTACACAACCCAGGGCAACATGGGTTTAGAACAGGTCGCTCCTGTCTGTCTCAACTACTGGATCACTACGACAAGGTCCTAAATGCACTAGAAGACAAAAAGAATGCAGATGTAATATATACAGACTTTGCAAAAGCCTTCGACAAGTGTGACCATGGCGTAATAGCGCACAAAATGCGCGCTAAAGGAATAACAGGAAAAGTCGGTCGATGGATCTATAATTTCCTCACTAACAGAACACAGAGAGTAGTCGTCAACAGAGTAAAGTCCGAGGCAGCTACGGTGAAAAGCTCTGTTCCACAAGGCACAGTACTAGCTCCCATCTTGTTCCTCATCCTCATATCCGACATAGACAAGGATGTCAGCCACAGCACCGTGTCTTCCTTTGCAGATGACACCCGAATCCGCATGACAGTGTCTTCCATTGCAGACACTGCAAGGCTCCAGGCGGACATCAACCAAATCTTTCAGTGGGCTGCAGAAAACAATATGAAGTTCAACGATGAGAAATTTCAATTACTCAGATATGGTAAACATGAGGAAATTAAATCTTCATCAGAGTACAAAACAAATTCTGGCCACAAAATAGAGCGAAACACCAACGTCAAAGACCTGGGAGTGATTATGTCGGAGGATCTCACCTTCAAGGACCATAACATTGTATCAATCGCATCTGCTAGAAAAATGACAGGATGGATAATGAGAACCTTCAAAACTAGGGAGGCCAAGCCCATGATGACACTCTTCAGGTCACTTGTTCTATCTAGGCTGGAATATTGCTGCACTCTAACAGCACCTTTCAAGGCAGGTGAAATTGCCGACCTAGAAAATGTACAGAGAACTTTCACGGCGCGCATAACGGAGATAAAACACCTCAATTACTGGGAGCGCTTGAGGTTTCTAAACCTGTATTCCCTGGAACGCAGGAGGGAGAGATACATGATTATATACACCTGGAAAATCCTAGAGGGACTAGTACCGAACTTGCACACGAAAATCACTCACTACGAAAGCAAAAGACTTGGCAGACGATGCACCATCCCCCCAATGAAAAGCAGGGGTGTCACTAGCACGTTAAGAGACCATACAATAAGTGTCAGGGGCCCGAGACTGTTCAACTGCCTCCCAGCACACATAAGGGGGATTACCAACAGACCCCTGGCAGTCTTCAAGCTGGCACTGGACAAGCACCTAAAGTCAGTTCCTGATCAGCCGGGCTGTGGCTCGTACGTTGGTTTGCGTGCAGCCAGCAGCAACAGCCTGGTTGATCAGGCGCTGATCCACCAGGAGGCCTGGTCACAGACCGGGCCGCGGGGGCATTGACCCCCGAAACTCTCTCCAGGTAAACTCCAGGTATCCCTAGGAAATTGCCAATGTTTGCCGAACCAAAAACCTCATTTTCTCCACGGAAAGCAAGTCCTCTTAGAGCTAAGAATTTTACAACAGCAACAACTCTTTCTAGAACTTTTCTCCAATAAGTGCGCTCTTTTTCAGTTTGATTTTCCAAATGAGAATCCAATAAGCCTTTTTTCTGTGCACGAAATACACTGGCTAAAATGCAGCTCCTGTGAGTGGTGCTGTTTTCATGTTCCTCGAAACGCTTGGAATTTTTCCAGTCATTGAACCCCTGTGTGAAGGTATTTTCTTTGGTAGAAAATAGCTTGCATGCTGAACAGTACACTTTTCCTGAGCTTTCAGAGTATACCATCCATGATCTTTTTACAGTTTCTGAATTTGCAAGCTTCCTATAAAACATAGATGACTTTAAACAACGACGACTTCCATCATCATAAATCCGTGCTGATTTCCTAAAGTCAATGTTCAGAGTTTGACTGAAGTTTTCTGCAATGAAAGCATTACGTAGAGAATCTGGGATTACATTTGGCCATGAGGCAGGATCTTTTAAGACAAATCCTGTGGATGAAATGTCCGTTGAGACATTGAGAGGAGACACAAAAGAAGTAGATGCTGGCTGAGAAATAATGGAGGGAGGGCTTCCTGTATGATCTGACGTATCTGCAGATTCAACTGTACTGGTAACATCAGAAACTGTTTTCGTGAGCATGTCTGTGATCTTTCTGCAGCTTCCTGCATCTTTCTTTTTCTGTTCTTCTTGAATTTTCTTCTTTCTTTTCTGTGACCCACTCGCATAAGAACGTCCAACATCACGTTCACGAGATGCCATAATGAGGATGTATCACTGTCTGTAATCATGCAAATACAAATTTTTCATTATCAATTATTATTAATTTTTTAATTATTAAATTTTTTTTTTCTGTCAATTGGGGGGATATGGCCCTTGTAGCCCCCTTTCCTCTGGCTGCGCATCTAAAAATTCAAAACGTTACCAGAAAGGAGTCATATACAGAACTTTTACCATAGATTAGGTTAGTGATTTGGGCTACGAATATTTTACTAATTCATCCTCCTTGATCTCCAATTTACTTAAACAGAAATCATACCGAGTCCAAGAACAATGCACAATGGTATTTATATTACCATTTTCATAACTAAACTAATCATTATGTTTTGCATGATATATGGCCTACCACCATAGATAAGGACATGAGAATTAAAGAATGCAGGGACAATTTTCAGTTTCACCCAACCAACGATTTTCTGATGTGGCTTATGTGTTTCTGGGGAAATATGTAGTAAATTAATTGATGTTCTACATCACTTCCATCGCAACTTGAAAACTAAGCATTTGCAACGGAAGTGATGTAGAACATCAATCAATTGAGATCTGTTATTGAAATGATAAAGACTTAAAGACAGGACAAAGTGCTTTTAAAACCTACAAACGGAAGTAAGTTTGCGTTTTTAGGTTTTTCTTTATAGTATTTTTAGCAAAAAATGCGTCTTTACTGGTCCATGCGTCTTTACTGTTCAAGTAACCCTATCAGGTACCTCCCTTAACATTTAGAGGCGAAAACAAACATTTATCCATACACAGCAATGTCTATCAACAATACTTCAGTTAATTTGTCACAGTACAAGTCTAGATAACGTGTAATTACTACAGAAAATTGGAGAGGAAATCTCCCATACTCACCCATTAGCGGGAAAACAGCTGTTCTGATGTAAACAAAGGTGTGTTGAGTGTTGCCATCTATGGTTAGGTTTATTTATTTTCATTTTATTTTATTTCATTATTTATTTTTGTTTTGATTAATTTTTAAAAATCAATTTTACTCTCCAAACACTTGAACTTCTTAGGTAGGGACCCCTTTGCACTTGCACCATGTGCACAGTCTTGGATGAGCCCCTGAACCCCTTGGACCGCGGGGCCCCCAAATGCGTGGGACCCTAGGCAAATGCCTAGTTTGCCTATGCAGTAATCAGGCCCTGGATACAAGGTCTCCCACCACTCAGATCATCCCTCACCCCTTCCTGTATGCACCGCTCCACTGCCCTGTAAATAGGGCTCTGTAAACATGCAAATAGCATTTGTGATAGAGGGCAGCCCTGTCTCAATCCCCTGCCCAAGCGCACATGCGACCCCTCCCTCCCATTAATCTGCACACATATTCCGGCTTCCTGATATAAAGTACGCGCCCATCTCACTATTTCCTCGCCAAACCCCTGCCACCTCATGATTCTCCACAATGCATTCCTCTCGACGCTATCATATGCCGCCCTCCAACCCAGCAATAATACCCCTCCCTCCTCATGCATGCTCTCAATGAACCTTCTAATGACCCCATGCCCCTCATACATTGATCTCCCCGGTACCCCATATTGTCCCCCTTCTATAACCTTACCAATGACCGACTTAAAATGGTTTCCCAATATTTTTGCAAAAAGTTTGTAGTCCACACACATGAGTGATATAATTCAATAATCCCTCACTGTGTACTGCCTATCACCTTTGGTACCAAAACTACAATTGCCATCACTTGCAACTCCCCCAATTTACCCTGCTCTTTCGTGACATTAAATAATTTCACGAAAAATTCCTTCAGTACACCCCAATGCCGTATATATAAGTTGCTAGGCAGCCCATCTATCCTCAGTGCCTTACCCTGACTCATGCCCATTAATGCCGTCCACATCTCTTCCTTTACGATATTCCCCTGTAACTTTTTCCTGTCGTCCCTGTCAAGCACACACTGCACCCAATCTCCTGTCTCCCTTAATGCTCTCTCACTCACACCCGCACTTCTCATACATGCACTAAGCCAAGCATCTACATACCCCCATCCCTCCATTGTAACCAGCTCTTGCCCCTCTCTATACCCCTCCATTTCCTCGTGGACCTGCAATCCTACCATTTCCATAGCAACACGCTGACACTTCGACACACGCCGATGGCCTATCACCTCATATCACTTCCTCTAACCCCCCTAAAACCCTTACCACATCGAACCATTCATTTTGTCATTTCCTAAGTCTATCCTTCAATCCCTCTATGTTTGCTGCTGAGGCTCCCACCCCCTCTCCCCCTCTCTCATAACACTCCCTTAACTGCCCCTCAAGATACCTAATAAGCCTATAAGTCAGCTGGTTCTCATGCCTTCCCTGGTGTACATAGAATTCCCAAATCCTCGTCTTCGCTGTTGTATCCAACCAACTCAACACATCCCCCTCCATGCTCACCCCTTCCCACAAACTTTCCCACAAACGTGCAAACAAGACCCTCCCCTCGACATGTTTAAGTAACTGAACATTCAATTTCCAATAGCTGCTCTACCTGTTTGGCAATCCCTCCCATCCCAGTTCCACCAAAACACCTCTGTGATCTGAAAAGACCACATCCAAGACACTTACTCTCTGTACCACTCCTTTTCTCGTCACGTATAGTCTCTCCAGCCTTGCCACATATATCTGCCTCACAAAGGTGTGCTCCACCTCCCATGCCACACTCCCCCCACCATCCACCAACCCCACCCCAGTTAACAGCTCCCTCAAAATGCCAGAACAATATCCTGCTCCCCCCCTAGGTTCCATATCCCTATGATGGATCACACAATTCCAGTCTCGTCCCACCACCGCCACCACCGGAAGCGCTTCAGGTGATATACCAACACATCACGTACAAACTCATTCTTAACCCGACCGTCCTCCTCTGCCGGAGCTCGGCTACCCAGGAAGCGTTACACACACTCCCTCCATCAATTCCACCTTGTCCACCTCCACACTCCAAGCCTTACACAAAGTAGGCTTCTCTGGTCTTGCCTCCTCCGTCTTCTCCTGTTCCTCCGGTGCCTCCTTATGTAGATCATTCGCCTGTGAACCCTGCCGTCGAACACACTGCACAGCAATATGGTCATAGGTGCCGCACAAGCGACAAGTACGTCGTTGCCCCACATAGGTCACCATCACTTGTGTCCTGAAGTCGTCAAGGAATGGGATGCCTTAATGTCATTTTCAAAGAGAAACTTCCAACAGGCATCCCAGCATATGATCCTTCCTTCCACTTCCCCAACGTCGCCATGTGAACTGTCCCATATTTTTCAAACACGGTGGCACGCAGGTCCACCTCATCAGCCTCGAAAGGCAGATTCCGTATCTTCATCCATGTGTAGTAGTGGGACACATCATGAAGCCTCACCGTCACAGCAGGATTCACTGGCATACAAATAGCCTGAAATCTGGCAACCTTGTCTTCATATACACTAGCGTTGTGAAACTTCACAAAGATCCGGTATGCACCATTCAATGCCACACCATACAGCTCTTCATTTGCTACACTGCACGTGTCCCTGATGATGGCAGGCAGTAAAAGCTGAGCTGAATGGGCATACACAGACCCATGTACCACTTCAATGCCGAGAGTGCTTACCCGTCGTCTACCCTGCTGCGCCATTTTCTGAAAATCAAGGTGTCTCCAGCTGACAGCGTATTTTCACTCGTCCTGATGGTTGAGCAACGAATGCCCTTATCATTACTGAGGTGTTCTGCCATACCTTGTAACGTTTGCATGAGTGTGTCTCTGAAAGGTTCAGTCTTAGAACAGAGATAATGCTGCAGTGTATGGCTTTTTCTACCAACACGGTTTGCATTTTGTTATTGACGTCTCCATTATTATTATTATTATTCTTATTATCAAAAAGAAGTGCTAAACCACAAGGGCTATACAGCGCTGCAGGGCAGGAAGGAAGTGAGGGTATCAGGTGGTAAAAGGGAGATGGATGAGTAGTAGGTTACGACGAACAGCGGGGCAGTGGATGGTGAAAGGGTAGAGGGCAGCAAGAGATTGAGGTAGAAAGGGCTGAGGGGAGTGCGAAAGGTATCATCAGAGTTTGTGGAGTAGATCAGTAGTTGTCAAGAAGTCAATGAGAGAGTCAGGATTAAAGGAGGGTTTATCAGCAAGAAGGGAAGGTAAAGAAAGAGTAGTAGAGCGGAGACGACGTTGGAGGTAAATTCTGCGTGCTCGTTGATAGAGAGGGCAGTCTAACAGAATGTGGCTAATCGATATTGGAACTTGACACTGCTCACAGAGAGGAACAGGGTGTCTCTCCATGAGATACCCATGAGTAAGAAGAGTGTGGCTAATGCGAAGGCGGGAGAGAGTATTCTCCCAACCTCGGCACTGATGACAAGAAGACGGCCAGTAACCTATGCTCGGTTTAATAGAATGAAGTTTGTTACCTGGTGGATCAGGCTCTGATCCACCAGGAGGCCTGGTCTCAGACCGGGCCGCGGGGGCGTTGACCCCCGGAACTCTCTCCAGGTAAACTCCAGGTAAACCGAGTAGAGTTGACCAACGTTGTTGCCAAAGGGTGCGAAGGTGGGAAGCTATTACAACAAAATAGTCCGGAAATGGAACACCTCTATATGAAATTGGTAGGTCATGTACCGTTGACCGTGCAGCAGTGTCTGCTTGTTCATTGCCCTGTACGTCAACATGACCAGGGACCCAACAAAAAACAATATCTTTATGCTTGGTAGAGGTACGGCATAGCCAAAGTTGGATACGGAGAACTAGGGGGTGAGGTGTATCAAATTTCTGTATAGCCTGTAGAGCACTAAGGGAGTCTGAGACAACCACAAATGATGACACAGGCATAGATGCGATAAGAATAAATGCTGCAAGAATGGCATACAATTAAGCAGTAAAAATGCTAGCCAAAGATAGTAAATGCCATCGCATGACGCTGTCTGGAAACACTGCTGCGAATCCGATGCTGTCAGAAGACGTAGAGCCGTCTGTGTACATTGCGATGGCATGAGAATGAAAGTGGAAGTGGTCAAGAAAAAGAGAGCAGGAAGGCACCGTAGGCAGTCGGGTTTTCGAGCAAGGGAGTGAGAAAGAACAGACCCGAACAGCTGGAACTTCCCATGGGGGTTGGGAAAAGTGAGATGCTACATGAACATATAAAGGTGGTAACTGAAGGGAAGACAAGAGCGAATGTAGGCGAAGAAAGAAGGGACGGAGCAAACTGGGGCGGCAAACAAATAAATAATGTCTACTAATATCAGTGACCATTCTATAAATGGAAGGATTTTGGAGATCGTGAGAGCGTACATAGTAGCGAAGGCAATGGTCATCACAGCGATCAGACAAGGACGGAACATTTGCTTCTGCATAGAGGCTCTCAACAGGGGAAGAGCGAAAAGCACCAAGGCATAAACGTAATCCTTGGTGATGGATGGGGTTAAGGCTAGAGAGAGTAGCAGGAGAGGCCGCTGAATAGATCTGGTCACCATAATCGAGTTTCGATAAAATGAGGGCTGAATGAAGGCGAAGGAGAGTTCGACGATCAGCTCCCCATGAAAGATGAGCAAGGGTTTTAAGAAGGTTCAGCCGGCTATGACAAGTTGCCTTCAGAGAGGTAATGTGGAGTTTCCAGGATAACCTACAGTCAAAGAGAAGGCCTAGAAACCTGAGTGTATCCCGTTCAGAGATACAGTAGCCATAGAGGTACAAAGGATGATCGGAGATGACAAAGTGTCTAGTGAAAATAGTTTCGTGAATTTTGGTACTGGAAAATTTAAACCCATGCGTGGTGGCCCAATTGGAAACACGGTCGACTGCATGCTGGAGAGAAACTGTAATGAGGTGACAGCGCCTGCAGAAGCAAAAGCAAAGTCATCTTCATAAGAGTGATGACCAAATATTGGATGGAAGAACAGAGGCCAAATCATTTATAGCAAGGAGAAAAAGTGTTGTGCTCAGAACACATCCCTGGGTGACACCTTCAGCTTGGACAAAGTCAGGGGAGAGCACATTATTGACTAGAACACGGAAATGTCTGTCAGTTAAAAAGTTTTTAAGGAAGGATGGTAGATTGCCTCGGAGGCCTAATGAGTGGGCTTGGGCCAAAATATTATACCTCCAAGTTGTGTCATATGCCTTCTCAAGGTCAAAAAATATGGCAATAATTGAGTGGTTATTCGCAAAGGCATTACGAACATACGTATCCAAGCGTAGTAAGGGGTCTATGGTAGATCGTCCCTTACGAAAGCCATATTGACTAGTGGAGAGACTGTTGTGTGTCTTTAAATACCACATTAAACGTCGATTTACCAGACGTTCCATCACTTTGCAAATTGCACTAGTAAGAGCAATGGGACGATAGTGGGAGGCTTCATGTCCCGTAGTACCCAGCTTGCAGAAAGGGAGAACAATGGCAGATTTCCACAGCTGGGGAAGAACTCCTTGTGACCAAATAAAATTGAAGAGGTGTAAGAGGACTACAAGGGCTGACTGATGTAAATATTGTAACATCCGAATATAAATGTCGTCAGGCCCAGCTACCGATGATCGGCAAGCTGATAGTCTTGCCTCCAGTTCCCGAAGTGTAAAAGGCACATTATACTGTTCTTCTCTGAGAGAAGAAAAGTCCAATGGTTCTAACTCTCTGGCAGACTTTGAGGAAAGAAACGAGGGGCATAGATGGAGCCCCCGGGAAATACGGGCAAGATGAGTGCCAATTTCAATGGCAACGTCAAGAGGGTTTGCTATATCAACGCCAGCGACCCGTAGAACAGGAGCCGGGTTAGGAGAGTATTTACCATTCAATTTCCTCACTTTTTTCCAGACTGCACTCACAGAGGAAGCAGAGGTGATGGTGGAAACATAATCTCGCCAGCAAGTGCGTTTAGCGTCACTGATGACACAACGAGCGACTGCACGCTTCTGCTTAAAATCAAGAAGTCTCTCATTGGTTCTATTGTACCAGTACCTGCCCCATGCAGCGCGTTTCAAACGTACTGCACGAGCACAAGCAGGAGACCACCAAGGCACGCAGTTCTGAGAATGCCTACCTGAGGTTTGGGGTATAGAATGAGAAGCTGCAGTTAAAACTGATGTCGAGAAGAGGTGTGGGAGCTCGTCAATGGAGGATGAAGAAGGAACCTCACTAAAAGCAGTGAGTTGCGAGTAAAGGTCCCAATTTGCCCAATCAAATTGCCAGCGAGGGCACGGAAAGGTTGTGAATATGAAGGAGAAGTAAGAATGATTGGAAAATGATTTCTGTCATGTAAGTCTGGTAGAGCAGACCAGGCGAAGTCTAGTGCCGTAGAGGAAGAGCAGACCGATAGATCGATGCAAGAGAGAGAATGAGTACGAGGATAAAAATGGGTGGGGGTACCTGTATTTAAAATATGGAGGCGGTGAGAGGCGAGAAAAGCCTCCAACTGGATGCCATGTGAGTCACAATGAGAGACGCCCTAGAGGAAAATGGTGGGCATTAAAATCGCCAAGTAACAGAAGTGGTGGTGGTAAGGATGAAACAAGAAAGGCAAAATCTGGGATAGAAAATGCCCGAGAATGAGAGAGATATAAAGAGAATATTGTAAACCACTTATTCAAGTGGATACGGGCTGCAGTGTAATGCAGCGAAGTATGGACAAATAGTTGACAGTATGGAATATCATTATGTAGAAGAAGGGCACTTTCATTAAAGGTCCCATCTGAGAAAGGATCCGAAGAATACAATAAATTATAGCCTGAGATAGGTTGGAAAACAGCTGAGTGTAATTTTGGTTCTTGTAAGCAAACACCAGCAGGGGAAAACCGGGAAAGCAACATCTGAAGCTCACCCCGATTACCCCTGAGGCCGCGGATATTCCACTGTAAATAGGCCATGATTGGCAACGAGGAAAATACCAGGAATCCATGGGGAAGGGCACCTACGGACTAGAGGGGTTAGAAAAGTCTACGTGCAGTGGCATTGGAAGACGTTCAAGCAGTGAAGGAATGGAGCATTGCGAAGAATGGAGTTCTGGAGATGGAGGAGAGGGAAGAGAAGGAACAGGAGGTGGATCAGTGTCCATTGAAGGTTTAGTCTCTGCAATATATTCTGAAATAGTGTCAAGTGTTTCTGAATTCAAAGACGTTGTATGTGAGACAATATTGGAGATAGAAGGAGGAGGGTGAGTAAAGATTGGGACAGTAATAGACTGTACTAAAGTTGGGGGGGAAACGAAAGTGTGTTGGGAACTGGAGAAGAAGTGTGGAGTGGACAGAAGAGGCAGAAGCCTGGGAGGTGGCAGAAGAGGGTGAGACTCAGGAGGGGACAGGGCAGGGAGGCACAGAACGAGGAGGGGGATGAACCTCCATACTTGTAATAGAGCCAGTGAGAGGGGAAGGAGTGGGCAAGGAAGATTTAAGCAAAGGGGAATTTTTGGACTTCTGAGAAGTAGAGGGGCGATTTGTAGAAGGTGTTATATGAGATCTTGTCGAAGATGTCAGAACAGACTGAGGTGTTGAAGTAGGGACGTCTGAGCCCAGAACAGCAAAAGAATTAGATACAGAAGTGACTATGGGAGGGGTAAGAACAGAGGAAGCTGCAGAAGATGGGACCCCAGAAGTGGGGGACGTTTTGAAACACGAGAATAAGAAACACAGGGTAGTCTCCCTTGGAGGCAGAGATGAGAAACTGCCATAGCATAAGGGAGACCTTCTGCTTCTTTGAGGCAATGGATTTCATGCTCATTTAAGTAGACTTGGCAAGGGCCTCACGACAATTAAGGCAAGAGGGAGGTCGACTGCAAGACGTATTAGAATGGTCGTCGGCACCACAGACTGGGCATTCACCTATAGATCTGCAATATTTTGCTGGGTGACCAAAACGTCAGCAATTTCTATGCTTTTGCGGTGTAGGGATCACCTTTCAAACTTGTAACCGATGTCCCACGACATAAAGAGAGGACGGGAGTTCATGGCTGTCGAAAGTTAATCGAGCCACATTGCAAGGGTATCGTCTCCGCCAGTGGGCAGGAAGGACATAAGTGTTTACTTTGAGGATTGGGAGATCCTGGAGTTCCAGCTGTTCAAGAATGTCATTGCCACATGTCTGGAAATTCTGTTGGACTATGGTATGGGGCAGAAGGACAGTACCACTACAAGAATTGACAGAAAGATGTTTTTCAATAGTGATAGTAGTAGTATCAATATGCGAAAGGAGAGAAAGATCATGAGCTTGGGAAGCATTCTGGACAGTGACGATGTGCATACTGCTCTTGAGAGCATGAAATGAAATATCTCTACCAACATGGCATAGGAGCGCTTTGCCAATACTATGGTCGGAAAGATAGGCAATAGAAGAAGTCGGTCTTAAAGTAAAGAATTTAGTCCATTGTGTGGTCTGAAACTGAGCGTGGAGAGGGAGTGCATGACATGTCAGTCTTTTCCGAGTAGAATGGGAAGGTAATGAAGTAACATTATCAGGAGATTGTCATTGGCATTTAGAAGTGGGACCAGAGTTGGTCCGACGTGGGACGGGCTGGCGATTCGAAAATTGCCACACCATAGAGGTAGAGGCCGGAAGCATAGTCAAAGGAGGGCGGAGGTCAGACAAATTGGAGGAGTCAGTTGAGACCCCGGTACCTGAAGCTGGTGATGAAACAGCACCAGTAAGAGGTACAGGGGTATCAGGAATGTCCAAAAAGTGGTCAAAAAATGAGGCAGGGTCAGAATGGGGTGCAGTATCAGTAAGGGGCCCGGGGGTAGCAGGTTCATGGATTAGGGCTTCCATGGTTAGGTTACTTCTTTCTTTTTGCTTTTAAGAAAAAAAAAGAAAGAAGAAAAGATAATAAAAACAAAAAAAAAGGAAAAAGTGGGAACGGGGAGGAATAGTTCCTAGGAGGAATGAAAGGGCCGGAAATCACCCACGCCCAAGAGGGCCTCAGCACCACAAGTAGTGCAGATGCAGCATGGAACCCATGCTATACTCTACCCTTCATGCCAGTAAACCAGCAATCCAGTATAGCAACCTCACATCTGCCGAGCTACCTCAGTGGACAAAAGAGAGGGCTGCCGGATATCTGCCACCACCCCTGGAATCTGAAAGGCAGCACTCCAGAGATACACCCATCGCCCAAAAGACACCCAAAGCCACCCCCCGGAAGACGGGAGAAGGAACGGGATATCCCCAGGTGATTCAGATTCCACGGCAAACTGCACCACCGCCAAGAACCTCAATGGAATGGGATTGACCCCGGTACAGCAACCTTAAACCAAGACAGCAATGCCTAAGCGTACGTAATAAGGCAAATAGATTACTGGGATTTATATCAAGAAGTGTAAGCAATAGAAGTCCAGAGGTCATACTGCAGCTTTATACATCATTAGTAAGGCCTCACCTAGATTATGCAGCTCAGTTCTGGTCTCCGTATTACAAAATGGACATAAATTCGTTAGAAAACATTCAGCGTAGGATGACTAAATTAATACATAGCATTAGAAATCTTCCTTATGAAGAAAGATTGAAGACTCTTAATTAAGTTACATTCACTTGTTAGACGAAGAATGAGGGGAGACCTGATCGAAGTGTATAAGTGGAAGATAGGTATTAATAAAGGGGATATTAATAAGGTCTTGAGGATGTCTCTCCAAGAGAGAACCAGCAGTAATGGATTTAAATTAGATAAGTTTAGATTTAGAAAGGACATAGGAAAGTATTGGTTTGGAAATAGGGTAGTTGATGAGTGGAACGGTCTACCTAGTTGGGTTATTGAGGCTAGGACTTTGGGTAGTTTCAAATCTAGGTTGGATAAGTACATGAGTGGGAGGGGTTGGATTTGAGTGGGACTTTCACATCAGAGCTTATTTCTTGGGTGGCATTGAAAATTGGGTTGGGCAAATGTTTTGTTAGTGGGATGAATTGTAAAGGACCTGCCTAGTATGGGCCAGCATGCCTCCTGCAGCGTTCCTCCTTTCTTACGTTCTTATGTAACTAGTAGGCCTGTGGGAAGAACCCCAAAGGCCAAAAAGGGGAAGGGAATAAGGGAGGGATGGGGGGGGAGGAGGAGGAATGGAAAAACGGAGGATGGGGAGGATGGGATAAGAGAAGGGGGGATTGGGGGGTAATTAGGTTCGGTCTGAGGAAGGAGACCAACAGGTCTAATTTCTCAGACCAAGAGCTGGGAAGATATACTAAGCAAGACAGACCCCAACTTATGCCTAGAACAGATTAACTTGGTGGCACTCGATGTATGCACAAGGCTTATTCCTCTAAGAAAAAGGAGGAGTAGATGTAAAATAGAAAGAGGCAGGCGCTCCCTTTACAGGCGACGGAAAAGAATAAAAGAGCTGCTAAAAGAGGTCAATATATCTGAAATGCGTAGGGAGACACTGGACAGAGAAATAGCAAACATCGAACTTAAGCTAAAGGAATCTTATAGGAGTCAGGAATTGCGGGAAGAACTAAAAGCCATAAATGAAATCGAAAGAAACCCAAAGTATTTCTTCTCCTATGCCAAATCAAAGTCGAGAACAACGTCCAGTATTGGGCCCCTACTTAAACGAGATGGGTCCTACACAGATGACAGCACGGAAATGAGTGAGCTACTCAAGTCCCAATATGACTCAGTTTTTAGCAAGCCGCTAACCAGACTGAGAGTCGAAGATCAAAATGAATTTTTATGAGAGATCCACAGAATTTGGTTAACACAAGCCTATCTGATGTTATCCTGACGCCAAATGACTTCGAACAGGCGATAAATGACAGGCTCATGCACTCTGCCCCAGGGCCAGACTCACGGAACTCCGTGTTCATCACGAGCCTTTTCCATCCTATGGAGAGGAAGCATGGACACGGGGGTCGTCCCACAGTTACTAAAAACAACAGACATAGCCCCACTCCACAAAGGGGGCAGTAAAGCAACAGCAAAGAACTACAGACCGATAGCACTAACATCCCATATCATAAAAATCTTTGAAAGGGTCCTAAGAAGCAAGATCACCACCCATCTAGAAACCCATCAGTTATACAACCCAGGGCAACATGGGTTTAGAACAGGTCGCTCCTGTCTGTCTCAACTATTGGATCACTACGACAAGGTCCTAGATGCACCAGAAGACAAAAAGAATGCAGATGTAATATATACAGACTTTGCAACAGAGTAAAGTCCGAGGCAGATACGGTGAAAAGCTCTGTTCCACAAGGCACAGTACTCGCTCCCATCTTGTTCCTCATCCTCATATCTGACATAGACAAGGATGTCTGCCACAGCACCGTGTCTTCCTTTGCAGATGACACCCCGAATCTGCATGACAGTGTCTTCCATTGCAGACACTGCAAGGCTCCAGGCGGACATCAACCCAATCTTTCAGTGGGCTGCAGAAAACAATATGAAGTTCAACGATGAGAAATTTCAATTACTCAGATATGGTAAACACGAGGAAATTAAATCTTCATCAGAGTACAAAACAAATTCTGGCTACAAAATAGAGCGAAACACCAACGTCAAAGACCTGGGAGTGATCATGTCGGAGGATCTCACCTTCAAGGACCATAACATTGTATCAATCGCATTTGCTAGAAAAATGACAGGATGGATAATGAGAACCTTCAAAACTAGGGAGGCCAAGCCCATGATGACACTCTTCAGGTCACTTGTTCTATCTAGCCTGGAGTATTGCTGCACACTAACAGCACCTTTCAAGGCAGGTGAAATTGCTGTCCTAGAAAATGTACAGAGAACCTTCACGGCGCGCATAACTGAGCTAAAACACCTCAGATACTGGGAACGCTTGCAGTTCCTCAACCTTTACTCCCTAGAACGCAGGCGGGAGAGATGCATGATTATATACACTTGGGAAATCCTAGAAGGATTAGTACTAAACTTGCACACGAAAACTCACTCCCTGTGAGAGCAAAAGACTCGGCAGACGATGCAACATTCCAGTAATGAAAAGCAGGGGTACCACTAGCACGATAAGAGATAACACAATAAGTGTCAGGGACCCAAGACTGTTCAACTGCCTTCCTGCACACAAAAGGGGGCTTACCAATGAACCCCTGGCTGTCTTCAAGAAGGCACTGGACAGACACCTAAAGTCAGTACCTGACCAGCCGGGCTGTGGTTCATACGTCGGGTTGCGTGCAGCCAGTGCAGCCAACAATAACAGCCTGGTTGATCAGACCCTGATCCACCATGAAACCTGGTCACAGACCGGGCAGCTGGGGCGTTAACCCCCCGAAACCCTCTCCAGGTATCAATGTATCCTGAGATAAGAAGGAAACCGGGAATTACAATCTTGACCGTAACAGTGTAATAAGTCTCCCTGATTATTGTCATTATTAATAACAATATTGTTACCCTCGTTACTTCTAGCATATCCTTGTGTACGATGGCACAAGTAATATAACTTCTGAACACATCGACTCAAGGTTGAGGGACTGATTACCTCATTCTCCTCCTTTTCTTCAAGTTTCTCCTACGTATGGACTGATGAAGCCACTGTGTGGCGAAACGTTTCCTCAATAAAGATACCCAAGAGTTGCACATGTGTCTAATTTATCAACATGTCGGTTCTCTGAACCAGACATCTACAAATATAACTTCTAATTATTATTGGCATATTATATTTTTTATCAGGAAATGTGAAAGAATAGAGTCACAGGTAACAACAAGAAGAACAATCACTGATAAAGACTAAATACTGTACAATTCTTGCTGCAAATTTTTAAAACAACATACCAGTAAGATGATATTGTGATCAAGGCATTAATTAAGTCGACCCACAGACCTTAATATTAAACTAAACTTATGTATGTATTCTGGTTATAAATCAGTCGGGTCACAGGTCGTATCTGGCCGTCGTGGTCTTTCATGGGTATAATTTCGGCAGCTTGGAGCCGAGGCGCGTAACACAGTTGTTTTAAAGTTGAGTAACTTGGTCCAAACTCATGATTTGAAAAGTTTGGAATAAAACCAGAAACTGAAGTCGTGGACAGAGTTGAATTTAAGTCAGAATCATAATATTATTTAAAAAAAATAGCAACTTGTGTCTGTTCATCATAAATGCTAGCTGTAACAGGAGCTAGAGACCAACATAACA
The DNA here is from genome assembly GCF_038502225.1 of Cherax quadricarinatus. Lineage (NCBI taxonomy): Eukaryota > Metazoa > Arthropoda > Malacostraca > Decapoda > Parastacidae > Cherax > Cherax quadricarinatus. The sequence continues at coordinate 20,581,892 of NC_091363.1, read as the reverse complement.
GCTCTTGTTAATGCTGTAGAATTTTGTATTTATTTGTTTAAAATATCAGGAAAAATCTTTGAGGTAATAAAACTTCTACAATCAGAGCATTTTTATGGAGCAACTTTTCGTCCTTGACTTTCTTCAAAACTAACTTGTTGGTAACTTTGTTTGATTTAGCAAAGAATCTTTCACTTGTGCTTATGTTCAATGGAACAGAAGAAAATACTGCTGTCTTACTGATATATATATATATATATATATATATATATATATATATATATATATATATATATATATATATATATATATATATATATTGTAACCACGAACAAGATGCAATTAATCAGTAACAACACTGTGACTAGCTGGGGGTTCAAACCCGTGTTGCTTTAGCCCGCCTAATGGTGAGCGAAAATTCACTATGCTCTTACCCACTGAACCAAACAATCCTACAAGAATCACGCACCCAACAGAGCTAGGTGTTGTACCATGATCTGAGGACATGCAATGGTGTACGTGCCTCATTCTACTCTCCGTCCGGAGTACTAGCCTCCATAATCGGTACATTCAGCATTGTAACCCCAGCTAGTCGCAGTGTTGATACTGATTAAATACTACTCATTCGTGGTTACAGTATTATATATACTGCTTGTGGAGGCTAGTACACTATACGGGGAGTAGAATGAAATTAGCTCTGAGGCACCCACACCATTGTACGTCCTCGGATCACGGTACAACACCTAGCTTTGCTGGGTGCGTGATTCTTGTAGGATTGTATGATCCATTGGGTTAGAGCGTTATGAATTTTCGCTCACCATGAGGCGAGCTAAAACATGGGTTCAATCCCCCAACTAGTCGGGGGATATATATATATATATATATATATATATATATATATATATATATATATATATATATATATATGAAAGGAATTCGCAAGAGCAGGCGAAATACACACAAACACTGATCTCTGGCTGAAGGAGACTCGAACCCCCAAGGATATACTCACGAAATCGTAATGACACGATTGCAAACAACCATACCACGGGCGGGGATAGAACCCGCGATCAGAGTCTCAAAACTTCAGACCGTCGCGTTAGCCACTGGACCAGCTAGCCACAATAAGATTCATCCAACTAGGTATATTTCTACACCATAGGAAGGTTAGCACAGGCACCTCTGTGACCACAAATGCAAGTTTTTACAGACGAATCTCCAGCTAGCGTGGCCGTGACGAACTTGCATTTGTGGTCACAGTGGTGCCTATGCTAACCTTCCTATGGTGTAGAAATATACCTAGTTGGACGAATCTTATTGTGGCTAGCGGGTTCTATCCCCGCCCGTAATCGTGTCATTACGATTTCGTGAGTCAGATAAATGGACGAGTTGTTTTCCACCACTGAAAGGTAACATAGCTTGCTAGGTGGGGCGTCCTAGTACAATATTTCGAAATAAAAAATAAGAAAATGTGTAGGATACTGGGAGTTTCGTGAAATGTAAAGTAGTTAACATGACTCACGAAATCGTAATGACACGGCTTTGAGGGGACTTGAGCTAGAGTTCGTCACGGCCACGCTAGCTGGAGATTCGTCTGTAAAAACTTGCATTTGTGGTCACAGAGGTGCCTGTGCTAACCTTCCTATGATGTAGAAATATACCTAGTTGGAAGAATCTTATTGTGGCTAGCTGGTCCAGTGGCTAACGCGACGGTCTGGAGTTTTGAGACTCTCTGACCGCGGGTTCTGTCCCCGCCCGTGGTATGGTTTGTTTAAAGGAGTGAACATGAAAGTGATCGACCTGACGATGTAACGATAATGTCTTAAGTAAGTGGAGGTATAAGCTGGAATAAAGACAACTCAAAAACAAGATATACTGTTAAAACAACCACTAACGTCAATGCTGTGTTTTGTCATATAGAAAATTGTGGTCAGAATAAATTTGGGTAATTGCCAACTAGTCTGTAAATCTGATAATTATATAAAACGATGAATTGTGGATTATGAGATAATTACATCAGTCGCAAACTTAATTTCGTTTGAAGGGCAATTTAATTTCAAAACGAGAATTCTGGGTAATGTAGAGTGAGGTGAAATGAAAGGTTATAAAGGTTGAGTAACTTAAGAGGCACGTAAGTTCCTCTGTCTTCTAAAAACATGTTTATTTTTCCACTATAATCTACCTTGTCCATAATTACTATCGTATTGGCTTTGTTTCCTAAGGTGAAGTCCAGGATCTTTCATTAATTCATGGTATAACTTAAATATTTGATGACAACTGTGTTGTAGAGGTGTGAACACGGATATGAATTAAGGATAGATCTTGGACTTCACCTTATGAAACGAAGCCAATACGATAGTAATTATGGACAAGGTAGGCCGGGAGAGTACCTGGAGAGGGTTTCGGGGGTCAACGCCCACCTTATCCAGCCTGAGACGAAGCCTAGATTATAGTGGATAAATGAACATGTTAATAGCAGACTTGCGTGCGTCTTAAGCAGAGATGCTGCTTCTCTCTACTCACTTTACTTCACCTTAAAAAACTAACTTGTATATCGAAAATAGTTTTTCTTCGTACGTTTTGATTAATTAGTTATTCTTTCATTAACTATTTAGATTTAATTGAATAAGTTAAATTGCATATTTCTAGTTTTTAATGTGTGATTAGATCTGTTGGGATTTTTAATCTAGGGGAATAATAGCCAACAAGAATAACCCAGGAAAGTCAGACTGTCTTATTTACATCGTGGTCCTTCAATCTTCTTCCCCAGGATGCGATCCATACCAGTCGACTAACACTCAAGTACCTACTTACTGCTAGGTGAAAAGGGGAAGCATGTGTAAAGTTACTAACACCTAGGTACCGACTAACCGCTAGGTTAACAGGGAGAGCATGTGTAAGGTGACTAACACCCAGGTACATACTTACTGTTAGGTAAACAGGGGCAACATGCCCTACATTTCCATCCTGGTAGGGACTGAACTACAGTGTAAGTCGTGCTTAACAAACTGAACATGCCGAATAGGCTCAACTCCATTAAAAATTACACTTTTTCCAAAAAAATAATTTTACAGGTTGATAGAATTATCAATGAAAAAAATGCCTATTTTTTTTATTTTTTAACGTAACCTAACATAGAAACCTCACCTAAACTAACCTAAATTAACGTAATTTTTGTTACTAAATTCTACTAAATATACCTTGGATCTGTTTTAATTTATCTAATACTACATTTAAAATTAATTAATAAAACTATATTTTTTTGGTTACGTTTTGTTACTAAATACAGACATCCTCGCGAGGTTTACCAACTGACGTAAAAAACGTCAAATGTCTGAATTAAAACCAGCAGGGAGTGTTGTGATCGACCAGCATTTGGTGTGGTGCTTCACCAGCAGCTGTTGTGGTGCTCCACCACCAGCAGCTAGTGTGGTGCTCCACGAGCACCTAGTGTTGTGGTCCACCAGCAGCTAGTGTGATGCTTCACCTTCAGATAGTATGGTGCTCCACCAGCGGCTAGTGGGGTGCTCCACCAGCTGCTAGTGGGGTGTTCCACCAGCTGCTAGTGTGGTGCTCCACCAGCAGTTGTGGTGCTCCACCAGCAGTTGTGGTGCTCCACCACCAGCTAGTGTAGTGCATAACCAGCAGCTAGTGTGGTGCTCCACAACCAGCTAGTGTAGTGCATCACCAGCAGCTAGTATGGTACTCCACCAGCAGCTAGTGTGGTGCTCCACTAGCAGCTAGTGTGGTGCTCCACTAGCACCTAGTGTGGTGCTCCACTAGCAGCTACTATGGTACTTCACCAGCAGCTAGTATGGTGCTCCACCAGCAGCTAGTGTGGTGTTCCACTAGCAGCTAGTGTGGTGCTCCACTAGCAGCTACTATGGTATTTCACCAGCAGCTAGTGTGGTGCTCCACCAGCAGCTAGTGTGGTGCTCCAATAGCAGCTAGTGTGGTGCTCCACTAGCAGCTACTATGGTACTTCAGCAGGTAGTGTGGTGCTCCACCAGCAGCTAATATGGTGCTCCACTAGCAGCTAGTATGGTACTCCACCAGCAGCTAGTGTGGTACTCCACCAGCAGCTAGTGTGGTGCTCCACTAGCAGCTAGTGTGGTGCTCCACCAGCAGCTAGTATGGTACTTAACCAGCAGCTAGTATGGTGCTCCACCAGCAGCTAATATGGTGCTCCACTAGCTACTAGTGTGGTGCTCCACTAGCAGCTAGTGTGGTACTCCACCAGCAGCTGGTGTGGTACTCCACCAGCAGCTAGTGTGGTACTCCACCAGCAGCTAGTGTGGTGCTCCACTAGCAGCTAGTGTGGTGCTCCACCAGCAGCTAGTATGGTGCTCCACTAGCTGCTAGTGTGGTGCTCCACTAGCAGCTAGTGTGGTACTCCACCAGCAGCTGGTGTGGTACTCCACCAGCAGCTAGTGTGGTGCTCCACTAGCAGCTAGTGTGGTGCTCCACCAGCAGCTAGTATGGTGCTCCACTAGCTGCTAGTGTGGTGCTCCACCAGCAGCTAGTATGGTACTTAACCAGCAGCTAGTATGGTGCTCCACCAGCAGCGAATATGGTGCTCCACTAGCTGCTAGTGTGGTGCTCCACTAGCAGCTAGTATGGTACTCCAGCAGCTAGTGTGGTGCTCCACCAGCAGCTAGTGTGGTGCTTCACTTGCAGCTAGTGTGGTGCTCCACCAGCAGCTAGTATGGTACTCCACCAGCAGCTAGTGTGGTGCTCCACCAGCAGCTAGTATGGCACTCCAGCAGCTAGTGTGGTGCTCCACTAGCGGCTAGTGTGGTGCTCTCCCAGCAGCTAGTGTGGTGCATCACCAGCAGCTAGTATGGTACTCCACCAGCAGCTAGTGTGGCGCTCCAATAGCAGCTAGTGTGGTGCTCCACTAACAGCTAGTGTGGTGCTCACCAGCAGCTAGTGTGGTACTCCACCAGCAGCTAGTGTGGAGCTCCCCCAGCAGTTAGTATGGTACTCCACCAGCACCTAGTGTTGTGCTCCACTAGCAGCTAGTGTGGTGCTCCACTAGCAGCTAGTGTGGTGTTCCATCAGCAGCTAGTGTGGTACTCCACTAGCAGCTAGTGTGGTGCTCCACTAGCAGCTAGTGTGGTACTACACCAGCAGCTAGTGTGGTACTCCAGCAGCTAGTGTGGTGCTCCACTAGCAGCTAGTGTGGTACTTCACTAGAAGCTAGTGTGGTACTCCACTAGCAGCTAGTGTGGTGCTTCACGAGCAGCTAGTGTGGTACTCCACTAGCAGCTAGTGTGGTACTCCACTAGCAGCTAGTGTGGTGCTCCACTAGCAGCTAGTGTGGTGCTCCACTAGCAGCTAGTGGGGTACTCCACCAGCAGCTAGTGTTGTGCTCCACTAGCAGCTAATGTGGTGCTCCACTAGCAGCTAGTGTGGTGCTCAACTAGCGGCTAGTGTGGTGCTCCACTAGCAGCTAGTGTGGTGCTCCACTAGCAGCTAGTGGGGTGCTCCACTAGCAGCTAGTGGGGTACTCCACCGGCAGCTAGTGTGGTGCTCCACTAGCAGATAGTGTGGTGCTCCACTAGCAACTAGTGTGGTACTCCACCAGAAGCTAGTGTGGTGCTCCACTAGCAGCTAGTGTGGTGCTCCACTAGCAGCTAGTGTGGTACTCCACCAGCAGCTAGTGTGGTACTCCACCAGCAGCTAGTGTGGTGCTCCACTAGCAGCTAGTGTGGTGCTCCACTAGCAGCTAGTGTGGTGCTCCACCAACAGCTAGTGTGGTACTCCACCAGCAGCTAGTGTGGTACTCCACCAGCAGCTAGTGTGGTACTCCACCAGCAGCTAGTGTGGTGCTCCACTAGCAGCTAGTGTGGTGCTCCACTAGCAGCAAGTGTGGTACTCCACCAGCAGCTAGTGTGGTACTCCACCAGCAGCTAGTGTTGTGCTCCACTAGCAGCTAATGTGGTGCTCCACTAGCAGCTAGTGTGGTGCTCAACTAGCAGCTAGTGTGGTGCTCCACTAGCAGCTAGTGTGGTGCTCCACTAGCAGCTAGTGTGGTGCTCCACTAGCAACTAGTGTGGTACTCCACCAGAAGCTAGTGTGGTGCTCCACTAGCAGCTAGTGTGGTGCTCCACTAGCAGCTAGTGTGGTACTCCACCAGCAGCTAGTGTGGTACTACACCAGCAGCTAGTGTGGTGCTCCACTAGCAGCTAGTGTGGTACTCCACCAGCAGCTAGTGTGGTACTCCACCAGCAGCTAGTGTTGTGCTCCACTAGCAGCTAATGTGGTGCTCCACTAGCAGCTAGTGTGGTGCTCAACTAGCAGCTAGTGTGGTGCTCAACTAGCAGCTAGTGTGGTGCTCCACTAGCAGCTAGTGTGGTGCTCCACTAGCAGCTAGTGTGGTACTCCACTAGCAGCTAGTGTGGTACTCCACTAGCAGCTAGTGTGGTACTCCACTAGCAGCTAGTGTGGTGCTCCATTAGCAGCTAGTGTGGTACTCCAACAGTTAGTGTGGTACTCCACTAGCAGCTAGTGTGGTGCTCCACTAGCAGCTAGTGTGTTGCTCCACTAGCAACTAGTGTGGTACTCCACTAGCAGCTAGTGTGGTACTCCACCAGCAGCTAGTGTGGTACTCCACTAGCAGCTAGTGAGGTACTCCACTAGCACCTAGTGTGGTACTCCACCAGCAGCTAGTGTGGTACTCCACTAGCAGCTAGTGTGGTGCTCCACTAGCAGCTAGTGTGTTGCTCCACTAGCATCTAGTGTGGTACTCCACTAGCAGCTAGTGTGGTACTCCACTAGCAGCTAGTGTGGTACTCCACTTTGCAGCTAGTGTGGTACTCCACTAGCAGCTAGTGAGGTACTCCACTAGCAGCTAGTGTGGTACTCCACTAGCAGCTAGTGTGGTACTCCACCAGCAGCTAGTGTGGTACTCCACTAGCAGCTAGTGAGGTACTCCACTAGCAGCTAGTGTGGTACTCCACTAGCAGCTAGTGTGGTACTCCACCAGCAGCTAGTGTGGTACTCCACTAGCAGCTAGTGAGGTACTCCACTAGCAGCTAGTGTGGTACTCCACTAGCAGCTAGTGTGGTACTCCACCAGCAGCTAGTGTGGTACTCCACTAGCAGCTAGTGAGGTACTCCACTAGCAGCTAGTGTGGTACTCCACTAGCAGCTAGTGAGGTACTCCACTAGCAGCTAGTGTGGTACTCCACTAGCAGCTAGTGAGGTACTCCACTAGCAGCTAGTGTGGTACTCCACTAGCAGCTAGTGTGGTACTCCACTAGCAGCTAGTGAGGTACTCCACTAGCAGCTAGTGTGGTACTCCACTAGCAGCTAGTGTGGTACTCCACTAGCAGCTAGTGTGGTACTCCACTAGCAGCTAGTGTGGTACTCCACTAGCAGCTAGTGTGGTACTCCACTAGCAGCTAGTGTGGTGCTCCACCAATATCTTGTGTGGTTTCGTCTCTGTTAATGCCTTCCTTTCCTCATACATTGTAAAATGTTCCAAACTTCAGAACAGCAGTGACTTAACCTGATTCTTTTTTCTCCTTTTTCCTCTTTCTCCTTTGGGTTTTCTTTCTTCTGCCTTGGAAGTTTGGTACGTTATTATATATTCCCCCTTCTGTTTTTATGTTCCTACCCTTTGTTGGCCCCTAGCTCATTTGTGGGCCCTTAGTTCTCTTGTGGGCCCTTAGTTCTCTTGTGGGCCCTTAGTTCTTTTGTGGGCCCTTAGTTCTCTTGTGGGCCCTTAGTTCTCTTGTGGGCCCTTAGTTCTCTTGTGGGCCCTTAGTTCTCTTGTGGGCCCTTAGTTCTCTTGTGGGCCCTTAGTTCTCTTGTGGGCCCTTAGTTCTCTTGTGGGCCCTTAGTTCTCTTGTGGGCCCTTAGTTCTCTTGTGGGCCCTTAGTTCTCTTGTGGGCCCTTAGTTCTCTTGTGGGCCCTTAGTTCTCTTGTGGGCCCTTAGTTCTCTTGTGGGCCCTTAGTTCTCTTGTGGGCCCTTAGTTCTCTTGTGGGCCCTTAGTTCTCTTGTGGGCCCTTAGTTCTCTTGTGGGCCCTTAGTTCTCTTGTGGGCCCTTAGTTCTCTTGTGGGCCCTTAGTTCTCTTGTGGGCCCTTAGTTCTCTTGTGGGACCTTAGTTCTCTTGTGGGCCCTTAGTTCTCTTGTGGGCCCTTAGTTCTCTTGTGGGCCCTTAGTTCTCTTGTGGGCCCTTAGTTCTCTTGTGGGCCCTTAGTTCTCTTGTGGGCCCTTAGTTCTCTTGTGGGCCCTTAGTTCTCTTGTGGGCCCTTAGTTCTCTTGTGGGCCCTTAGTTCTCTTGTGGGCCCTTAGTTCTCTTGTGGGCCCTTAGTTCTCTTGTGGGCCCTTAGTTCTCTTGTGGGCCCTTAGTTCTCTTGTGGGCCCTTAGTTCTCTTGTGGGCCCTTAGTTCTCTTGTGGGCCCTTAGTTCTCTTGTGGGCCCTTAGTTCTCTTGTGGGCCCTTAGTTCTCTTGTGGGCCCTTAGTTCTCTTGTGGGCCCTTAGTTCTCTTGTGGGCCCTTAGTTCTCTTGTGGGCCCTTAGTTCTCTTGTGGGCCCTTAGTTCTCTTGTGGGCCCTTAGTTCTCTTGTGGGCCCTTAGTTCTCTTGTGGGCCCTTAGTTCTCTTGTGGGCCCTTAGTTCTCTTGTGGGCCCTTAGTTCTCTTGTGGGCCCTTAGTTCTCTTGTGGGTCCTTAGTTCTCTTGTGGGCCCTTAGTTCTCTTGTGGGTCCTTAGTTCTCTTGTGGGCCCTTAGTTCTCTTGTGGGCCCTTAGTTCTCTTGTGGGCCCTTAGTTCTCTTGTGGGCCCTTAGTTCTCTTGTGGGCCCTTAGTTCTCTTGTGGGCCCTTAGTTCTCTTGTGGGCCCTTAGTTCTCTTGTGGGCCCTTAGTTCTCTTGTGGGCCCTTAGTTCTCTTGTGGGCCCTTAGTTCTCTTGTGGGCCCTTAGTTCTCTTGTGGGCCCTTAGTTCTCTTGTGGGCCCTTAGGTGCCTTTCAATGCTGTTCTTTTTAAACCTTTGACTGACTCCACTACTTCTGCTACCTCTATGCTTCCTTTTCTACTACCTGTCTTGTCCCGTCTCTGTCTGCTGGCCTATATTTACTGCCTCCTTCTCTCTTTTCTGTTACTGTGACTTTGTAAATGGTCCAAGTCAATCCGAAACGTCGTCCTAAGCTCCTTTCTCCTGTGTCTCGGTTATTTGTGTACTTCTGCTTCTGGTACTGCTATTATTACTGCTTATACTCCTACTACTATATTAATATAAATACTGCTAACTGCAGCTCTGCTGCTACTAATGCTATTACAGTTGAAAATCCTTTATCCGAAATACTTGGTCCAAAAATTTTTTTTGGATTTCTTGTTTTTTCTTTGGGTGGGTTGGGGAAAAATTTGTAATTTTGTATCTGTTTATTGGGACAGCTTGAGGATGGGGCCCAAGTCTAAGCACTACTGTAGTGTTTATCTGGAGTTTATCTGGAGAGAGTTCCGGGGGTCAATGCCCCCGCGGCCCGGTCTGTGACCAGGCCTCCTTAGGTCAGTGTCCCAGGATGCGACCCACACCAGTCGACTAACACCCAGGTACCCATTTTACTGATGGGGAACATAGACAACAGGTGGAAAGAAACACGTCCAATGTTTCTACTCTGGCTGGGAATCGAACCCAGGCCCTCACCGTGTGAAGCCAGAGCGTTAACCACCAGGCCACATATATTGTTCCAAGAAACATGATCACTGCTTACAAAAAGAAGATAATGCAGACGCAGACACTGCCGTGACGCGGCATATACTCAGTCCGACTCTGACGAATCCACTCCATCAGTATATGATCGAGATCTTCATTTTTTCCCTCATGCTCAGTTTTTCTATATTTTAATTAGCTTCTCTTCATCACTTTGATCAAAGAACTTCAACAATTTGTCCTTCTATATTAGTTAGTTAGTTAAATATTAGCCGGTATTCTCCCGGCCTGGGCCTTTTCCAAGTGGTGGCCCGGCCTTGGCTCCCTCTTTAGGGAGTGTCTGAGACCTAAGTCTCCCATGGGAGGAGGCACAAGTACCTCCTCATCTTTGGGACCAACTGTCCCCAGGCCTAGCCACAAGCTAGGCCTCTCTGGTCTGCCATCCCCGCCACAAGGGGGCAAATGGGAATGACAGTCTTATGAGCTAAAGGCTCGGGCTCAGGCACCCTACCCTAGAAGGGTTAGGCATGGTGTCGATGCCTTCTATATTTTTAGGCGGGAAATGGAGGTTGTTCCGACGCCAGACTTCTCAGTCACGACACTTCATAATTACACTGATGTTATGTTTTTCTAGCAGCTTGGTTCTGTGACGTAGATAAAGGTAAATACTTCCTCTTTTTCTTTTCACTATTACCCATAGGCCTTTTTGACATTTTCTACAATATTTCCACACCACAGAGCACAAAACATGCGGTAAATAGCGAGTAATTGATGCTGTCAACAAAGTGAATGATCCAATTGTGGTGCGCCATGTTAACACTCGAGAAACTTTCGGATTTTGGAGGTTTTCGGGTGTTGGAATTTAGGATAAAGCATTCTCTACTGTATTATTATTATTATTATTATTATTATTATTATTATTATTAGTAGTAGTAGTAGTAGTAGTAGCAGCAGTAGTAGTAGTAGTAGCAGTAGTAGCAGTAGCAGTAGTAGTAGTAGTAGTAGTAGCAGCAGTAGTAGTAGTAGTAGTAGTAGTAGTAGTAGTAGTAGCAGTAGCAGTAGTAGTAGTAGTAGTAGTAGCAGCAGTAGTAGTAGTAGTAGTAGTAGTAGCAGCAGCAGTAGTAGTGGTGGTAGTAGTATTTACATTATTATAATTATTTTTACTACTATTGCTTTGTTGAATGGTTTTAAAAACCGACAAGTTGATGAATTAAGACACTTATGCAACATATGGGAAACTTTATTGAAGAAATGTTTCGCCAGACAGTAGCTTCATCAGTCCAATACAAAGTAGAAATGGGTAAGAAGAGGAGGAGATTGAGATAATCAGTCCCTCAGCCTGGAATCGATGTGTTCAGTCCATCACTCTTGTAGGAAGTACAACATAGGGCCAGAGAGGTGGCTTATACACTGCAGCCAAGCGAGTCGATGCAGGAAGAGGCGGGATCACAGTGGGACCTTCCACTAGTGTAAGTAGGTTTTCAGAACCATTCAGCACTTCTGTCAGACACTGCAACATCATGAGATCTTGGTACAAAGACTTCTTGAACACTTGTCCAACCTTTGGACGACGACCTACTTACACTAGTGGCAGGTCCCACTGTGATCCCGCCTCCTCCTGCTTCGACTCGCCTGACTGCAGTATATAAGCCACCTCTGGCCCTATGCTGTACTTCCTACAAGAGTGATAGACTGAACACATCGATTCCAGGCTGAGGGACTGATTACCTCAATCTCCTCCTCTTCTTACCCATTTCTACTTTGTATTGGACTGATGAAGCCACTGTCTGGCGAAACGTTTCTTCAATAAAGTTTCCAATATGTTGCACAAGTCTCTCAATTCTTCAACTACTATTGCTACCACTACTGCTGCTACTATTAATACAACTACTACTAAAACCATTATTACTACTACAACTTCTACTTAGGCTATTGCTACTACTTGCATTACTACTGTTACTACTTATACTACTGCTAATATGATACCTACTACCCTACACACACAATGCTGTGAGACGGACAGATGATGTTTTGCAGGAAGGCTTGAGGTGGATGTTACAGTCGATGATATTAAATCCAGCTTGAATAAAACATTTAATATTAATGCTGGAGTTAATCATAATGGGAATTATTGAGAATTTTTGAAACACTGGTCCCATAATTTGCTATATATATTTAATGAATGATTTTTACAAATATTGTTTTATTCCTAATTTAATCAAGGGTGACATACATCGTCTACCTAACACAAAAGGTAACTCTGCCGAGTCTTATAATTATAGACCAGTTATCATATTTTCGAAATTATACAAATGTTTGTGGAATACATTAAAATTGATCATGCATTTTGGTTTCACAAAATTTAACTTCAGTAACGGATTATGTTCCATTGACTCGTGTGTGTTGAAACTTGGGCCGCACATGAAGAAGGGAAGAAAGACATTTGCTACTTTTATGGACTTATTTGAGGCATTTAATAAGATGGATCACTTTATTCTAGATATACTTACTGACAGAGGAGTTTACCTGGAGTTTACCTGGAGAGAGTTTCGGGGGTCAACGCCCCCGCGGCCCGGTCTGTGACCAGGCCTCCTGGTGGATCAGCGCCTGATCAACCAGGCTGTTGCTGCTGGCTGCACGCAAACCAACGTACGAGCCACAGCCCGGCTGATCAGGAACTGACTTTAGGTGCTTGTCCAGTGCCAGCTTGAAGACTGCCAGGGGTCTGTTGGTAATCCCCCTTATGTGTGCTGGGAGGCAGTTGAACAGTCTCGGGCCCCTGACACTTATTGTATGGTCTCTTAACGTGCTAGTGACACCCCTGCTTTTCATTGGGGGGATGTTGCATCGTCTGCCAAGTCTTTTGCTTTCGTAGTGAGTGATTTTCGTGTGCAAGTTCGGTACTAGTCCCTCTAGGATTTTCCAGGTGTATATAATCATGTATCTCTCCCTCCTGCGTTCTAGGGAATACAGGTTTAGAAACCTCAAGCGCTCCCAGTAATTGAGGTGTTTTATCTCCGTTATGCGCGCCGTGAAAGTTCTCTGTACATTTTCTAGGTCGGCAATTTCACCTGCCTTGAAAGGTGCTGTTAGTGTGCAGCAATATTCCAGCCTAGATAGAACAAGTGACCTGAAGAGTGTCATCATGGGCTTGGCCTCCCTAGTTTTGAAGGTTCTCATTATCCATCCTGTCATTTTTCTAGCAGATGCAATTGATACAATGTTATGGTCCTTGAAGGTGATATCCTCCGACATAATCACTACCAGGTCTTTGACGTTGGTGTTTCGCTCTATTTTGTGGCCAGAATTTGTTTTGTACTCTGATGAAGATTTAATTTCCTCATGTTTACCATATCTGAGTAATTGAAATTTCTCATCGTTGAACTTCATATTGTTTTCTGCAGCCCACTGAAAGATTTGGTTGATGTCCGCCTGGAGCCTTGCAGTGTCTGCAATGGAAGACACTGTCATGCAGAGTCGGGTGTCATCTGCAAAGGAGGACACGGTGCTGTGGCTGACATCCTTGTCTATGTCGGATATGAGGATGAGGAACAAGATGGGAGCTAGTACTGTGCCTTGTGGAACAGAGCTTTTCACCGTAGCTGCCTCGGACTTTACTCTGTTGACGACTACTCTCTGTGTTCTGTTAGTGAGGAAATTATAGATCCATCGACCGACTTTTCCTGTTATTCCTTTAGCGCGCATTTTGTGCGCTATTACGCCATGGTCACACTTGTCGAAGGCTTTTGCAAAGTCTGTATATATTACATCTGCATTCTTTTTGTCTTCTAGTGCATTTAGGACCTTGTCGTAGTGATCCAGTAGTTGAGACAGACAGGAGCGACCTGTTCTAAACCCATGTTGCCCTGGGTTGTGTAACTGATGGGTTTCTAGATGGGTGGTGATCTTGCTTCTTAAGACCCTTTCAAAGATTTTTATGATATGGGATGTTAGTGCTATTGGTCTGTAGTTCTTTGCTGTTGCTTTACTGCCCCCTTTGTGGAGTGGGGCTATGTCTGTTGTTTTTAGTAACTGAGGGACGACCCCCGTGTCCATGCTCCCTCTCCATAGGATGGAAAAGGCTCGTGATAGGGGCTTCTTGCAGTTCTTGATGAACACAGAGTTCCATGACTCTGGCCCTGGGGCAGAGTGCATGGGCATGTTATTTATCGCCTGTTCGAAGTCATTTGGTGTCAGGATAACATCGGATAGGCTTGTGTTAATCAAATTTTGTGGCTCTCTCATAAAAAATTCATTTTGATCTTCGACTCTCAGTCTGGTTAGCGGCTTGCTAAAAACTGAGTCATATTGGGACTTGAGTAGCTCACTCATTTCCTTGTTGTCATCTGTGTAGGACCCATCTTGTTTAAGTAGGGGCCCAATACTGGACTTTGTTCTCGATTTTGATTTGGCATAGGAGAAGAAATACTTTGGGTTTCTTTCGATTTCATTTATGGCTTTTAGTTCTTCCCGCGATTCCTGACTCCTAAAGGATTCTTTTAGCTTAAGTTCGATGCTTGCTATTTATCTGACCAGTGTCTCCCTGCGCATTTCAGATATATTGACCTCTTTTAGCCGCTCTGTTATTCTTTTCCGTCGCCTGTAAAGGGAGCGCCTGTCTCTTTCTATTTTACATCTACTCCTCCTTTTTCTTAGAGGAATAAGCCTTGTGCATACATCGAGTGCCACCGAGTTAATCTGTTCTAGGCATAAGTTTGGGTCTGTGTTGCTTAGTATATCTTCCCAGCTTATATCGGTTAGGACTTGGTTTACTTGGTCCCACTTTATGTTTTTGTTATTGAAGTTGAATTTGGTGAATGCTCCCTCGTGACTAGTCTCATTTTGTCGGTCTGGGGCTCCACGCATACATGTCTGTTATTATTGCAGCAGTATTATTGGCTATATTCCTCCATTTTAGGTGCCTTAAGTTGAAATCCCCCAGGAGCAAGATGTTGGGTGCAGGAGCTGGAAGATTTTCCAGACAGTGGTCATTTTTTAACAGCTGTTCCTGGAATTGCTGGGATGTTGCATCCGGAGGCTTGTAGACTACCACAATGACTAGGTTTTGGTTCTCGACCTTTACTGCTAAAACTTCCACTACATCATTTGAGGTATTAAGCAGTTCTGTGCAAACAAGTGACTCTGCAATGTACAGGCCAACCCCCCCCTTTTGCCTGTTCACTCTGTCACATCTGTATAGGTTGTAACCTGGGATCCATATTTCGTTGTCCAAGTGATCCTTTATGTGGGTCTCAGTGAAAGCCGCGAACATTGCCTTTGCCTCTGCAAGCAGTCCACGGATGAAAGGTATTTTGTTGTTTGTTGCTGGCTTTAGACCCTGTATATTTGCAAAGAAGAATGTTATCGGACTGGTGGTATTGTTGGTACTAGGGGGGGATTTTTTTTCCGGCATTAGATATTGTATATTGTATCAATAACAACACTGCGACTAGCCGAGGACTCGAACCTATGTCGTTTTTGCCCGCCTCATAATGAGCGAAAATCACAAGATGCTCTAACCCACAGGATAACTCAATCCTACAAGAATCAAGCACCCAACAGAGCTAGGTGTTTTACCTTGATCCAAGGACATATGGTGCTGTGGGTGCCTCTGAGCTAATTTCATTCTACTCCCCGTTTGGTGTACTAGTCTCAACAAGCAATATATATATATCATTGTAACTACGAACGAGTGGTATTTAATCAATAAAAACACTGCGACTAGCCGAGGAGTAGAAAGAAATTAGGTCAGAGGCACCCACACCACCGTATGTCCTCGGATCAAGGTAAAACACCTAGCTCTACTGGGTGCTTGATTCTTGTAGGATTGAGTGGTCCTGTGGGTTAGAGCGTCTCACCATGAGGCGGGCCAAGACGATATGGGTTCGAGTCCTCGGCTAGTCGCAGTGTTGTTATTCATGAAATACCACTTGTTCGTGGTTATATTGTATGTATTATTTAAAGAACCGTGTGGCAAGAGTTGTGTCCAGTGGGGAAAATTATATTAAGAAAGATTTACAACTTCTTTACAAAGTTGGATGTAAAGTTGGATGTAAAGTTGGATGTAAAGTTGGATGTAAAGTTGGATGTAAAGTTGGATGTAAAGTTGAATATAAAGTTGGATGTAAAGTTGGATGTAAAGTTGGATGTAAAGTTGGATATAAAGTTGGATATAAAGTTGGATATAAAGTTGGATATAAAGTTGGATATAAAGTTGGATGTAAAGCTGGATGTAAAGCTGGATGTAAAGCTGGATGTAAAGCTGGATGTAAAGTTGGATGTAAAGTTGGATATAAAGTTGGATGTAAAGCTGGATGTAAAGTTGGATGTAAAGTTGGATGTAAAGTTGGATATAAAGTTGGATATAAAGTTGGATATAAAGTTGGATATAAAGTTGGATATAAAGTTGGATATAAAGTTGGATATAAAGTTGGATATAAAGTTGGATATAAAGTTGGATATAAAGTTGGATATAAAGTTGGATATAAAGTTGGATATAAAGTTGGATATAAAGTTGGATATAAAGTTGGATATAAAGTTGGATATAAAGTTGGATGTAAAGTTGGATGTAAAGTTGGATGTAAAGTTGGATGTAAAGTTGGATGTAAAGTTGGATGTAAAGTTGGATGTAAAGTTGGATGTAAAGTTGGATATAAAGTTGGATATAAAGTTGGATATAAAGTTGGATATAAAGTTGGATATAAAGTTGGATATAAAGTTGGATATAAAGTTGGATATAAAGTTGGATATAAAGTTGGATATAAAGTTGGATATAAAGTTGGATATAAAGTTGGATATAAAGTTGGATATAAAGTTGGATATAAAGTTGGATATAAAGTTGGATATAAAGTTGGATATAAAGTTGGATATAAAGTTGGATATAAAGTTGGATATAAAGTTGGATATAAAGTTGGATATAAAGTTGGATATAAAGTTGGATATAAAGTTGGATATAAAGTTGGATATAAAGTTGGATATAAAGTTGGATATAAAGTTGGATATAAGTGCTGCTTGTTAAGAGTTAATATCATTACTCGTGCTGGAACAAGGAAACAAACAAAAAATTAATTCATTCCTTGTGTGAAAAATTGCATTATTTAAAGTTACGAATTATCAAAATAATTTTTATACATTTTATGACTGCACTATATCTAATAATTTGGATAATATTAGCCAATAGAAAACCGTTGAGAATTTTCAATATTTAGATTATACTCAAAGTGACTTGTTAGATAAAATGTAAACGAACATAAGAACGCCTTTCCTAACCTTTCATTATGTTGTGTAAATATTATTGAAAATAATATTACCTGGAGAGTTTACCTGGAGAGAGTTCCGGGGGTCAACGCCCCCGCGGCCCGGTCTGTGACCAGGCCTCCTTAGGTCAGTGTCCCAGGATGCGACCCACACCAGTCGACTAACACCCAGGTACCCATTTTACTGATGGGGAACATAGACAACAGGTGGAAAGAAACACGTCCAATGTTTCTACTCTGCCTGGGAATTGAACCCAGGCCCTCACCGTGTGAAGCGAGAGCGTTAACCACCAGGCCACCAGTCATAATAAAGCCACAGTAAGTTGGCTTTTAAACCATCAGCCAAGAAGAGGTATAGATATATACTTGTAGTTATAATATACGCCACCTATCATTTCGCTCATAATTTCGTCAGAGAAAATGAGCATTTTTTTTGGAAAAATTCAACAAATTTATAGCAAAATGAGGACTAAATCAATTTGAAAATAATAATAATAATAATAATAATAATAATAATAATAATAATAATAATACAAAATGGTTAGTTCTTTATTTGTATGTGAAAAAAAAAGTTGGAAAACCTTCGTTGTGTAAATAATGAGTCACCTAATATGTGAGGTTATTTTTATGAATTAAACCTCAAATATAAATCTAGTAACTGAAACACATTAATTTTCTTTCCCATTACTCAGATTACGTTGTGATTTTTATGATTAAAACAACATCCGACAAATATATTTTTTTAATTCTATTTAAATGTTTTGTTTTTCAAAAGTTTAATGAACTAAAATAAAATTTTAACTGCAGCAGTTAATGCACTGAAGTGCATTAATATATGTATATTAAGATTATATATATATATATATATATATATATATATATATATATATATATATATATATATATATATATATATATATATATATATATTAGTTTTGGAGTGGTTGGTGCAGTTATTTAATAAATGTATGGAAGAGGGTAAGGTACCTAGGGATTGGCAGAGAGCATGCATAGTTCCTTTGTATAAAGGCAAAGTGGACAAAAGAGAGTGCAGAAATTATAGGGGGATAAGTCTGTTGAGTATACCTGGTAAAGTGTATGGTAGAGTTATTATTGAAAGAATTAAGAGTAAGACGGAGAATAGGATAGCAGATGAACAAGGAGGCTTTAGGAAAGGTAGGGGGTGTGTGGACCAGGTGTTTACAGTGAAACATACAAGTGAACAGTATTTAGATAAGGCTAAAGAGGTTTTTGTGGCATTTATGGATTTGGAAAAGGAGTATGACAGGGTGGATAGGGGGGCAATGTGGCAAATGTTGCAGGTGTATGGTATAGGAGGTAGGTTACTGAAAGCAGTGAAGAGTTTTTACGAGGATAGTGAGGCTCAAGTTAGAGTATGTAGGAAAGAGGGAAATTATTTCCCAGTAAAAGTAGGCCTTAGACAAGGATGCGTGATGTTACCGTGGCTGTTTAATATATTTATAGATGGGGTTGTAAGAGAAGTAAATGCGAGGGTCTTGGCAAGAGGCGTGGAGTTAAAAGTTAAAGAATCACACAAAGTGGGAATTGTCACAGTTGCTCTTTGCTGATGACACCGTGCTCTTGGGAGATTCTGAAGAGAAGTTGCAGAGATTGGTGGATGAAATTGGTAGGGTGTGCAAAAGAAGAAAATTAAAAGTGAATACAGGAAAGAGTAAGGTTATGAGGATAACAAAAATATTAGGTGATGAAAGATAGGATATCAGATTGGAGGGAGAGAGTATGGAGGAGGTGAATGTATTCAGATATTTGGGAGTGGACGTGTCAGCGGATGGGTCTATGAAAGATGAGGTGAATCATAGAATTGATGAGGGGAAAAGGGTGAGCGGTGCACTTAGGAGTCTGTGGAGACAAAGAACGTTGTCCTTGGAGGCAAAGAGGGGAATGTATGAGAGTATAGTTTTACCAACGCTCTTACATGGGTGTGAAGCATGGGTGATGAATGTTGCAGTGAGGAGAAGGCTGGAGGCAGTGGAGATGTCATGTCTGAGGGAAATGTGTGGTGTGAATATAATGCAGAGAATTCGTAGTTTGGAAGTTAGGAGGAGGTGCGGGATTACCAAAACTGTTTTCCAGAGGGCTGAGGAATGGTTGTTGAGGTGGTTCGGACATGTAGAGAGAATGGAGCGAAACAGAGTGACTTCAAGAGTGTATCAGTCTGTAGTGGAAGGAAGGCGGGGTAGGGGTCGGCCTAGGAAAGGTTGGAGGGAGGGGGTAAAGGAGGTTTTGTGTGCGAGGGGCTTGGACTTCCAGCAGGCATGCGTGAGCGTGTTTGATAGGAGTGAATGGAGACAAATGGTTATTAATACTTGACGTGCTGTTGGAGTGTGAGCAAAGTAACATTTATGAAGGGATTCAGGGAAATCGGCAGGCCGGACTTGAGTCCCGGAGATGGGAAGTACAGTGCCTGCACTCTGAAGGAGGGGTGTTAATGTTGCAGTTTAAAAACTGTAGTGTAAAGCACCCTTCTGGCAAGACAGTGATAGAGTGAATGATGGTGAAAGTTTTCTTTTTCGGGCCACCTTGCCTTGGTGGGAATCGGCCAGTGTGATAATAATAATAATAATAATTATATATATATATATATATATATATATATATATATATATATATATATATATTTATATATATATATATATATATATATATATATATATATATATATATATATATATATATATATATATATATATGCAAAACAACCACTGTGAAATAATAATGAAATTCCAAGCACTTTCGTGACTACTCACATTATCAAGGAACAATAAAAGTAGCGCATCAAAGGAAGGTATATAAAGGGTCTAGCCCACACCTCACTATCACATCCCACAACAAAGCAACACCTGATGCACGACTCATAAGAAAGGGAACGCTGCGGCAGGTCCGCCGGCCCAACTAAACAGGTCCTTCACACAACCCACGAACTATTCTACCCAAGAATTAAGAATTTTAAAATTTATTATTTGTCCAATGTATTATTAAATTCTTCCCAAATTCTATTAATTATAAATGGATCTAATTTATATAAATCAAAGGAAATATTCATATTATTGTCAAAACTGCTTTTTATGAAACAAGATTCAATTATATTCCTGTCAACCATGGACTTGCTTGATACAACTTTCTCAACTTTTTGAAAATCAATTGGATGGTTAAAATCTCTTACATGAATAAATAGAGCATTGGAATCTTGTCCAGTTCTAATGCTATATTTTTTTTTTTTCAACAAGTCGGCCGTCTCCCACCGAGGCAGGGTGACCCAAAAAAGAAAGAAAATCCCCAAAAAGAAAAATACTTTCATTATCATTCAACACTTTCACCACACTCACACATTATCACTGCTTTTGCAAAGGTGCTCAGAATACAACAGTTTAGAAGCATATACATATAAAGATACACAACATATCCCTCCAAACTGCTAATATCCCGAAACCCCTCCTTTAGAGTGCAGGCATTGTACTTCCCATTTCCAGGACTCAAGTCCGGCTATATAAAAATAACTGGGGTCCCTGAATCCCTTCACTAAATATTACCCTGCTCACACTCCAACAGATCGTCAGATCCCAAATACCATTCGTCTCCATTCACTCTTATCAAACACGCTCATGCACGCCTGCTGGAAGTCCAAGCCCCTCGCCCACAAAACTTCCCTTACCCCTTCCTTCCAACCTTTTCGAGGACGACCCCTACCCCGCCTTCCTTCTCCTACAGATTTAAATGCTCTCCATGTCATTCTACTTTGATCCATTCTCTCTAAATGACCAAACCACCTCAACAACCCCCTCTTCAGCCCTCTGACTAATACTTTTAATAACTCCACACCTTCTCCTAATTTCCACACTCCGAATTTTCTGCATAATATTTACAACACACATTGCCCTTAGACAGGACATCACTGCCTCCAACCGCCTCCTCGCTGCTGCATTTACCACCCAAGCTTCACATCCATATAAGAGTGTTGGTACTACTATACTTTCATACATTCCCTTCTTTGCCTCCATAGATAACGTTTTTTGGCTCCACATATACCTCAACGCACCACTCACCTTTTTTCCCTCATCAATTCTATGATTAACCTCATCCTTCATAAATCCGTGCTATATTTATGTTGTTTTAATCTTAGTTCGGGACTTTTTCCAGTTTGACTGTAATAAACTTTATCGCAAATTTTACAAGGAATCTTATAGACACATCCGTGGAAATAATTGGTATAAAATACCGACAAGAGATACATAGTCCTCCCCACCAACTCCATTGCCAAACACGTTTCCAACATCTTTTCCAATACCTCATTCCAAGTATCTACCTCCACGATCACGACCATCAAGGACATTACCAGTGATAGACAGGACAAGCTTCCATCCTCTGCAGGGGTATAATCCCTTGTAATGACTGCAGCAAATTATACGTGGGCGAAACATCAAGGGACCTCCAAACACATATTTCAGAACACCAATACACAAGCAGGTCTGACGATGTTCAAGAAAGGTATAAAATACCGACAATATGAAAGTAAAGACACATGTGCAACATCTGGATATCTTTATTGTAGACGTTTCGCCATCCAGTGGCTTTATCAATACAAATTCTAGGACATAATAGGAAGACAGTAGAACTATATACAAAAGATGAGGTAATCAGCCCCTCAGCCTCGGAGTTAGTGTTCACAGCATCGTGGTGGAGGAGAATCTGGAGCAAAGGCAAGAAGACTGACGGTTATATAAGCGTCAGTGGATAAGGACATGCAGCAGACGAGGGCATAGTCACTGGCAGGCGGGATTCCCCAGTGGAAGTAGGTCCTTCCCAAAGAGATGGGTTAGTTGCAGCAGCCGTGAAGGTCTTGTAGATGTCCTCTGAACCAAGATTCCATGATGTTGCAATGTCTGACGATACAAGGAATGCCTGTGTACAACACCGTAATTCACACAACCATTTAATAAACTACAGAAGCTCAAGACTTATCCCCACAGAAGACGACACTCAATACCGAAGAATCCTGGAATCATCGCTCATCTCTATATCCGACAACTTCAACCAGAACAATGGCTTCTATAACATAGCTGAACCACTTGCCAAGAAACTTCTTCATCGCTATCCCACGTAAGAGCATAGGAATGGAAGAACACTGCAGAAGATCTGCTCACAAACTTATCCAATCTCCCTTCCAAGCTACCCAAGATTTTAGACTCTATAACCCCACTAGGTACATCATCAGATGCAGCATTCTCCATCTGACCTCAGCATTCTGAACCTGACTATAAATACTCGCGTACCTTCCACCCCAGGTAGATCTGTTTGTGAATATCAAAATGGTATACAATACCGACAGGTTGGTAGGTAAGACACATATGCAACATTTAGGCAACTTTATTCCGAAACATTTCGCCTACACAGTAGGCTTCTTCAGTCGAGTACAGAAAGCAGGCAGGAGCAGTAGAGATGTGAAGACTTCTCCAGGCTGAGGGACTGACAACCTCAAATCTACACGACTTCCAGGGTGATGGGCTGATTACATCGTCTTCACAGCTCTACTGCTCCTGCCTACTTTCTGTACTCGACTGAAGAAGCCTACTGTGTAGGCGAAACGTTTCGGAATAACGTTGCCTAAATGTTGCATATGTGCCTTACCTACCAGATCTGTTTGTGACTTGAAAAAGCCCACTGTGTGGGCGAAAAGTTTGTCAATAAAGGATCACATTATACTGCATATGTGTTTATATTTCCAGACACATTCGTCAGCATTTTGGGGGGAATTCTTTATCAAAAGTTTTTTTTTTTACTGTATCAAGATTTTTAAATACAACTTTGATATTAAAAGTCTTGAGAAGAGAAGGCATATCAACCAAGTTTTCATGGTAAGGGAGAACCAACATATTTTTAGTTGAATAAGGTTGGTTGTCCCTTTTTGGGTTGTAAAAAGTATTTCTAGCAATTTTAAAAGATTTATAAATTACGTTTCTTGGGTATTTCAAATCATTAGCTATTTCATAATTTTTGGATATTTCCTCATCTGAACTCAGGACTACAAATACGTAAAGCTCTCAAAAATATTGTTGAGAAAACAGACAGTTTAACTCTATCTTGATGCGAAGAATAATAGTGGACATAGGAACAGTTATTTGTAGGTTTTCTGTAAACTTTAAATTTGAATTCATTATTACCCTTAATAATTAAAACATCTAGAAAAGGCAATGAGTTATTTTCCTGAAACTCAACAGTAAAGTTTATAGAATGGTCTAAGCTATTTAATTTACCAAGGAAATGGTGTATATCTACATTCCTGGGCATAAGACACAAAATATCATCAACATATCTGAACCATTTAGCTCTATTAGGGAGGATTGTGTTAAGCAACCTTGTTTCAAAAAATTCCATGTATAGGTTACTAAGAACAGGTGAAAGAGGACTTCCCATTGCCATACCAAACTTCTGAGTGTAAAACTTTTAAATACAAATTTTGCATCAGCAATGCAAAGTTTAATAAGTTTAATGATAGTAGGAACTGGAAATGGTAAATCATAATTAACGAGTTCTTCAGATAAAAAACTTAATAAATCATCAACAGTAACTTTCGTAAACAAGGAAGTAACATCAAAACTAACCATGTTAAAATCATTTAAGTCAGTCATGGAGCATAATTTATCAACTAAATCTATGTTGTTTTTAACATTAAAGTTAGAAATTTTGCCAACAATAGGGCTCAAAATATCAACAAGCCATTTGGATAATTTATATGAAACTGATCCTATGGAGCTAATAATTGGTCTGACTGGATTCCCTGGTTTGTGTGTTTTTATTAGTCCATACATGTAAGGTAAAGATGGATTAGTGGAAGTCAATTGTTTAACTAATTCATCTTTGCCTTTCAGTAGAAGTTTTATTGTTTTATTGAAACTGTTGTTAACGGTTTCCAGGGGATTCTTTCTAAGTTTAGAATAGGTTTCAGTATCATCTAAGAGATTAATTTTTTCTTGGTAATCATTTTCTTTCATAATTACAATTGCATTTTATCTGCTTTAGTAAGGCGCAAACTTTTATTATTATTAAGTGTATCATAAGACTTAAAGAATCTTTGAGGGCAATTGGGAATGTTTGGTTTTAACATAGAGCTATATACCATTCCTTTACTAATATTAATTTCATCAGTGGATAAATCAGAAAATTTTTCAAAGTTACAAAAGGCTTTTGCAATTTCAACATTATTAAGTTTTTTTTTGAAGTTGCGAAACTTAGACCAAAACTTAGAGCAGCAGTTGTATTTTTATCTAATACTTCATCTGAAAAGTTAATTACAAAATTTTTATTGATAAATTTTTAAAATTGTTAGAAATACTTTTTACAATCCAAAAAGGGACAACCAGCCTTATTCAACTAAAAATATGTTGGTTCTCCCTTACCATGAAAACTTGGTTGATATGCCTTCTCTTCTTAAGACTTTTAATATTAAAGTTGTATTTAAAAATCTTGATACAGTAAAAAAAACTTTTGATAAAGAATTCCCCCCCAAAATGCTGATGGATGTGTCTATAAGATTCCTTGTAAAATTTGCGATAAAGTTTATTACGGTCAAACTGGTAAAAATCTCGAACTAAGATTAAAACAACATAAATATAGCATTAGAACTGGACAAGATTCCAATGCTCTATTTATTCATGTAAGAGATTTTAACCATCCAATTGATAATGTGAGTAGTCACGAACGCGCTTGGAAAATCTCTATTCTATCACAGTGGTTCTTTTGCATATATATATATATATATATATATATATATATATATATATATATATATATATATATATATATATATATATATATATATATATATATATTTAAACGTATAAGAGAAAATTTTAGAAAGGACTTAATTTAAATGAGTTCTTGCTAATTGACTAGTTGTACATATTTGGGACGACATATATATATATATATATATATATATATATATATATATATATATATATATATATATATATATATATATATATATATATATTATTAAAGCAGAAAATATGAGCTCTGTGCTCACTTGCTTTACAGTGGCACCACAAGAGTCTTCGTGTTCCAATGAGGTTATTTGTGATACATAAGAACATAAGAATGTAGAAACACTGCAGAAGGCTTACTGGCCCATATATTGGATGTCAATTTTGGTACATGAAAGGTATCGTACCGTACCTATAAAACAGTACTGTACAGTGGTTTATATCGTTCTTTTTAATTAGAAATTTACTGTACCGTGAGGATATTCGTACCATAGGGTAGCGTACGGTTCAGGTAGCCTTGATGGGAGCTCCACCTACAGTCATGGTCAACACACCTGTGTTGTTCTCAGTCAAGAGAAGGATTTTATTCAGACTGTGCGTCCTTAGAAGAGGCGACGGTAAATTGCAGATAACTGTCACTCTAGAGACTCCAGTGCTCGAGCTGAGGAGCAGACAAATATTTTTCCTTGCATATTTTACACGCTCTCCGTGGCAGGTTCTCTCAGTGTCACCTTGAGAACACTTTTAGGATAAAAATGTAGGACACCAGAAAGTTGCCTTTAAGCTTATAGTGTGGTAAGTGTTAAGAATATTAAGAGGTTTGTTACTTGAGTGTTTTCAAACAAGAGATATTTACTAGTTATGGCGAGTCTTGGTACTTGTCTAAAATGAACAGTCACGTGTACACATGGGCTTACCCATGTATAAATAACCCAGGTTTGTGTGTGTGTGTACTCACCTATTTGTGGTTGCAGGGGTCGAGTCCTAGCTCCTGGCCCCGCCTCTTCACCGGTTGCTACTGGGCCCTCTCTCTCCCCGCTCCATGAGCTTTATCAAACCTCGTCTTAAAACTGTGTATGGTTCCTGCCTCCACTACGCCATTTTCTAGGCTATTCCACTGTCTTACAACTCTATGACTGAAGAAATACTTCCTAATATCTCTCTGACTCATTTGTGTCTTCAACTTCCAATTGTGGCCTCTTGTTTCTGTGTCCCCTCCCTGGAACATCCTGTCTTTGTCCAACTTGTCTATTCCACGCAGCATTTTATATGTCGTTATCATGTCTCCCCTGACCCTCCTGTCCTCCAGTGTCGTCAGGCCGATTTCCCTTAATCTTTCTTCATAGGACATTCCCCTTAGCTCTGGAACTAACCTTGTCGCAAACCTTTGTACTTTCTCTAGTTTCTTGACGTGCTTTATCAAGCGCGGGTTCCAAACAGGTGCTGCATACTCCAGTATGGGCCTGACATACACGGTGTACAGTGTCTTGAACGATTCCTTACTAAGGTATCGGAATGCTGTTCTCAGGTTTGCCAGGCGCCCATATGCTACAGCAGTTATCTGATTGATGTGTGCTTCCGGAGACATGCCCGGTGTTATACTCTCCCCAAGATCTTTCTCCTTGAGTGAGGTTTGCAGTCTTTGGCCACCTAGCCTATACTCTGTCTGTGGTCTTCTGTGCCCTTCCCCTATCTTCATGACTTTGCATTTGGCAGGATTAAATTTGAGAAGCCATTTGCTGGACCAGGTGTCCAGTCTGTCCAGGTCTCTTTGAAGTCCTGCCTGGTCCTCATCAGATTTAATTCTCCTCATTAACTTCACATCATCTGCAAACAGGGACACTTCTGAGTCTAACCCTTCCATCATGTCGTTCACATATACCAAAAATAGCACTGGTCCTAGGACCGACCCCTGTGGAACCCCGCTCGTCACAGGTGCCCACTGTGATACATCATTACGTACCATGACTCGTTGTTGCCTCCCTGTCAGGTATTCTCTGATCCATTGCAGTGCCCTTCCTGTTATATGCGCCTGATGCTCTAGCTTCTGCACTAATCTATTGTGAGGAACTGTGTCAAAGGCCTTCTTGCAGTCCAAGAAGATGCAATCAACCCACCCCTCTCTCTCGTGTCTTACTTCTGTTATTTTATCATAAAACTCCAGAAGGTTTGTGACACAGGATTTGCCTTCCATGAATCCGTGCTGGTTGGCATTTATACTCTTGTTCCGTTCCAGGTGCTCCACCACTCTCCTCCTGATAATCTTCTCCATAACTTTGCATACTATACACGTCAATGACACAGGTCTATAGTTTAGTGCCTCTTTTCTGTCTCCTTTTTTAAAAATGGGAACTACATTTGCCGTCTTCCATACCTCAGGTAGTTGCCCAGTTTCCAGGGACGTGTTGAAGATTGTGGTAAGTGGCACGCACAACATATCTGCTCCCTCTCTAAGGACCCACGGGGAGATGTTGTCTGGTCCCATTGCCTTTGAGGTATCGATGTCCCTTAGCAGTTTCTTCACCTCCTCCTCATCTGTATGTATGTCGTCCAACACTTGTTGGTGTATTCCTTGCTGGTGTCCCCATCTGATCTGTCCCCCCAGAGTCCTTCCTGTCTCTACTGTAAATACTTCCTTAAATCTCGTGTTGAGCTCCTCACATACCTCTTGATCGTTTCTTGTGAGTTCTCCACCTTCTTTCCTCAGCCTTATCACCTGGTCCTTGACTGTTGTCTTCCTCCTAATGTGGCTATACAGTAGTTTCGGGTCAGATTTGACTTTCGATGCTATGTCGTTTTCATACTGTCGCTGGGCCTCCCTCCTTATCTGTGCATACTCGTTTCTGGCTCTTCTACTAATCTTCTTGTTTTCCTGGGTCCTATGCCTCCTGTACCTTTTCCAGTTTTTGCCTCCCTACACCTTCGGGTAAACCAAGGACTCGTTTTGGTCTTCCTATTATTTCTGTTTCTCTTGGGAACAAACCTTTCCTCTGCCTCCTTGCACTTTGTTGCCACATATTCCATCATCTCGTTTACTGATTTTCCTACCATTTCTCTGTCCCACTGAACCTCTTGCAGGAAGTTTCTCATACCTGCGTAGTCCCCCCTTTTATAGTTTGGCCTGTCCCCTTCAGTTCCTGTTACCTTCTCCACTTGTAACTCTACTATATAATCAAAACTCAGAACCACGTGATCGCTAGCTCCAAGGGGCCTCTCGTAAGTTCACAGCTGACCTAGAGACTGTTGATTGGCCTACAGAATTCTCTAAAGGCCAATGGTATTGATGACTGGACAGACATCTTTCTTAACAAATTACTTAGACTATACAACAAACATTGTCCTATAAAAACAAAACAGATCACAAACAAACGGCTTGGTTGCCCATGGCTAACCAGCACCATTCTGAAATCCATTGACAAGAAACACCAATATGAAAAGCAATATAGACAGGGCTTAATACACAAAGATACTCTTAAACACTATTCATCAGCTCTCACCAAAGTAATAAAAAAAGCCAAACAACTATACTACTCCAGTAGATTCACAGACACTAGAGGAGATATAAAAAAGACCTGGAAAACTCTCTCTCAGATTCTAGGGACCCACAAACTGAGAAAAACCAAGAATATTGTCCTAACTAAACCTAATGAAACACCACTACATCCCACCGACACAGCTAACAAGATAAACGACTTCTTCTCAAACATAGGATCTAATCTCGCCAGTAAAATCCCACATACCAATGCCCATGCCGGGGACTACCTAGATGGAAATTTCCCTAATTCCTTCTATCTTGCACCAACTGAGCCCACGGAAGTCATTGAGATCATAAAGTCACTTAAAAATAACTCGGGGAATCTGTCTCATGTCCCACCATTACTGTACAAGCGAGTGGCCCATGTCCTTTCGCATGCTATTTCATTACTTTTTAACAAGTCAATAGAGACTAGCACCTTCCCGAAACTACTCAAGATGGCAAGGGTTACACCAATACATAAAGGTGGTGACCCTACAGACTTAAACAACTATAGGCCAATATCTAACTTACCATTGCCATCCAAAATCTTTGAGAAACTCGTGCACAGGAGACTGTATTCATTTATAACGGCTCAAAACATACTCAACCCCTGCCAGTTTGGATTCAGGAAAAATAAAAGCACTAATGATGCAATCATAAAAATGCTAGATCTGCTTTACACAGCATTGGAAAATAAGGAATATCCACTAGGAATTTTTATTGACCTAAGAAAAGCTTTTGACACAGTAAACCACGAAATCCTACTCCACAAACTTGACCACTACGGTATAAGAGGCCATGCGCTTGCTTATTTCAAATCTTACATTACTAATAGGTATCAGTACGTCACCATTAAAGACACAGCATCAGCAACACGGCCACTTGATACTGGAGTTCCGCAGGGAAGTGTCCTTGGTCCCCTGCTCTTCCTCATATACATCAATGACCTTCCAAACGTATCCCAACACCTGAAACCCATTCTCTTTGCTGATGACACGACTTATGTCATCTCTCACCCTAATCTTGCCACCCTCAACACCATTGTGAATGAGGAGCTGATTAAAATATCGACTTGGATGACAGCCAATAAACTTACGCTTAACACTGACAAAACTTACTATATTATGTTTGGTAGCAGAGCAGGAGATGCACAAATTAACATTAAGATTGACAACACTCTAATTACCAGAAATAATGGGGGAAAATTCCTAGGCTTATACCTTGACAACAACCTGAATTTCAGCACCCATATCCAGCATATAGCCAAAAAAGTATCCAAAACGGTTGGGATCCTCTCCAAGATACGATACTACGTGCCGCAAAATGCCCTTCTCACACTATACCACTCACTTATTTATCCATACCTCACCTATGCTATTTGTGCTTGGGGATCAACTGCAGCAACACACCTAAAGCCAATAATAACCCAACAAAAAGCTGCAGTAAGAATAATCACTAAATCCCATCCCTGGCAGCACACCCCCCCACTCTTCAAAGATCTAAACTTACTCCCAGTTCAGTACATCCACACTTACTACTGTGCAATCTATATCTACAGGGCCTTAAACTCTAATATCAACCTTGACCTAAAATGCTTTCTTGATAGTTGTGACAGAACCCACAGGCATAACACCAGAAACAAACATCTCTACGACATTCCCCGTGTCCGACTAAACCTTTACAAAAATTCAATGTATGTCAAAGGCCCTAAAATCTGGAATACCCTACCTGAGAACTCTAGAACTGCAGACACATTCATCACCTTCAAAACTACCATTAGAAAACATCTTATCTCCCTGATACACCCCGTCAACTAACTACACGAATACCACCTGGTGGTTCACACTTACACTCGCTCACTCATTTGACCATAAACAGAAATATTAATCTCAGTCTTAAAATAATGAATCCTGTGATACTCCAATACTGAAACTATATACTGTGCCAAAACAAAAGCATTCACATTGCTAAACTCACAAACTAGTATTTAGTCACTTAGCCATAATACCAACTTACCTCATAATTTGTAATATTTTACAATTAAGAATAAAACTAAGTATGCCCGAAATGCCTAGCCATGCTAAGCATTCTAGTGGTACACTCTGTAATCACAATTTTACTACATGTAAACCAAACAATAACCAAATTTCTGTAAACTCAGAATTGTAATCCTTATAGAGAATAAACTTTGAATTGAATTGAATTGAATTGAATTGAATGTCTGAACTGCCCAGGGTGAACACAAGATCCAGTCTTGCTGGCTCATCCTCCCCTCTCTCTCTGGTTGTGTCCCTGACATGTTGATGCATGAGGTTTTCAAGTACCACATCCATCATCTTGGCTCTCCATGTTTCGGGACCCCCATGTGGCTCCAGGTTTTCCCAGTCGATCTCCCTGTGGTTGAAATCGCCCATTACCAGTAACTTTGCTCTGCTCGAGTGAGCTCTTCTTGCCACCTTAGCCAGTGTGTCCACCATCACCCTGTTGTTTTCTTCGTACTCCTCTCTTGGCCTCCTGCAGTTCTGTGGTGGGTTATACATCACTCCAATGACTACTTTATATTCTCCGGACTGAATTGTACCTACAATGTAATACTTTCTCCAATCATGTCCATGCCTTCCATTTCCTCAAATCCCCATCGGTGTTTTATGAGCAGTGCAACCCCTCCTCCCCCTCTACTCCTTCTATCTTTCCTCAGGATCTGATATCCCGTTGGGAAGATTGTGTCTGTTATTGTCTCAGCGAGCTTTGTTTCTGTGACTGCTATGATGTCTGGGGATTTTTCACTGATTCTTTCGTTCCACTCCTCATGTTTATTCGTTATTCCATCTGCGTTTGTGTACCAAACTTTCAGTTTCTTTTCTATCATTGTGGTCATGCAAGAATATTGGGGTTGGGGGAGCGAGAGCCTTGGTGGGGGCCTATATGGGGCTGTGGTGTAGGTGGGGTTTGTGATGATGGGGGTGGGGTCAGAATGCCCATAAGGGACAGCTGTTGGGGTGAGGTTTGTGATATGGGGGTTGGTGGCAGAGGGAACAGTGAGTGGGTTGTAGTATAGGTTGCTCAGTTGCGTTGGGAATGTCGTGGTTGGAGTCTTTTGGTGGGAGATTCTGTGGGGTTTGTTTGCCCTTCCTCCTGTGTCTGGGTCCTGCTCATCTTCGTCATTGCCTCTCGTTCCTCCTTGCGTCTCTGTACCCTCTCTTTCAGTGTAGTCCTTTCTTCTTGTGTTCTGTCGCAGTCGAGGTATACTCTCTGGTACCCCTGTTTGTCCCTCAGTCTTGCTTTCTCTTGCAGAATCCTGGTTCGAACTGATTCTTCCTTGAAAGTTACTCTGACGGGCCGTATCCTTCCACTCGCAAACCACCCAATTCTCTGAAAATTTGTCACCTGGGTCATATCACCCTCACCTATTGTTTTCATGATGCCTTCAATCATTTTTTTCTCCTCCTGTTTTATTTCTTCAAAGTTGTCCCCCTTGGCTTCTTGGAGCCCGTACACAAAAACTGACCTCGCCCTTTCCTCCTCCAACTGAGTCTCCATCTGCTTCCTCTGAGGCATTTTATTTTCTTCCATTGACATGTTCTTGCCTTCAGTCCCTGTCATATCTGAAACTTCTATTCTCAGTGAACTGTCCTTCATGACCAGCTGTCCCTTGCTACTGCAGTTGGCTGTTAGAATCTTTGCATATAGCATACCTTCATTGTCTTCAGACTTGTCATTTGATCTTAGTGTGCTCCTCGTCTTTTCCCTGGCCCCACGTGGGTCTGATAGGGCCTTCACATATGGCATGTCTCCGTTGTTGCTTACTGTCCCCTTGTCTGCGCCTGACATTGAATTTCCTGATGTCACACCTGAATTGTCATTTGTCTCTCTAATCTGTTTCAGGCTTTGCAGTTTCTCTTCTAAGCACTGTATCCTAGCTTCTGCTGCTAAGACCTGTACTTCCCACTTCCTGCACTCTTCAGCTATCCGCTCCTCCATTTTCTTACCAAGCTCTACTATCTTCCTTCCCCACTCTTCGTCCCTTTTTTGGAGCTCTAACTCCCAGTCTTTCCTCCCTGGTTCGTCTACCAGATCTCTGGTTTTCCGTCCTCTAGGGCCACCCATTTTTTTTTTTTTTTTATCACAGACAGAAGGCTAGAGGAGGGAGAGGGTGAGAGGGGGAGAGAGAAAGGGTAGAAAGAGGGAGAGAGAGGAGAGAGAAAGGGTAGAAAGAGGGAATGAGAGAAGAGAGTATGGGGGTGAGGGATAAGACCAAGGGGGAGAGAGAGAGAAATGTGAGGGGGGAGAGAAAGGGTAGAGAGAGGGAGAAAGAGAGGGAGAGAGAGAGAGAGAGAGAGGGAGAAAGGAGGGTGAGGGAAAAGGCTATGAGAGAGAGAAATGCAAGGGAGGGGTAGAAATATAGAAAAAGGGAGATGGAGAGAGAAGCCTATAGAGAGAGAGCAGGGTGAGGGATAGGGTTATGGGAGTGTGAGAGAGAGTAGGGGGAAGGGGAGGGAAAAAGGCTATGAGAGAGAGAAACGCGAGGGAGGGGGAGAGAGAAAGATAGGAGGGAGGAGTGAAGGCAAGAGCGGGGGAGGGGAAAGGTCTGTGGGGGAGGGAAAGGTGTGTGGGGGGGTGAGGGGACGCGGTCAAATTCCAAGGATCAACTGTGTGAATGAGTGGGTGTGTGTACTCACCTAGTTGTGGTTTCAGGGGTCGAGACTCAGCTCCTGGCCCCGAGTGTGTATGTGTGCGCGTGCGTGTGTGTGTGTGAGCACGTCAGTTGTTTATATGTCCCAGAAATACATTTCACCTCTGTGTATCCATAATACTAATAAGATACCATTAACACTAAGAGTAATTCTAATACTTATAATACTAGTGTGTGTTAACGAGTCTTTCTTTCACCCAGTTATGTACTACCTTTTACTACATGTGTACCCAATACTTGCTTCTCAGATTGTACTGTCTTTGTGTCCTAAAACATTATCTCTCGAAACTGTTGTCAGGGCTGTAGTCCCATTAGCCCCGACTTAATCCTCCTGCCTAATCCTTGCTCCTACAAATTTTATCTTCCTACTACTGCTAGGTGTTGTGTGTATGATAATCGCTCTGGAGCAGGGTTTGTGATAGCCAGCTACCAGTGATCGTAGGGCCGGCTCTACCACTCAAAACTTCCCGCCAACCACAAACAGGTGATTTGTACGTTACTCCTCAGAGGGGACGTCCATCCAGATGCCTGATGTACGATGCTCGCTGTACGATGCTCACTGTACGATGACTCCGTCTCTGACTTCTTCAGCTATTCTTTTCTCGTTGCCCTTTTGAGTCCTCATTTACCACACTTATCACTTGTATATTGCTACTTTTATAATTTACACCTCACTTTTGGTTAGTACACTTCTTATTTGTGATGACACCCAACCTGTTATGGCGGCGCTACTTCCTCAGGCCTACTGCTGCCACCTTCTCTGCTTATATATATTTATGTATATGTATGTATATATACATATATCCCCTTTCTGGCTAACTTGTTCATGCTGGCTGTGTGCTACATCACAGTTTCTCGTTAGCCAACCTCTCTTAATTCTATTTGATCTTTTCTCTTTAGTCACTCGCTTTGTACTTTGTATATTTGTAACAGTGTGGCAACAAGTGCCAACTAGGCCTCAACGAATTGGCACTTTGAAATTTTGTTGTATAATTTCAGGCTTTCTCTCGCCTTTACTTTATTTTTTTTGCTAATACTTTGGTTATCACTTGTAGGGTTGTTCACTGACGTTGTCACTAACACTGGTTGCTTCTAGCTGCTCAAGCACGCCCTAAAAGCACTAAGATTCTCGGAGCCTGGCGCTTGTGACCCACTTCACTACGTGTGTGTGTGTGTGTGTGTGTGTGTGTGTGTGTGTGTGTGTGTGTGTGTGTGTGTGTGTGTGCGCACTCATAATTGTGGTTGCAGGGAGTCGGTTCATAGCTCTTGGCTCCGCCTCTTCACTGGTCTTGACTAGGTCCACTCTCTCCTGAACCATGAGCTTCATCGTACCTCTTCTTAAGTTTATGTATGCATCCTGCCTCCACTACATCACACCAGATTGTTCCATTTTCTAACAACTCTATGAAGAAGTTGTGACCCCTTGCTGCTGTTTCCCTTCTCTGAAACATTCTGTCCCTGTCCACCTTGTAAATTCCTATCAGTATTTTATACGTCGTTATCATGTCCCTGCTATCCCTCCTGTCCTCTAGTGTCATCAGGCTGAGTTATCTTAATCTCTCCTCATAAGACATACCTCTTAGCTCAAGGACTAGTCTTGTTGCAAACTTTTGATGCTGCTGCCGCTAATTGCGATTGCTGGTACTGCTGCTACTACTGCCGCTGCTGCTACTGCTACTATTGCTGCTACTTCTTTCATTCATGCTGCTGCTGTTACTGTTGTTCCTGCTACTGCTGCTACCAGTTGCTATTGTTGCTCCTGCAAATTTCTGGTGCTGCTACTGGTGTCACTGTTGTTGTTCTTGCTGCTGCAGCTAATTACCACAGTTGCTACTGCTGTAAGCTCCTGCTGTTGTTGCTGCTGTAAATTTCTATCGTTGCTGCTAATTGTTATTACTGGTACTGCTTCTTCTGCTACTACTGCTTCTGCTTTTATTCCTGTTGCCATTTCCGCTGTAGCTGCAGCTGCTGAAAACTGCTCCGACTGCTGCTGCTGCCGATGCTGCTGATTTTGCTCCTCCTGGTGCCGCAAATTGCTACTATTGCTAATGCTGCTTCTGCTGCTGCTGTTTTCTGTTGCTACTACTGTTGCTGATACTAACTGCTACTTTGCTGTTGCTCCTGCTACTTTTGCTGATGCCACTACTGCTCATACCTGCTGTTGCTTGCAATGATGCTTCTGCTGCTGCTAATTGTTCCTGCTGTTTTTGTTGGGTTTAATTGTTGCAGCTGTTTCTAATCCTGCTGCTGTTACTGTTCTGTAGCTGCTGTTACCAAAGTTGCTGTTACTCTCAATGCTGCTGTTTCTGCTACGAATGTGACCCCGTGGCCTGGCTGGCAGAGTATGCCCAAATGAGATAAATATGTGGACTAAAATCACAAGGGTATTAAAAGAGGATAACATCAAAGCTGCTTTCATAGAAAACCTGGAAGCTTTCTACAACAGATGGGAACATAAAAAGTCTGGGCTGAATGGTACTGCCCTTGATACTGGCCATGTAGTCACAAACTGTAAGGCTGGAGGTGATGCCCTGGTAGTCAGTAAATGTGGGGCTGATAGTGCTGTCCTGGGAGACAGTAATGGTGAAGCTGGAGGTGCTGTCCTGGGAGACAGTAATGGTGAAGCTGGAGGTGCTGTCCTGGGAGACAGTAATGGTGAAGCTGGAGGCGCTGTCCTGGGAGACAGTAATGGTGAAGCTGGAGGTGCTGTCCTGGGAGACAGTAATGGTGAAGCTGGAGATTTTGTCCAGGTAGTCGGCAATTATACTCAGGAAGGAATACATATAAATGACCTCATAGGGGACAGGAGCCGTAGTGGGGAAACAAGTGTAGTCAAAGATAAGATAAAACCAATATTGCAAACTAGAAATACCACAGTAAATAGCAAACAAGAGGGCTCCACTAGCAATAGTGAGGATATATTACCAAAAACAACTGGTGGGAGCTCCATTGTTGGTGCTAGGGAGGATAGGAATAAGACACGTAAACATGCACCAACAGGGAATACAGTCACAGAAACCCAAGGCAAAAGGAAACCAAGCCTGTGCACATGCTATGCACTTGGTATCTGCAGGCATGGGAAATCTGGAAAAACAGACGGGACGTGCAACTATGACCACCCTAGAAAATGCCGTGCCCATATGACAACAGGAAAATGCAAACTCCCTTCCTGTAAGCTTTTTCACCTGAAATGTGTACCTCTTCAGTACAGGAAAGACTGTGGTGTAACTTAAATTGCCAGACACACCATCTAAAGGGGACAAAAAGATACAAAACATCCAGGCCATGGGAAAACCTGGGTAGCCACAGCCACTCAAGAGGGAGAGGTTTTTTAGTGCCAGGAAGAAAAAAAAAACTGGCAGGAAATGGGAGAAATCGTACACCAAATCCAGTCATTCCTGGAGTGGAACCACAGTCGATGGCCTCCACTCCAAACCAACAGCTACAGATACTAATGCCGGGGAAAAAAAAAAACCAGTACCAACAATACCACCAGTCCGATGACATTCTTCTTTGCAAATATACAGGGTCTAAAGCCAGCAACAAACAACGAAATACCTTTCATCCGTGGACTGCTTGCAGAGGCAAAGGCAATGTTCGCGGCTTTCACTGAGACCCACATAAAGGATCACTTGGACAACGAAATATGGATCCCAGGTTACAACCTATACAGATGTGACAGAGTGAACAGGCAAAAGGGGGGGGGTTGGCCTGTACATTGCAGAGTCACTTGTTTGCACAGAACTGCTTAATACCTCAAATGATGTAGTGGAAGTTTTAGCAGTAAAGGTCGAGAACCAAAACCTAGTCATTGTGGTAGTCTACAAGCCTCCGGATGCAACATCCCAGCAATTCCAGGAACAGCTGTTAAAAATTGACCACTGTCTGGAAAATCTTCCAGCTCCTGCACCCAACATCTTGCTCCTGTTGTTAGGTAAGACACATATGCAACAGTTAGGTATCTTTATTATGAAACGTTTCGCCTACACAGTAGGCTTCTTCAGTCAAGTACAGAAAAGTTGATAGAAGCAGAAGATACTTGAAGACGATGTAATCAGTCCATCACCCTTAAAGTTTTGAGGTGGTCAGTCCCTCAGTCTGGAGAAGAGCATTGTTCCATAGTATGAAACAATATGGAGAAGAAGTGACAGGATGGAGCTTTTATAGCGCCAGGAGGTGAGACGTAGGCCACTAGGAGAGGTAAGAACTCAGATGTTGAAAGGTTAGGTCCCTCTCAAACCCAGCCCCTCTCACTAGTGGAAGTTGTCGAAGTTGATTGCAGGTCTGTACCAAGATACCCTTGTGTTGCAGTGTCTGACAGATTGAACATTAAAATGGTATAAAATACCGACAGGTTGTTAGGTAAGACACATATGCAACAGTTAGGTTGCATATGTGTCTTACCTAACAACCTGTCGGTATTTTATACCATTTTAATGTTCAATCTTGCTCCTGGGGGATTTCAACTTAAGGCACCTAAAATGGAGGAATATAGCAAATAATATTGCTGCAATAATAACACCAGGAGGCAGCTCTGATGAAAACTCACACTCACACGAGCTTTCAAATCTCTGCACAAAATTCAATTTAAACCAGCAAATAATAGAGCCTACTAGACTGGAGAATACACTAGACCTCATCTTCACTAACAATGATGATCTGATAAGAAATGTCACCATATCAAAAACAATATACTCAGATCACAACATAATTGAGGTTCTGACATGTATGCGAGGAGCCCCAGACCGACATAATGAGACTAGTCACGAGGGAGCATTCACCAAATTCAACTTCAATAACAAAAACAAAGTGGGACCAAGTAAACCAAGTCCTAACCGATATAAGCTGGGAAGATATACTAAGCAACACAGACCCCAACTTATGCCTAGAACAGATTAACTTGGTGGCATTCGATGTATGCACAAGGTTTATTCCTCTAAGAAAAAGGAGGAGTAGATGTAAAATAGAAAGAGACAGGCGCTCCCTTTACAGGCGACGGAAAAGAATAACAGAGCGGCTAAAAGAGGTCAAAATATCTGAAATGCGTAGGGAGACACTGGTCAGAGAAATAGCAAGTATCGAACTTAAGCTAAAGGAATCTTATAGGAGTCAGGAATCGCGGGAAGAACTAAAAGCCATAAATGAAATCGAAAGAAACCCAAAGTATTTCTTCTCCTATGCCAAATCAAAGTCGAGAACAACGTCCAGTATTGGGCCCCTACTTAAACAAGATGGGTCCTACACAGATGACAGCAAGGAAATGAGTGAGCTGCTCAAGTCCCAGTATGACTCAGTTTTTAGCAAGCCGCTAACCAGACTGAGAGTCGAAGATCAAAATGAGTTTTTTATGAGAGAGCCACAGAATTTGGTTAACACAAGCCTATCCGATGTTATCCTGACAACAAATGACTTCGAACAGGCGATAAATGACATGCCCATGCACTCTGCCCCAGGGCCAGACTCATGGAACTCCGTGTTCATCAAGAACTGCAAGAAGCCCCTATCACGAGCCTTTACCATCCTATGGAGAGGGAGCATGGACACGGGGGTCATCCCACAGTTACTAAAAACAACAGACATAGCCCCACTCCACAAAGGGGGCAGTAAAGCAACAGCAAAGAACTACAGACCGATATCACTAACATCCCATATCATAAAAATCTTTGAAAGGGTCCTAAGAAGCAAGATCACCACCCATCTAGAAACCCATCAGATACACAACCCAGGGCAACATGGGTTTAGAACAGGTCGCTCCTGTCTGTCTCAACTACTGGATCACTACGACAAGGTCCTAGATGCACTAGAAGACAAAAAGAATGCAGATGTAATATATACAGACTTTGCAAAAGCCTTCGACAAGTGTGACCATGGCGTAATAGCGCACAAAATGCGTGCTAAAGGAATAACAGGAAAAGTCGGTCGATGGATCTATAATTTCCTCACTAACAGAACACAGAGAGTAGTAGTCAACAGAGTAAAGTCCGAGGCAGCTACGGTGAAAAGCTCTGTTCCACAAGGCACAGTACTCGCTCCCATCTTGTTCCTCATCCTCATATCCGACATAGACAAGGATGTCAGCCACAGCACCGTGCCTTCCTTTGCAGACGACACCCGAATCTGCATGACAGTGTCTTCCATTGCAGACACTGCAAGGCTCCAGGTGGACATCAACCAAATCTTTCAGTGGGCTGCAGAAAATAATATGAAGTTCAACGATGAGAAATTTCAATTACTCAGATATGGTAAACACGAGGAAATTAAATCTTCATCAGAGTACAAAACAAATTCTGGCCACAAAATAGAGCGAAACACCAACGTCAAAGACCTGGGAGTTATCATGTCGGAGGATCTCACCTTCAAGGACCATAACATCGCATCAATCGCATCTGCTAGAAAAATGACAGGATGGATGAGAACCTTCAAAACTAGGGAGGCCAAGCCCATGATGACACTCTCAGGTCACTTGTTCTATCTAGGCTGGAATATTGCTACACACTAACAGCACCTTTCAAGGCAGGTGAAATTGCTGACCTAGAAAATGTACAGAGAACCTTCACGGCGCGCATAACGGAGATAAAACACCTCAATTACTGGGAGCGCTTGAGATTCCTAAACCTGTATTCCCTGGAACGCAGGCGGGAGAGATACATGATTATATACACCTGGAAAATCCTAGAGGGACTAGTACCGAACTTGCACACGAAAATCACTCACTACGAAAGCAAAAGACTTGGCAGACGATGCAACATCCCCCCAATGAAAAGCAGGGGTGTCACTAACCATACAATAAGTGTCAGGGGCCCGAGACTGTCCAACTGCCTCCCAGCATACATAAGGGGATTACCAACAGACCCCTGGCAGTCTTCAAGCTGGCACTGGACAAGCACCTAAAGTCGGTTCCTGACCAGCCGGGCTGTGGCTCGTACGTTGGTTTGCGTGCAGCCAGCAGTAACATCCTCGTTGATCAGGCTCTGATCCACCAGGAGGCCTGGTCACAGACCGGGCCGCGGGGGCGTTGACCCCCGGAACTCTCTCCAGGTAAACTCCAGGTAAACTCCAGAAGGGCGCGGGTTCGATTCCCGGCTGGTGGAAACATTTCGACGTGTTTCCTAACACCTGCTGTCTTGTTCACCTAGCAGCAAATAGGTACCTGGGTGTTAGTTGACTTGTGTGGGTCGCATCCTGGGGGACAAGATTGAGGACCACAATGGAAATAAGTTAGACAGTCCTCGATGATGCACTAACTTTCTTGGGTTATCCCGGGTGGCTAACCCTCCGGGGTTAAAAATCCGAACGAAATCTTATTTTATCTTATCTTAATGTTACAACTGCTGCTGATTCTGTTGTTGCTGATGATGCTACTGATGCTGCAGATACTGTTGCTACATCTAATGCTGTTGCTGTTCTGCTGCTGCTGCTGCTGCTGCTGCTGCTGCTGCTAGATGCTATTACTACTGCTTCTAACTGTTGTTGCTGATTTATTTGCTGCCTTTTCCTGATGCTGCTGATGCCGCTGCTGCTGCTGTTGTTAAATACCGCTTGTGTAAATGCTGCTGGTTCTGCTGCTACTATTGCTAGTGGTAGTGATGGTGTTGCTGCTTCAGCTGTTGCTACTTTTTTTGTAATTTGGTTGAAGGATTCCCTGTGTCCGTGTCATCGTAGTCACCAGTTGTTCTCTACTCGTGGTGAACCTCATTACCTGCTCCTGCTTGGGTAAAGGATATAAGCAGGATCTGCTGCTTTCAGTGGGCTGGGTCTAACATTAGGGAATGTAGTTACTCGGGTCCAGATAAGATTTCATTCGGATTTTCAACCCCGGAGGGTTAACCACCCAGGATAACCCAAGAAATTCAGTGCGTCATCGAGGACTGTCTGTCTTATTTCCATTGTGGTCCTCAATCTTGTCCCCCAGGATGCGACCCACACCAGTCGACTAACATCCAGGTACCTATTTGCTGCTAGGTGAACATGACAATAGGTGTAAGGAAACGAAGGAAACGCTTCGAAATGTTCTACCACGCCGGGAATTGAACCCGGGCCCTCCGTGTGTGAAGCGAGAGCGTTGCCGTCCAGGCCACGGTGTCATGGGGTACTCTGTGTTCAACTTTCCAGGAAGGATTCTTTCCCCAGGGTTAATTTTTGATTACCTTAGAGGTATTCCTAGGAAACCGAGTTGCCTCCCCTCCTCATTCCCTTTTATTGGAATTCCCCAGATTTCTTGTCACGACACTGCCTTTCAAGGTAAAAAGACCTTAGTGTTGTCATCTTTCCTGAGGGTTCCACTTCCCCGGTTATTAGTGATGCTCTTTCTAGTTACTGATGTTGCTACTGTTGCCGCTGCTGCTCGTACTGCTAATGGTGGTGGTGGTGGTGGTGCTGGTGCTGGTGCTGGTGCTGCTGCTGCTGCTGCTGCTGTTGTTGTTGTTGTTGTTGCTGTTGCTGTTGCTGTTGCTGTTGCTGCTGCTGTTGCTGTTGCTGTTGCTGCTGTAGTAGAAAGACTACACC
Source organism: Cherax quadricarinatus (assembly GCF_038502225.1). Taxonomy (NCBI): domain Eukaryota; kingdom Metazoa; phylum Arthropoda; class Malacostraca; order Decapoda; family Parastacidae; genus Cherax; species Cherax quadricarinatus. The sequence continues at coordinate 20,540,480 of NC_091363.1, read as the reverse complement.
CTTCACACACTTCAATAAATCTATCGACACAAAGCAGCTGCCAGAGGTGTGGAAGACAGCAAATGTAGTCCCAGTTTTAAAGGAGACAGACAGGCAGCGTTAAACTACAGACCTGTGTTGCTGATATGTATAGTATGCAAAGTCATGGAGAAGGTTATCAGAAGAGTGGTGGAACACCTAGGAACGAAAGGGTTCGTAGATGACAACCAGCATGGTTTTTAAGGATAATAAATCCCGTGTCACAAACCTACTGGAATTCTACGACAAGGTAACGGAACTAAGATATGAGAGAGAGATGGATGGGTATATTGCATTTTTTGGACTGTAAGAAGGCTTTTGACACAATACCACACAAGAGATTGGTACAAAAGCTTGAGCAAGTAGAAATAACAAGGAAAGCACTGCAAATAAGAAGGTATGTCTGACAGGAAGTAAACGAGTGATGGTGCTTGAAGAGGTGTCGGAATGGGTGCAGGTGACGAGTGGGCTTCCACAAGGATAAGTCTTAGGACCGATACTATTTCTTGTATACAAGAATGACATGATGGGAGGGACAGAATCAGAGGTATCTCTGGTTGCAGAAGATGTGAAATTAATAAGAATATAAGCAAACATGGACCATGAAAAGAAATGAGAAGACGGAAAGGGGAGGTCACTGCGAGGAATAAGAGATTGAGAGCATTATCGCAAAAACAGGAGAGAAGCACATGTCCCAGGTTGCAAAATTTCACAGACTTGTCGGGTATTAGAGGGAAAACTGTCCACTAAGACTGATATTTAAGACAGAAGTAGTACAGAAGATACTACAACAAAAACCACTGTTAATGGTCTCCCTAGAATATCAGCGAGTGTACCTCGACTGCAACAGAACACTGAGAGTGAGAATAAATTGACACCAGTGGAAGAAAAAAGAGGCATGGCAAACATCGACAGACAGGAAAACTCAGCCTCAGAACCCACTCATCCCTTACCACCCCCTACCAACAAAACACAATAATCAGTATTAAACCACATCCACAGCCTCCACTCCCCTCCAGCACTAATAAAACCATCATAGCAGCCATCCATAATATACCAACATTATACAAGCCTTCCATAATATTCCACACCACTAATCTACACCAACCCCTCTCTCTTCCCAAAATCCAATACTGGAAAGGAAGTTGAAGCTACGGTACACCAACTCAAATGGAATGACAAATAATGTCGAGGAGTGGCAAGAACAAATCATTGAGGCATCACCAGACATCATAGCACTTTAGTGGAGACAAAATTCACTGAAATGTTAACAGACGTGATAATTCTAAACGGTCATCAGAACCTGAGGAAAGATAGAGGGAACAGAGGGCAAGGAGAAGTTACACTGCACATCAAAAACCAGTGGAAATTTGAGGAAATGCGAGGGTTAGATAGAGGGGAAGCAGATGACTGCAGTGTAGGAACGCTTCAGACCAGGGGTCCAAAGATGATGATAATGTCCAACCAACCACTGAACAGCAAGGGACCAAGACAAAAGTACAATGAGAGCAAAAGAGCAATGATGGACACACTGGCCGAGGTGGCCAGATGGAGGAAGTCAGTCACAAGGTGACTGACTTCGAAACTTAGAGCTACATGGAGTACTAGAAGCGTCGAGGACTAAGATGCTGGAGATAGTACTGGAAAACTTAATGCACCAATATGTTAGGGATACACCTAGAGAGAGAGAAGAGGATGTTCCAGCAAAGTTGGGCCTCGTATTCACCTTGAACAGTTTAGATATAGATATTACACATTAAAGGCCTCTTGGCTCTAGTAATCGCATGCTCCTAAATTTCACAGTAGAGAGTGAAGCAGGACGAAAATGACGGGAGAGAAGCCAAACTTCAAAACAGGGGACTACACAGGTATAAGGAGATTCCTGCATTAGGTGCAGTGCAAAAAAAGAACTAGAGAGAAATACAGTAAATGAAAGGATGGAACCAGTGACCAAAAAGTCCAGGGAGGCAGAGAAATTCATACCAAGGGGGTAACAGAAAAAAATGAAAGACCAGAGTGAGCCCATGGTTAACCTGGAGGTGTAAAGAGGCCAATACCAAGTATGCTAGAGCATGAAAAAAGTGTAGAAGGGAAATGGCTCAAGAAAAGAATGAGTTAAGCGAGAACCAGAAACGAATATGCATGGATAAAGAGAGAGGCCCAGCAGCAATACGAGAATGACATAGCATCAAAAGCCAAATCTGACCCAAAGTTGTTATACAGCCATATCAGAAGGAAAACAACAGTCGGGGACTAGGTAATCAGGATGAGTAAGGAAGGAGGGACACTCACCGAGAGACAGAAATGCTTCCAGCAAACCAAGGTAGTAGGGTGCACCAGTAAGTGCTGGATACACTACATAACAAAGGAGGAGGTGAAGAAACTGCTAGGTGAACTAGATATCTAAAAGGCAGTGGGCCCTGAGAGAGGAAGCAGAGGAACCGAGGAACTGTATGCCGCTAGCAGCAATCTTTAATGAATCTATCGAAACAAGGCAACTGCCTGAGGTGTGGAAGACAGCAAATGTAATTCTAAGATTTAAGAAAGAAGACAGACAGGCAGCATTAAACTAAATACCAGTGTCACTAACATGGAGATTATCAGAAAGAATTGAGGATTGAGCTAATACATGACAATCAGCACAGTTTCAGGAATGTGAAATCCTGTGACACAAATCTGCTTGAGTTTTAAGTTAACAGAAGTAAGACAGGAAAAAGAGAGATGGGTGATTGCATCTTTCTGGATTGTAAGAAGGCTTTCCACACGATACCAAACAAGAGACTGGTTCAAAACCTACAGGAGCAGGCCGGAATAGTAGTGAAAGCACTGCAATGGATCAGGGAATACCAGACAGGAAGGAAAAAACGAATGTTGATACGTGATAAGGTATTTGAATGGGTCCATGTTTTGAATAGGGTTCTACAAGGGTCAGTTCAAGGACTGGCGCTCTTTCACGTATATGTGAATGATACGATGGAAGGAATAAATTCCCTGTTCACTGATGATGTGAAACTAATGAGAATACAAACGGACGAGGATCAGGTAAGATTACAAGCGATCTGAACAGGCCGCAAATCTGGTATGATAAATGACTCGTGGATTTTAACCCCAACAAGTGCAAAGTTATGAAGCTTGGGCAAGGACAAAGAAGACTGCAGACGGAGTACAGGCTAGGGGATCAAAGGCTGCAAACCTCGCTTAAGGGAAAGGATCTTGGGGCGAGCATATACCGAGTACGAAGCTCTTGTACAGCCACATCAGGAGGAAAACAACAGTCAAGGACCAGGTATTCAGGCTGAGGAAGGAAGCAGGGGAGATCACATGAAACGACCGCAAAGTATGTGTGAAGGCTTACTCAGCCCTGTAACAACTTCAGTCAGTATTACCAAGGCTGGCTCCTCCTCAGGAAAATTAATGAATAAAAAAAAAACAATAATTCACAAAGATAAACACTTTATTATTTATTAATGCAAAGATAAAACATTGAAATATGAAGGTGTATCCTACTTTAAAAAAAAATGAAATGGAAAAATGACATTTGATTTCAACGCTAATATATATAGTTATACTGGGGTGTCTGGTGGAGGTTGACACTGTCTTGTAGAAATTGTAGCCGTTGTTGATGATGTGTGGGTCACAGGTGTTGATGACAACCCAACGACTAGTTCTTCACAGAGTCTATAGCCTTGAATAGTCAGTCCAGATGACAGGAACTGAGGTTCTTTACCACTGCAAAGATGAAGGGTAGTTGCCTGCGGTTGACTACAATTAATCAGGTAGGTGGATGAAAAAGTGACGTCTCAGGACTTTTTTTCAGTCTGTCTCCTTCAACACGTTTCTTTGGTTGGCAGATGACCCGAGCTGTCATTCCAAGCTAGAAAGAGACAAAGGTTACCCACTGCTTAAGAAATCACTCTCCATGATAAGTACAATACCTAAAAGAAATGGTGATTATCTAAAAGCATAACATGGAACTTAACACTGAAAGGACTAAGTTTATTATTGGTCAAAAGTGAAGCTTTCAACCAATATCCACTAGAATAGGAGCAGAGGTTTTTACGTACAGTTGTGCTGGGAGCTGTGAGTCGAGTGATTATTGTTTGGTCCGAGCCCCACACGTCACCTTTTGGGGTGGGGAAAAGGGAAGGGGGAAAGGGATAGCGGGAGCTAGACTGACCCTACCTTAACAAGCAGCCGGCAATCAAACTATCGTCACCATATACTCGCTCACAGTATGTGAGGAGCCCAATATGAGATTTAAAGATGTATTCACAGAGGACTCCAGAAAGACGGAGAGGTGGGGTACATCATCAAGTGTTGAACACAATACATACAACCAAGGAAGAAGTGAAGAAGCTGCTAAGTGAGCTAGATACCTCACAGGCGATGGGGCCGGACGACATCTCTCCATGGGTCCTGAGAGAGGGACCAAAGGCGCTATGTGTGCCGCTAACAACAATCTTCAACACATCTATTGAAACAGAACGACTACCTACATAGAGAAATTAGATTGAGAAGAGAAATTAGATTGAGAAGAGAAATTAGACTAAGAAGAGAAATTAGACTAAGAAGAGAAACTAGACCAAGAATAGAAATTAGACTACGATGAGAAATTAGACTAAGAAGAGAAATTAGACCAAGAAATCATACTAAGACGAGAAATTAGACTAAGACGAGAAATTAGACTAAGACGAGAAATTAGACTAAGATGAGAAATTAGACTAAGACGAGAAATTAGACTAAGACGAGAAATTAGACTAAGACGAGAAATTAGACTAAGACGAGAAATTAGACTAAGACGAGAAATTAGACTAAGACGAGAAATTAGACTAAGACGAGAAATTAGACTAAGACGAGAAATTAGACTAAGACGAGAAATTAGACTAAGACGAGAAATTAGACTAAGACGAGAAATTAGACTAAGACGAGAAATTAGACTAAGACGAGAAGAATCAAACTTCCCACAACTAATATAATTTCCCTAATTCTTGGAAACTTGATACGTCAAGGAATATTAAAGTGTGTTGTGTTGATGTATCATGTTGATGTATCATGTTGATGTATCATGTTGATGTATCATGTTGATGTATTATATTGATGTATTATATTGATGTATCATGTTGATGTATCATGTTGATGTATCATGTTGATGTATTATATTGATGTATTATATTGATGTATCATGTTGATGTATCATGTTGATGTATTATATTGATGTATTATATTGATGTATTATATTGATGTATTATATTGATGTATCATGTTGATGTATCATGTTGATGTATTATATTGATGTATTATATTGATGTATTATATTGATGTATCATGTTGATGTATCATGTTGATGTATTATATTGATGTATCATGTTGATGTATCATGTTGATGTATCATGTTGATGTATTATATTGATGTATCATGTTGATGTATCATGTTGATGTATCATGTTGATGTATCATGTTGATGTATTATATTGATGTATTATATTGATGTATCATGCTGATGTATCATGTTGATGTATCATGTTGATGTATCATGTTGATGTATTATGTTGATGTACTATGTTGATGTACTATGTTGATGTATCATGCTGATGTATCATGTTGATGTATCATGTTGATGTATTATGTTGATGTACTATGTTGATGTATCATGTTGATGTATTATGTTGATGTACTATGTTGATGTACTATGTTGATGTATCATGTTGATGTATCATGTTGATGTACCATGTTGATGTATCATGTTGATGTATCATGTTGATGTATTATATTGATGTATTATATTGATGTATCATGTTGATGTATCATGTTGATGTATTATAATGATGTATTATATTGATGTATCATGTTGATGTATCATGTTGATGTATTATATTGATGTATTATATTGATGTATCATGTTGATGCATTATATTGATGTATTATATTGATGTATCATGTTGATGTATCATGTTGATGTATCATGTTGATGTATCATGTTGATGTATCATGTTGATGTATTATATTGATGTATCATGTTGATGTATCATGTTGATGTATTATATTGATGTATTATATTGATGTATTATATTGATGTAACATGTTGATGTATCATGTTGATGTATCATGTTGATGTATCATGTTGATGTATTATATTGATGTATCATGTTGATGTATCATGTTGATGTATCATGTTGATGTATTATATTGATGTATCATGTTGATGTATCATGTTGATGTATTATGTTGATGTATTATGTTGATGTATTATGTTGATGTATCATGTTGATGTATCATGTTGATGTATCATGTTGATGTATCATGTTGATGTATCATGATGTATCATGTTGATGTATCATGTTGATGTATCATGTTGATGTATTATATTGATGTATCATGTTGATGTATCATGTTGATGTATCATATTGATGTATTATATTGATGTATCATGTTGATGTATCATGTTGATGTATCATGTTGATGTATCATGTTGATGTATCATGTTGATGTATCATGTTGATGTATCATGTTGATGTATCATGTTGATGTATTATGTTGATGCATCATGTTGATGTATCATGTTGATGGATTATGTTGATGAATCATGTCGATGTATTATGTTGATGTATCATGTTGATGTATCATGTTGATGAATCATGTTGATGAATCATGTTGATGTATCATGTTGATGTATTATGTTGATGTATTATGTTGATGTATTATATTGATGTATTATGTTGATGTATCATGTTGATGCAACGTCAACCACTGTGTCATCATGTTGATGCAACATCAACCACTGTCATCATGTTGATGCAACATCAACCACTGTGTCATCATGTTGATGCAACATCAACCACTGTGTCATCATGTTGATGCAACATCAACCACTGTGTCATGTTGATGCAACATCAACCGCTGTGTCATCATGATGCAACATCAACCACTGTGTCATGTTGATGCAACATCAACCGCTGTGTCATCATGATGCAACATCAACCGCTGTGTCATCATGTTGATGCAACATCAACCACTGTGTCATCATGTTGATGCAACATCAACCACTGTGTCATCATGTTCATGCAACATCAACCACTGTGTCATCATGTTCATGCAACATCAACCACTGTGTCATCATGTTCATGCAACATCAACCACTGTGTCATGTTGATGCAACATCAACCACTGTGTCATCATGTTGATGCAACATCAACCACTGTGTCATCATGTTGATGCAACATCAACCACTGTGTCATCATGTTGATGCAACATCAACCACTGCGTCATCATGTTGATGCAACATCAACCACTGTGTCATCATGTTGATGCAACATCAACCACTGTGTCATCATGTTGATGCAACATCAACCACTGTGTCATCATGTTGATGCAACATCAACCACTGTGTCATCATGTTGATGCAACATCAACCACTGTGTCATCATGTTGATGTATCATATTGATGCAACATCAACCACTGTGTCATCATGATGCAACATCAACCACTGTGTCATGTTGATGCAACATCAACCACTGTGTCATCATGTTGATGCAACATCAACCACTGTGTCATCATGTTGATGTAACATCAACCACTGTGTCATCATGTTGATGCAACATCAACCACTGTGTCATCATGTTGATGCAACATCAAGCACTGTGTCATTATGTTGATGCAACATCAACCACTGTGTCATGTTGATGCAACATCAACCACTGTGTCATCATGTTGATGCAACATCAACCACTGTGTCATGTTGATGCAACATCAACCACTGTGTCATGTTGATGCAACATCAACCACTGTGTCATCATGTTGATGCAACATCAACCACTGTGTCATCATGTTGATGTAACATCAACCACTGTGTCATCATGTTGATGCAACATCAACCACTGTCATCATGTTGATGCAACATCAACCACTGTGTCATCATGTTGATGCAACATCAACCACTGTGTCATCATGTTGATGCAACATCAACCACTGTGTCATGTTGATGCAACATCAACCACTGTGTCATCATGTTGATGCAACATCAACCACTCTGTCATCATGTTGATGCAACATCAACCACTGTGTCATCATGTTGATGCAACATCAACCACTGTGTCATCATGTTGATGCAACATCAACCACTGTGTCATCATGTTGATGCAACATCAACCACTGTGTCATCATGTTGATGCAACATCAACCGCTGTGTCATCATGTTGATGCAACATCAACCACTGTGTCATCATGTTGATGCAACATCAACCACTGTGTCATCATGTTGATGCAACATCAACCACTGTGTCATCATGTTGATGCAACATCAACCGCTGTGTCATCATGTTGATGCAACATCAACCACTGTGTCATGTTGATGCAACATCAACCACTGTGTCATCATGTTGATGCAACATCAACCACTGTGTCATCATGTTGATGCAACATCAACCACTGTGTCATCATGTTGATGCAACATCAACCACTGTGTCATCATGTTGATGCAACATCAACCACTGTGTCATCATGTTGATGCAACATCAACCGCTGTGTCATCATGTTGATGCAACATCAACCACTGTGTCATGTTGATGCAATATCAACCACTGTGTCATCATGTTGATGCAACATCAACCACTGTGTCATCATGTTGATGCAACATCAACCACTGTGTCATCATGTTGATGCAACATCAACCACTGTGTCATGTTGATGTAACATCAACCACTGTGTCATCATGTTGATGCAACATCAACCACTGTGTCATCATGTTGATGCAACATCAACCACTGTGTCATCATGTTGATGCAACATCAACCACTGTGTCATGTTGATGCAACATCAACCACTGTGTCATCATGTTGATGCAACATCAACCACTGTGTCATCATGTTGATGCAACATCAACCACTGTGTCATCATGTTGATGCAACATCAACCACTGTCATCATGTTGATGCAACATCAACCACTGTGTCATCATGTTGATGCAACATCAACCACTGTGTCATGTTGATGCAACATCAACCACTGTGTCATCATGTTGATGCAACATCAACCACTGTGTCATCATGTTGATGCAACATCAACCACTGTGTCATCATGTTGATGCAACATCAACCACTGTGTCATCATTAATTTTTCACAAGTGAATAACGATTTGTAGCGACAGTCGATAAAACATTTTTTTAATTATTAAAAATTCTGATGTTGAGTTATGTTTCAATTTAATAATACAATAATAATTTAATAATACAATAATAATTTAATAATACAATAATAATTTAATAATACAATAATAATTTAATAATACAATAATAATACAATAATAATTTAATAATACAATAATAATTTAATAATACAATAATAATTTAATAATGCAATAATAATTTAATAATGCAATAATAATTACGAAAGTTGTATAATTTGTAGTTTGAAAATTATACAAGTTTAGTATTTTTCTGGTTATTTTACTTTCCACTTGACATTATTTTACTCTTTCAAATATTCTCCCTTTGTTCTTTCTTCCCAGGTGTTGGATGACCCCAGGTGTTGGATGACCCCAGGTGTTGGATGACCCCAGGTGTTGGATGACCCCAGGTGTTGGATGACCCCAGGTGTTGGATGACCCCAGGTGTTGGATGACCCCAGGTGTTGGATAACCCCAGGTGTTGGATAACCCCAGGTGTTGGATGACCCCAGGTGTTGGATGACCCCAGGTGTTGGATGACCCCAGGTGTTGGATGACCCCAGGTGTTGGATGACCCCAGGTGTTGGATAACCCCAGGTGTTGGATGACCCCAGGTGTTGGATAACCCCAGGTGTTGGATGACCCCAGGGGTTGGATGACCCCAGGTGTTGGATGACCCCAGGTGTTGGATGACCCCAGGGGTTGGATGACCCCAGGTGTTGGATGACCCCAGGTGTTGGATGACCCCAGGTGTTGGATGACCCCAGGGGTTGGATGACCCCAGGTGTTGGATGACCCCAGGTGTTGGATGACCCCAGGTGTTGGATGACCCCAGGGGTTGGATGACCCCAGGTGTTGGATGACCCCAGGTGTTGGATGACCCCAGGGGTTGGATGACCCCAGGGGTTGGATGACCCCAGGGGTTCGATGACCCAGGGGGTGGATGACCCCAGGGGTTGGATGACCCCAGGTGAGGGATGCCCGCAGGGGGTGGATGACCCCAGGTGTTGGATGACCCCAGGGGTTGGTTGACCCCAGGGGTTGGATGACCCCAGGTGTTGGATGACCCCAGGTGTTGGATGACCCCAGGTGTTGGATGACCCCAGGTGTTGGATGACCCCAGGGGTTGGATGACCCCAGGGGTTGGATGACCCCAGGTGTTGGATGACCCCAGGGGTTGGATGACCCCAGGTGTTGGATGACCCCAGGTGTTGGATGACCCCAGGTGTTGGATGACCCCAGGTGTTGGATGACCCCAGGTGTTGGATGACCCAGGTGTTGGATGACCCCAGGTGTTGGATGACCCCAGGTGTTGGATGACCCCAGGTGTTGGATGACCCCAGGTGTTGGATGACCCCAGGGGTTGGATGACCCCAGGTGTTGGATGACCCCAGGTGTTGGATGACCCCAGGTGTTGGATGACCCCAGGGGTTGGATGACCCCAGGTGTTGGATGACCCCAGGTGTTGGATGACCCCAGGGGTTGGATGAACCCAGGGGTTGGATGACCCCAGGTGTTGGATGACCCCAGGGGTTGGATGAACCCAGGGGTTGGATGACCCCAGGTGTTGGATGACCCCAGGGGTTGGATGAACCCAGGGGTTGGATGACCCCAGGGGTTGGATGAACCCAGGGGTTGGATGACCCCAGGGGTTGGATGAACCCAGGGGTTGGATGACCCCAGGTGTTGGATGACCCCAGGTGTTGGATGACCCCAGGTGCTGGATGACCCCAGGTGTTGGATGACCCCAGGGGTTGAATGACCCCAGGAGTTGGATGACCCCAGGGTTTGGATGACCCCAGGGGTTGGATGACCCCAGGGGTTGGATGACCCCAGGGGTTGAATGACCCCAGGGGTTGTATGACCCCAGGGGTTGAATGACCACAGGGGTTGAATGACCCCAGGGGTTCGATGACCCCAGGGGTTGGATGACCCTAGGGGTTGGATGACCCCAGGGGTTGAATGACCCCAGGTTCGATGATCCCAGGGGTTGGATGACCCTAGGAGTTGGATGACCCCAGGGGTTGAATGACCCCAGGGGTTGGATGACCCCAGGGGTTGGATGACCCTAGGGGTTGAATGACCCCAGGGGTTGGATGACCCCAGGGGTTGAATGACCCCAGGGGTTGAATGACCCCAGGGGTTGAATGATCCCAGGGGTTGAATGACCCGAGGGGTTGAATGACCCCAGGTGTTGAATGACCCCAGGGGTTGAATGACCCCAGGTGTTGAATGACCCCAGGTGTTGAATGACGCCCAGGCGTTGAATGACCCCATGGGTTGAATGACCCCAGGGGTTGAATGATTCCAGGGGTTGAATGATCCCAGGAGTTGAATGATCCCAGGGGTTGAATGATCCCAGGGGTTGAACGAGCCCAGGGGTTGAACGAGCCCAGGTGTTGAATGACCCCAGGTGTTGAATGACCCCAGGTGTTGAATGACCCCAGGTGAGGTGCTGAGTACAATAGCAAATATTTCAGTAACATATATTTCAAATATATCGTAAATCCCTTAAATCCAGGTTATGCAGAGCATTTTAGGCAACTTGGGTTAATATTGTTCCCAGAATGCAACCCACACCAGGCGCCTAACACCCAGGTACTTACTTTCTGCTAGGTGAGTAGGAACATCCTTATGGAACAGTCTTAAGGAAAAACGTCCTTTCCTTCCACCCTAACAGGGATCGAATGCGACCATAGGAGCTACGGGACACCTTAATAACACAAGTTTTCAACAGTCTTCAGGACTGTAAGATTCTGTAAATAATCCGGTATCTGAATGCCTCTTACGAAGTACTCAGGGAGGAGAGACTGCTGAGTGGTTGAGGTAGAAGCTTGAAGCTTGGTTACTACACAGTCTAGTAATAAATCTAAGCTTACACTTAGGAAGACTTATTATCAATGAAGAATTAAGGTTATTCAGATGGGTCATTCACTGTTATTGCGTGAAATTAAGTATTTCATTTTTTACAAATATTTCAATACAGCTTGAGAATTTTAACTAACACACCACAAGAACAACAAACATCTCTCTTATTAAACTGCAAATATATTTGAATTGATGATCTGTGTAAGTGTAAAGTTTCTAATTTTATTGAAATAATTGGGAAAATATAAATATAGCTCTTCAAGTGATAATAATAATCATAATAATAATAATAATAATAATAATAATAATAATAATAATAATAATAATAATAATAATAATAATATATCTTTATCTCTACAAGTACATGTACAAGGTATACAGACCATAGCTGACATCAATGACATACTACTATATAGAAAGCCGCTTGTTATGCTGAGCATTTCGGGTAAATTAAGTCAGTTTTGTCCCAGGATGCGACCCACACCAGCCCACTAACACCCAGGTACCCATTATACTGATGGGTGAACAGGGACAGCAGGTGTCTTATGGAAACACGTCCTAATGTTATATAGCCGTACCGGAGGATATTCCTTCATCAAGATCATTGATATATATTATAAACAACAACGGGCCCAAGACTGATCCCTGTGGAACGCCACTTGTTACTGATCCCCACTCGGATTTAACCCCATTTATGGACACTCTCTGCTTCCTGTCTGTGAGCCATGATTCGATCCACGAGAGCACTCTTCCCCCAATGCCATGAGCTGCTACTTTCTTCAACAGTCTTTGGTGCGGAACTCTATCAAATGCCTTACTAAAATCTAAGTAAATAATATCAAATTCTTTATCGTGATCAACAGCCTCAAAAGCTTTACTGAAAAAAGTTAATAAATTAGTTAGACAAGACCGGCCTCTTGTGAATCCATGCTGAGTATCATTAATCAAGCTATGCTTATCGAGATGGCTTCTTATAATTTGAGCTATAATTGACTCTAGTAATTTGCCTACAATTGAGGTCAGGCTTATTGGGCGGTAATTTGACGGTAACGACTTGTCCCCTGTTTTAAAAATAGGAATTACATTAGCCATCTTCCACATATCAGACACTACAACTGTTTGAAGAGATAAATTAAAAATATTAGTTAATGGTTCACAGACTTCCATTTTGCATTCCTTTAGAACCCTTGAAAAAATCTCATCAGGACCCGGTGACTTATTTTGCTTCAGTCGGTCTATCTGCTTCACAACCATTTCACTAGTGACTATGATGTTACATAATTTATCTTCTTCTGGCCCACTATAAAAATTAATTACCGGAACACTACTAGTGTCTTCCTGTGTAAAAACCGAGAGAAAATAATTATTTAAAATCGAGCACATTTCATTCTCTTTGTCAGTAAGATGCTCATAGTTATTTTTAAGGGGACCTATCTTATCTCTGACTTTTGTTCTATATACCTGGAAAAAACTTTTTGGGTTAGTTTTAGAATCCCTAGCAACTTTAATTTCATAGTCCCTTTTAGCTTTTCTTATCCCCTTTTTAATGTCCCTCTTAGTGTCAATATACTGATTCATAAGATGACCCTCGCCTCTTTTGATACGCCTATAAATTCCTTTCTTATGCCCTAGTAGATATTTCAGCCTATTATTCATCCATTTTGGGTCATTTCTATTTGATCTAATTTCTTTATAAGGGATAAATGTTCTTTGAGCAGCATGTATTGTGTTCAGAAAACTGTCATATTGATAGCTCTCTTCGTTACCCCAGTCAACAGATGATAAGTGTTCTCTAAGCCCATCGTAATCTGCTAAGCGAAAATCTGGGACTGTTACTGAGTTATCCCTACTATCATACTTCCATTCAATTCTAAATGTAATTGATTTGTGGTCGCTAGCACCCAGTTCTTCTGAAACTTCTAAATTATTAACAAGGGATTCATTGTTTGCCAGAACTAAGACAAGCAGGTTATTACCCCTTGTAGGTTCTGTCACAAACTGCTTCAGAAAATAATCCTGAACTACTTCTAAGAAGTCGTATGATTCTAAATTCGACTTCTTAGAAGTAGTTGGATGACCCCAGGTGTTGGATGACCCCAGGTGTTGGATGACCCCAGGTGTTGCATGACCCCAGGGGTTGGATGACCCCAGGGGTTGGATGACCCCAGGGGTTGGATGACCCCAGGGGTTGGATGACCCCAGGGGTTGGATGACCCCAGGTGTTGGATGACCCCAGGTGTTGGATGACCCTAGGTGTTGGATGACCCCAGGTGTTGGATGACCCCAGGGGTTGGATGACCCCAGGTGTTGGATGACCCCAGGGGTTGGATGACCCCAGGTGCTGGATGACCCCAGGTGCTGGATGACCCCAGGTGCTGGATGACCCCAGGTGTTGGATGACCCCAGGTGTTGGATGACCCCAGGGGTTGGATGACCCAAGGTGTTGGATGACCCCAGGGGTTGGATGACCCAAGGTGTTGGATGACCCCAGGTGTTGGATGACCCCAGGTGTTGGATGACCCCAGGGGTTGGATGACCCCAGGGGTTGGATGACCCCAGGGGTTGGATGACCCCAGGGCTTGGATGACCCCAGGGGTTATATGACCCCAAGGGTTGGATGACCCCAGGTGTTGGATGACCCCAGGTGTTGGATGACCCCAGGTGTTGGATGACCCCAAGGGTTGCATGACCCCAGGTGTTGGATGACCCCAGGTGTTGGATGACCCCAGGGGTTGGATGACCCCAGGGGTTGGATGACCCCAGGGGTTGGATGACCCCAGGTGCTGGACGACCCCAGGTGCTGGATGACCCCAGGTGTTGGATGACCCCAGGGGTTGGATGACCCCAGGGGTTGGATGACCCCAGGTGTTGGATGACCCCAGGGGTTGGATGACCCCAGGTGTTGGATGACCCCAGGGGTTGGATGACCCCAGGGGTTGGATGACCCCAGGTGTTGGATGACCCCAGGTGTTGGATGACCCCAGGGGTTGGATGACCCCAGGTGTTGGATGACCCCAGGTGTTGGATGACCCTAGGGGTTGGATGACCCCAGGGATTGGATGACCCCAGGGGTTGGATGACCCCAGGTGTTGGATGACCCCAGGGGTTGGATGACCCCAGGGGTTGGATGACCCCAGGGGTTGGATGACCCCAGGTGTTGGATGACCCCAGGTGTTGGATGACCCCAGGTGCTGGATGACCCCAGGTGTTGGATGACCCCAGGGGTTGGATGACCCCAGGTGTTGGATGACCCCAGGGGTTGGATGACCCAAGGTGTTGGATGACCCCAGGTGTTGGATGACCCCAGGGGTTGGATGACCCCAGGGGTTGGATGACCCCAGGTGTTGGATGACCCCAGGTGTTGGATGACCCCAGGGGTTGGATGACCCCAGGTGTTGGATGACCCCAGGTGTTGGATGACCCTAGGGGTTGGATGACCCCAGGGGTTGGATGACCCCAGGGGTTGGATGACCCCAGGTGTTGGATGACCCCAGGGGTTGGATGACCCCAGGGGTTGGATGACCCCAGGGGTTGGATGACCCCAGGTGTTGGATGACCCCAGGTGTTGGATGACCCCAGGTGTTGGATGACCCCAGGTGTTGGATGACCCCAGGGGTTGGATGACCCAAGGTGTTGGATGACCCCAGGTGTTGGATGACCCCAGGTGTTGGATGACCCCAGGTGTTGGATGACCCCAGGGGTTGGATGACCCCAGGGGTTGGATGACCCCAGGGGTTGGATGACCCCAGGTGTTGGATGACCCCAGGTGTTGGATGACCCCAGGTGTTGGATGACCCCACGGGTTGGATGACCCCAGGTGTTGGATGACCCCAAGGGTTGGATGACCCCAGGTGTTGGATGACCCCAGGTGTTGGATGACCCCAGGGGTTGGATGACCCCAGGGGTTGGATGACCCCAGGTGATGGATGACCCCAGGTGCTGGATGACCCCAGGTGTTGGATGACCCGAGGTGTTGGATGACCCCAGGGGTTGGATGACCCCAGGGGTTGGATGACCCCAGGTGTTGGATGACCCCAGGGGTTGGATGACCCCAGGTGTTGGATGACCCCAGGGGTTGGATGACCCCAGGTGTTGGATGACCCCAGGGGTTGGATGACCCCAGGTGTTGGATGACCCCAGGTGTTGGATGACCCCAGGGGTTGGATGACCCCAGGTGTTGGATGACCCCAGGTGTTGGATGACCCCAGGGGTTGGATGACCCTAGGGGTTGGATGACCCCAGGGGTTGGATGACCCCAGGGGTTGGATGACCCCAGGTGCTGGATGACCCCAGGGGTTGGATGACCACAGGTGTTGGATGACCCCAGGTGTTGGATGACCCCAGGTGTTGGATGACCCCTGGGGTTGGATGACCCCAGGTGTTGGATGACCCCAGGTGTTGGATGACCCCAGGGGTTGGATGTCCCCAGGGGTTGGATGACCCCAGGGGTTGGATGACCCCAGGGGTTGGATGACCCCAGGTGTTGGATGACCCCAGGTGCTGGATGACCCCAGGGGTTGAATGACCCCAGGGGTTGGATGACCCCAGGGGTTGGATGACCCCAGGGGTTGAATGACCCCAGGGGTGGAATGACATCAGGGGTTCGATGACCCCAGGGGTTGGATGACCCCAGGGGTTGGATGATCCCAGGGGTTGAATGACCCCAGGGGTTGGATGACCCCAGGGGTTGAATGACCCCAGGGGTTCGATGATCCCAGGGGTTGGATGACCCTAGGAGTTGGATGACCCTAGGAGTTGGATGACCCCAGGGGTTGAATGACCCCAGGGGTTCGATGACCCCAGGGGTTGGATGACCCTAGGGGTTGAATGACCCCAGGGGTTGGATGACCCCAGGGGTTGGATGACCCCGGGGGTTGGATGACCCCAGGGGTTGGATAACCCCAGAGATTGAATGATTCCAGGGGTTGAATGACCCCAGTGGTTGAATGACCCCAGGTGTTGAACGACTCCAGGGGTTAGATGACTCCACGGGTTGAATGACTCCAGGGGTTGAATGACCCCAGGGGTTGAACGACTCCAGGGGTTGAACGACTCCAGGGGTTGAACGACTCCAGGGGTTGAATGACCCCAGGTGTTGAATGACCCCAGTGGTTGAATGACCCGAGGAGTTGAATGACCCCAGAGGTTAAATGACCCCAGGTGTTGAATGACCCCAGGGGTTGAATGATCCCAGGGGTTGAATGACCCCAGGGGTTGAATGACCCCAGGCGTTGAATGACCCCAGGTGTTGAATGACGCCCAGGCGTTGAATGACCCCATGGGTTGAATGACCCCAGGGGTTGAATGACCCCAGGGGTTGAATGATCCCAGGGGTTGAATGATCCCAGGGGTTGAATGATCCCTGGGGTTGAATGACCCCAGGGGTTGAATGACCGCAGGGGTTGAATGACCGCAGGGGTTGAATGACCCCAGGGGTTGAATGATCCCAGGGGTTGAATGATCCCAGGGGTTGAATGACCCCAGGGGTTGAATGACCCCAGGGGTTGAATGACGCCATGGTGTTGAATGACCCCATGGGTTGAATGACCCCAGGTGTTGAATGACCCCAGGTGTTGAATGACCCCAGGTGTTGAATGACCCCAGGGGTTTAATGACGCCCAGGTGTTGAATGACCCCAGGTGTTGAATGACCCATGTGTTGAATGACCCCAGGTGTTGGATGACCCCAGGGGTTGGATGACCCCAGGTGTTGGATGACCCCAGGGGTTGGATGACCCCAGGTGTTGGATGACCCCAGGGGTTGGATGACCCCAGGTGTTGGATGACCCCAGGTGTTGGATGACCCCAGGGGTTGGATGACCCCAGGTGTTGGATGACCCCAGGTGTTGGATGACCCCATGGGTTGGATGACCCTAGGGGTTGGATGACCCCAGGGGTTGGATGACCCCAGGGGTTGGATGACCCCAGGTGCTGGATGACCCCAGGGGTTGGATGACCCCAGGTGTTGGATGACCCCAGGTGTTGGATGACCTCAGGTGTTGGATGACCCCAGGGGTTGGATGACCCCAAGGGTTGGATGACCCCAGGTGTTGGATGACCCCAGGTGTTGGATGACCCCAGGGGTTGGATGTCCCCAGGGGTTGGATGACCCCAGGGGTTGGATGACCCCAGGTGCTGGATGACCCCAGGTGTTGGATGACCCCAGGTGCTGGATGACCCCAGGGGTTGAATGACCCCAGGGGTTGGATGACCCCAGGGGTTGGATGACCCCAGGGGTTGAATGACCCCAGGGGTTGAATGACCTCAGGGGTTCGATGACCCCAGGGGTTGGATGACCCTAGGGGTTGGATGATCCCAGGGGTTGAATGACCCCAGGGGTTCGATGATCCCAGGGGTTGAATGACCCCAGGGGTTCGATGATCCCAGGGGTTGGATGACCCTAGGAGTTGGATGACCCTAGGAGTTGGATGACCCCAGGGGTTGAATGACCCCAGGGGTTCGATGACCCCAGGGGTTGGATGACCCTAGGGGTTGAATGACCCCAGGGGTTGGATGACCCCAGGGGTTGGATGACCCCGGGGGTTGGATGACCCCAGGGGTTGGATAACCCCAGAGATTGAATGATTCCAGGGGTTGAATGACCCCAGTGGTTGAATGACCCCAGGTGTTGAACGACTCCAGGGGTTAGATGACTCCACGGGTTGAATGACTCCAGGGGTTGAATGACTCCAGGGGTTGAATGACCCCAGGGGTTGAACGACTCCAGGGGTTGAACGACTCCAGGGGTTGAACGACTCCAGGGGTTGAATGACCCCAGGTGTTGAATGACTCCAGGTGTTGAATGACCCCAGTGGTTGAATGACCCCAGTGGTTGAATGACCCGAGGAGTTGAATGACCCCAGAGGTTAAATGACCCCAGGTGTTGAATGACCCCAGGGGTTGAATGACCCCAGGGGTTGAATGACCCCAGGCGTTGAATGACCCCAGGTGTTGAATGACGCCCAGGCGTTGAATGACCCCATGGGTTGAATGACCCCAGGGGTTGAATGACCCCAGGGGTTGAATGATCCCAGGGGTTGAATGATCCCAGGGGTTGAATGATCCCTGGGGTTGAATGACCCCAGGGGTTGAATGACCGCAGGGGTTGAATGACCGCAGGGGTTGAATGACCCCAGGGGTTGAATGATCCCAGGGGTTGAATGACCCCAGGGGTTGAATGACCCCAGGGGTTGAATGACCCCAGGGGTTGAATGACCCCAGGTGTTGAATGGCCCCAGGTGTTGAATGACGCCATGGTGTTGAATGACCCCATGGGTTGAATGACCCCAGGTGTTGAATGACCCCAGGTGTTGAATGACCCCAGGTGTTGAATGACCCCAGGTGTTGAATGACCCCAGGGGTTTAATGACGCCCAGGTGTTGAATGACCCCAGGTGTTGAATGACCCATGTGTTGAATGACCCCAGGTGTTGAATGACACCCAGGTGTTGAATGAACCCAGGTGTTGAATGACCCCAGGTGTTGAATGACCCCAGGGGTTGAATGATCCCAGTGGTTGGATGACCCCAGGGGTTAAATGACCCCAGGGGCTGGATGGCCCCAGGGGTTAAGTGACCCCAGGTGTTGGACGACCCCAGGGGTTGAATGACCCCAGGGGCTGAATGACCCTAGGGGTTGAACGAGTCCAGGGGTTGAACGAGCCCAGGGGTTGAACGAGCCCAGGTGTTGAATGAGCCCAGGTGTTGAATGAGCCCAGGCGTTGAATGAGCCCAGGTGTTGAATGAGCCCAGGTGTTGAATGAGCCCAGGTGTTGAATGAGCCCAGGTGTTAAATGAGCCCAGGTGTTGAACGAGCCCAGGTGTTGAATGAGCCCAGGTGTTGACCCCAGGTGTTGACCCCAGGTGTTGACCCCAGGTGTTGAATGAGCCCAGGTGTTGAATGAGCCCAGGTGTTGAATGAGCCCAGGTGTTGAATGACCCCAGGTGTTTAATGACCCCAGGTGTTGACCCCAGGTGTTGAACGAGCCCAGGTGTTGAATGACCCCAGGTGTTGAATGACCCCAGGTGTTGAATGACCCCAGGTGTTGAATGACCCCAGGTGTTGAATGAGCCCAGGTGTTGACCCCAGGTGTTGAACGAGCCCAGGTGTTGAATGAGCCCAGTTGTTGAATGAGCCCAGGTGTTGAATGACCCCAGGTGTTGAATGACCCCAGGTGTTGAATGAACCCAGGTGTTGAATGACCCCAGGTGTTGAATGAACCCAGGTGTTGAATGACCCCAGGTGTTGAATGAACCCAGGTGTTGAATGACCCCAGGTGTTGAATGAACCCAGGTGTTGAATGAACCCAGGTGTTGAATGAACCCAGGTGTTGAATGACCCCAGGTGTTGAATGAACCCAGGTGTTGAATGAACCCAGGTGTTGAATAAACCCAGGTGTTGAATGAACCCAGGTGTTGAATGACCCCAGGTGTTGAATGAACCCAGGTGTTGAATGACCCCAGGTGTTGAATGAACCCAGGTGTTGAATGAACCCAGGTGTTGAATGAACCCAGGTATTGAATGACCCCAGGTGTTGAATGAACCCAGGTGTTGAATGAACCCAGGTGTTGAATGAACCCAGGTGTTGAATGACCCCAGGTGTTGAATGACCCCAGGTGAGGTGCTGAGTACAATAGCAAATATTTCAGTAACATATATTTCAAATATATCGTAAATCCCTTAAATCCAGGTTATGCAGAGCATTTTAGGCAACTTGGGTTAATATTGTTCCCAGAATGCAACCCACACCAGGCGCCTAACACCCAGGTACTTACTTTCTGCTAGGTGAGTAGGAACATCCTTATGGAACAGTCTTAAGGAAAAACGTCCTATCCTTCCACCCTAACAGGGATCGAATGCGACCATAGGAGCTACGGGACACCTTAATAACACAAGTTTTCAACAGTCTTCAGGACTGTAAGATTCTGTAAATAATCCGGTATCTGAATGCCTCTTACGAAGTACTCAGGGAGGAGAGACTGCTGAGTGGTTGAGGTAGAAGCTTGAAGCTTGGTTACTACACAGTCT